>NC_060182.1:417166-442166 GCF_021184085.1 Oncorhynchus gorbuscha | reverse complement strand
CCGGATCACCAAACATCAATGGCACATTGCGGAGAAGACACCAAGATAGCATTTAGGCCCAAAGCATTGCTTTCATCATCCAATTTGACTGCAGGTGGACGATTCCTCCTCTCTGCGTCTCCGTAGTCAAACCACGGGATTCGCTGGACTCACAAAGTTAGCTTGTACATCCTGTATAACACAAGATTTACCTCAAACTGTGCAACTCCTCCTAAAATGTTGTGAATGATATCAACAGTTGTCCTCTGTGTTGAAGCCCTGCAGAGGGTTGAATTAAACAGCCATAGGTAGTGTTGGATTTGACTGTATAGTTTCACAATGGTTCGAATGCATGGCTTTTGTTCGCAAAATCACACTTAAGTCATCTTCACAGAACACAGTTTGAAAATCCCTGTTCTCAGTGAGGCAAAAACGACAGCATTACAGGGCACTAAATGATTCTACAAAACCAAAGAGGCAATGTATACCAAGATTATCTCCAGTAACCTGGACAATACTGCAATGAACACGACCATTAAACATGGAACTCCCTCAGTCTCAAACCCTTTCAGGTCACTTACTTTAGTACGGCATCGAATCCGTAACTTTTAAGGTCCTGGGTATGGAAGAGCACACATAAGTGTATATTTGACTAAAGATGCATTACATTTTGGTGGAAAATCTCTCAAAGTGAAGTATATAACCCCCATCTTGTGAAGACCCTTCTTTGATCTCAATGGATTGGCTGTCTCAAAGTCATTATAAAACAGTTTTTCAACTGATTTTCTGATTTCTTTTCTTTGGAGAAAAGGGAATGTCTCCATCTTCCAAATCCAAGTCCTTTGACATTGTGACTCGACTTGAACATATCACTGAGGTTTGGCTTTTTTTTAAAGTCTGAACGTCTGAAGAACTGGTACATAAGTAAACTTGTCAGTTACTTGATCAGAATCAACTCTAACGCCAAGCACATTCTCCATTGGGTTAACAGTTTCCCATTTCTGTGCAAAATGTTTTTTCTCTCTCATTCCGATTAGGAATTCAATGAAGTGAAAGGGGTATTCAATATCCTGAAAAGTCTGCTGGATTTTGCCTTTCTGTGTCCTGTGACGATATACATGTCAGAGCTCTTTAGCTTGACCCTGTATCTCCTGTAGCTTCTTCCATGGAAGTTACACCATGTCACGTTCTGACCTGAGTTCTTTTATTTAGGTATTTGTTTTAGTCAGGGCATGAGTTGGGTGGGTTGTCTATGTTCGTTTAACTAGGTTGGTGTTTGAGTTTGGCCTGGTATGGTTCTCAATCGGAGGCAGGTGTCGTTAGTTGTCTCTGATTGAGAATCATACATAGGTAGCCTGGTTGTCTCTGATTGAGAATCATACTTAGGTAGCCTGGTTGTCTCTGATTGAGAATCATACTTAGGGAGCCTGGTTGTCTCTGATTGAGAATCATACTTAGGTAGCCTAGTTGTCTTTGATTTGATTGAGAATCATACTTAGGTAGCCTAGTTGTCTCTGATTGAGAATCATACTTAGGTAGCCTGGTTGTCTCTGATTGAGAATCATACTTAGGTAGCCTAGTTGTCTCTGATTGAGAATCATACTTAGGTAGCCTGGTTGTCTCTGATTGAGAATCATACTTAGGTAGCCTAGTTGTCTCTGATTGAGAATCATACTTAGGTAGCCTGGTTGTCTCTGATTGAGAATCATACTTAGGTAGCCTAGTTGTCTCTGATTGAGAATCATACTTAGGTAGCCTGGTTGTCTCTGATTGAGAATCATACTTAGGTAGCCTGGTTGTCTCTGATTGAGAATCATACTTAGGTAGCCTGGTTGTCTCTGATTGAGAATCATACTTAGGTAGCCTAGTTGTCTCTGATTGAGAATCATACTTAGGTAGCCTGGTTGTCTCTGATTGAGAATCATACTTAGGTAGCCTAGTTGTCTCTGATTGAGAATCATACTTAGGTAGCCTGGTTGTCTCTGATTGAGAATCATACTTAGGTAGCCTGGTTGTCTCTGATTGAGAATCATACTTAGGTAGCCTAGTTGTCTCTGATTGAGAATCATACTTAGGTAGCCTGGTTGTCTCTGATTGAGAATCATACTTAGGGAGCCTGGTTGTCTCTGATTGAGAATCATACTTAGGTAGCCTAGTTGTCTCTGATTGAGAATCATACTTAGGTAGCCTGGTTGTCTCTGATTGAGAATCATACTTAGGTAGCCTGGTTGTCTCTGATTGAGAATCATACTTAGGTAGCCTAGTTGTCTCTGATTGAGAATCATACTTAGGTAGCCTAGTTGTCTCTGATTGAGAATCATACTTAGGTAGCCTAGTTGTCTCTGATTGAGAATCATACTTAGGTAGCCTGGTTGTCTCTGATTGAGAATCATACTTAGGTAGCCTGGTTGTCTCTGATTGAGAATCATACTTAGGTAGCCTAGTTGTCTCTGATTGAGAATCATACTTAGGTAGCCTAGTTGTCTCTGATTGAGAATCATACTTAGGTAGCCTAGTTGTCTCTGATTGAGAATCATACTTAGGTAGCCTAGTTGTCTCTGATTGAGAATCATACTTAGGTAGCCTGGTTGTCTCTGATTGAGAATCATACTTAGGTAGCCTGGTTGTCTCTGATTGAGAATCATACTTAGGTAGCCTAGTTGTCTCTGATTGAGAATCATACTTAGGTAGCCTAGTTGTCTCTGATTGAGAATCATACTTAGGTAGCCTAGTTGTCTCTGATTGAGAATCATACTTAGGTAGCCTGGTTGTCTCTGATTGATAATCATACTTAGGTAGCCTGGTTGTCTCTGATTGAGAATCATACTTAGGTAGCCTGGTTGTCTCTGATTGAGAAACATACTTAGGTAGCCTGGTTGTCTCTGATTGAGAATCATACTTAGGTAGCCTGGTTGTCTCTGATTGAGAATCATACTTAGGTAGCCTGGTTGTCTCTGATTGAGAATCATACTTAGGTAGCCTGGTTGTCTCTGATTGAGAATCATACTTAGGTAGCCTAGTTGTCTCTGATTGAGAATCATACTTAGGTAGCCTAGTTGTCTCTGATTGAGAATCATACTTAGGTAGCCTAGTTGTCTCTGATTGAGAATCATACTTAGGTAGCCTGGTTGTCTCTGATTGAGAATCATACTTAGGTAGCCTGGTTGTCTCTGATTGAGAATCATACTTAGGTAGCCTGGTTGTCTCTGATTGAGAATCATACTTAGGTAGCCTAGTTGTCTCTGATTGAGAATCATACTTAGGTAGCCTAGTTGTCTCTGATTGAGAATCATACTTAGGTAGCCTAGTTGTCTCTGATTGAGAATCATACTTAGGTAGCCTGGTTGTCTCTGATTGATAATCATACTTAGGTAGCCTGGTTGTCTCTGATTGAGAATCATACTTAGGTAGCCTGGTTGTCTCTGATTGAGAAACATACTTAGGTAGCCTGGTTGTCTCTGATTGAGAATCATACTTAGGTAGCCTGGTTGTCTCTGATTGAGAATCATACTTAGGTAGCCTAGTTGTCTCTGATTGAGAATCATACTTAGGTAGCCTAGTTGTCTCTGATTGAGAATCATACTTAGGTAGCCTAGTTGTCTCTGATTGAGAATCATACTTAGGTAGCCTGGTTGTCTCTGATTGAGAATCATACTTAGGTAGCCTGGTTGTCTCTGATTGAGAATCATACTTAGGTAGCCTGGTTGTCTCTGATTGAGAATCATACTTAGGTAGCCTGGTTGTCTCTGATTGAGAATCATACTTAGGTAGCCTGGTTGTCTCTGATTGAGAATCATACTTAGGTAGCCTGGTTGTCTCTGATTGAGAATCATACTTAGGTAGCCTGGTTGTCTCTGATTGAGAATCATACTTAGGTAGCCTGGTTGTCTCTGATTGAGAATCATACTTAGGTAGCCTGGTTGTCTCTGATTGAGAATCATACTTAGGTAGCCTGGTTGTCTCTGATTGAGAATCATACTTAGGTAGCCTGGTTGTCTCTGATTGAGAATCATACTTAGGTAGCCTGGTTGTCTCTGATTGAGAATCATACTTAGGTAGCCTTTTCCCACCTGTGTTTGGTGGGTGTTTATTTTCTGTGTTTGTATTTCACCGGTCACGACTGTTTTCGTTTCGTTCTCGTGTTTTGTTTTTGTGCAAGTATTAGTTTTCATTAAAAGAGAATATGAATACTTACCACGCTGCACCTTGGTCCTCCTCTCTCTCTCCCAACGATGAGCATTACACACCAATTATTTACAGTTGTCTGACCTACATCCTCTGACCTACACCTGCAGCCTGCAGTTGTGCAATAGCTGACGCACACAGATCAAGGATGTGTGGCAAGACATTCTGTACGAACTGGTAGGCATGACATCATTGACATCCATTCCTGTGTCCAACATCTTGTCCTCCATGTTTACATGTTTCCTTAATAAGCCTGAAAAAATACAAAATACATGACAACAACCACATTTCAACTTAAGTGTTTTACCAGGGCAAAGTCCATGAAACAGCAATGAAATGCCTCGCAAGCAAGTTGGTACTCCCATGACTAGAATGTCAAACAAAACAAAATCCTATTTCAACTCAATTTCTTTCTTTAGTGTAGGAATCTAGCTCTAAGCTCTGCAACACATGGACTCTCCTTAACCTTCCCAATATCTACAGTGACTTGCGAAAGTATTCGGCCCCCTTGGACTTTGCGACCTTTTGCCACATTTCACGCTTCAAACATAAAGATATAAAACTGTATTTTTTTGTGAAGAATCAACAACAAGTGGGACACAATAATGAAGTGGAACGACATTTATTGGATATTTCAAACTTTTTTAACAAATCAAAAACTGAAAAATTGAGCGTGCAAAATTATTCAGCCCCCTTAAGTTAATACTTTGTAGCGCCACCTTTTGCTGCGATTACAGCTGTAAGTCACTTGGGGTATGTCTCTATCAGTTTTGCACATCGAGAGACTGACATTTTTTCCCATTCCTCCTTGCAAAACAGCTCGAACTCAGTGAGGTTGGATGGAGAGCATTTGTGAACAGCAGTTTTCAGTTCTTTCCACAGATTCTTGATTGGATTCAGGTCTGGACTTTGACTTGGCCATTCTAACACCTGGATATGTTAATTTCTGAACCATTCCATTGTAGATTTTGCTTTATGTTTTGGATCATTGTCTTGTTGGAAGACAAATCTCCGTCCCAGTCGCAGGTCTTTTGCAGACTCCATCCAGAATGGTCCTGTATTTGGCTCCATCCATCTTCCCATCAATTTTAACCATCTTCCCTGTCCCTGCTGAAGAAAAGCAGGCCCAAACCATGATGCTGCCACCACCATGTTTGACAGTGGGGATGGTGTGTTCAGGGTGATGAGCTGTGTTGCTTTTACGCCAAACATAACGTTTTGCATTGTTGCCAAAAAGTTCAATTTTGATTTCATCTGACCAGAGCACCTTCTTCCACATGTTTGGTGTGTCTCCCAGGTGGCTTGTGGCAAACTTTAAACAACACTTTTTATGGATATCTTTAAGAAATGGCTTTCTTCTTGCCACTCTTCCATAAAGGCCAGATTTGTGCAATATACAACTGATTGTTGTCCTATGGACAGAGTCTCCCACCTCAGCTGTAGATCTCTGCAGTTCATCCAGAGTGATCATGGGCCTCTTGGCTGCATCTCTGATCAGTCTTCTCCTTGTATGAGCTGAAAGTTTAGAGGGACGGCCAGCTCTTGGTAGATTTGCAGTGGTCTGATACTCCTTCCATTTCAATATTATCGCTTGCACAGTGCTCCTTGGGATGTTTAAAGCATGGGAAATCTTTTTGTATCCAAATCCGGCTTTAAACTTCTTCACAACAGTATCTCGGACCTGCCTGGTGTGTTCCTTGTGCTTCATGATGCTCTCTGCACTTTTAACGGACCTCTGAGACTATCACAGTGCAGGTGCATTTATACGGAGACTTGATTATACACAGGTGGATTGTATTTATCATCATTAGTCATTTAGGTCAACATTGGATCATTCAGAGATCCTCACTGAACTTCTGGGGAGAGTTTGCTGCACTGAAAGTAAAGGGGCTGAATAATTTTGCACGCCCAATTTTTCAGTTTTTGATTTGTTAAAAAAGTTTGAAATATCCAATAAATGTCGTTCCACTTCATTATTGTGTCCCACTTGTTGTTGATTCTTCACAAAAAATACAGTTTTATATCTTTATGTTTGAAGCCTGAAATGTGGCAAAAGTTTGCAAAGTTCAAGGGGGCCGAATACTTTCGCAAGGCACTGTATCTTGTCTGTATGAAGGTGTACATTCTGTTGCAGCATCAGACTGTAAGAGGTTCCAAACACTAAGTGTGTCTTGACTTGTTAATTGTTTACTCCATGTGTAACTCTGTGTTGTGTGTTCACACTGCTATGCTTTATCTTGGCCAGGTCGCAGTTGCAAATGAGAACTTGTTCTCAACTAGCCTACCTGGTTAAATAAAGGTGAAATAAAATAAATTTTTTTTTTTTTAAAGAGCTCATCGAAGGCACCAGGAGCGCGTGTGGAGTTGTATGGCAGAGCTTGTCCAGGATGATGAAGTAACTATGGATGCTGCTCGCCTCTTGGTCCCGACAACAAGAAAGTACAGTTGACTGCTTTGGACAATGGTATCAATGTGCTCCCTAATATTGGTTTCTGCCTGAAGACAAAAACAACAAAAGAAACACTACCATTATTTCAAATTCACCAGTAGAATAATGGCTTGGATTCAATAAACCGTGACACCTGGTACTCAGATAAGGAGACCAATGAAAACCTTTTTGGATATTTAATTATTTATTATATTTATTTCACCTTTATTTAACCAGGTAGGCTAGTTGAGAACACCTTTATTTAACCAGGTAGGCTAGTTGAGAACACCTTTATTTAACCAGGTAGGCAAGTTGAGAACACCTTTATTTAACCAGGTAGGCTAGTTGAGAACACCTTTATTTAATTTAACCAGGTAGGCTAGTTGAGAACACCTTTATTTAACCAGGTAGGCTAGTTGAGAACACCTTTATTTAACCAGGTAGGCTAGTTGAGAACACCTTTATTTAACCAGGTAGGCTAGTTGAGAACACCTTTATTTAACCAGGTAGGCTAGTTGAGAACACCTTTATTTAACCAGGTAGGCCAGTTGGGAACACCTTTATTTAACCAGGTAGGCTAGTTGGGAACACCTTTATTTAACCAGGTAGGCTAGTTGAGAACACCTTTATTTAACCAGGTAGGCTAGTTGAGAACACCTTTATTTAACCAGGTAGGCTAGTTGAGAACACCTTTATTTAACCAGGTAGGCTAGTTGAGAACACCTTTATTTAACCAGGTAGGCTAGTTGAGAACACCTTTATTTAACCAGGTAGGCTAGTTGAGAACACCTTTATTTAACCAGGTAGGCCAGTTGGGAACACCTTTATTTAACCAGGTAGGCTAGTTGAGAACACCTTTATTTAACCAGGTAGGCTAGTTGAGAACACCTTTATTTAACCAGGTAGGCTAGTTGAGAACACCTTTATTTAACCAGGTAGGCTAGTTGAGAACACCTTTATTTAACCAGGTAGGCAAGTTGAGAACACCTTTATTTAACCAGGTAGGCTAGTTGAGAACACCTTTATTTAACCAGGTAGGCTAGTTGAGAACACCTTTATTTAACCAGGTAGGCTAGTTGAGAACACCTTTATTTAACCAGGTAGGCTAGTTGAGAACACCTTTATTTAACCAGGTAGGCCAGTTGGGAACACCTTTATTTAACCAGGTAGGCTAGTTGAGAACACCTTTATTTAACCAGGTAGGCTAGTTGAGAACACCTTTATTTAACCAGGTAGGCTAGTTGAGAACACCTTTATTTAACCAGGTAGGCTAGTTGAGAACACCTTTATTTAACCAGGTAGGCTAGTTGAGAACACCTTTATTTAACCAGGTAGGCTAGTTGAGAACACCTTTATTTAACCAGGTAGGCTAGTTGAGAACACCTTTATTTAACCAGGTAGGCAAGTTGAGAACAAGTTCTCATTTACAATTGCGACCTGACCAAGATAAAGCAAAGCAGTTCGACAGATACAACGACACAGAGTTACACATGGAGTAAAACAAACATACAGTCAATAACACAGTAGAAAAACAAGTCTATATACAATGTGAGCAAATGAGGTGAGATAAGGGAGGTAAAGGCTAAAAAAGGCCATGGTGGCAAAGTAAATACAATACAGCAAGTAAAACACTGGAATGGTAGATTTGCAGTGGAAGAATGTGCAAAGTAGAGATGATGATATGATGATGATGTGATGAGATGCTTCTCAGCTTGAGAGGCAGACATATTGCCTGGTCCTTGTGATGAAGGGGGGAATGAAATGGAGCAAGAGGAGGATGGAGGAGAGGACACTGTCCCATCCTAAACACAGAAAGATACTGAGCAAGATGTCATGTCGTAAGTTGCACAATAGGTAGGAATCTGCCAAAGCAGTCAAACTCCACCTGAATCAATGAAGGATGCCGATAAACTGATGCTGTTCTATCTCACATTATGCTCATTTTACCTGCAGTATCAGTGTCAGTTTCCTCATTATTGACAGCACATTCTGCGGCCTGGATCAGCTCCTGAATCAGCTCCTGAATCAGCTCCTGAATCAGCTCCTGAATCAGCTCCTGAATCACCTCCTGAATCAGCTCCCGAATCAGCTCCTGAATCAGCTCCCGAATCAGCTCCTGAATCAGCTCCTGAATCAGCTCCCGAATCAGCTCCTGAATCAGCTCCTGAATCAGCTCCTGAATCAGCTCCTGGATCCTTGTGTTCATCTGTGGAGGCACGACCACTGCTCCAGACCTGGCTGAAGTGGTCTCTCCAAATAGAGTCACAAAATCTGTTCCATCTGCAAAATATAAAATGTCACATACAGACAGAAAAAACATTGTTTTTATGCAAGCTTATTTGCCAACATTTAACATATACTCAAACACTTGACAACATCATTAAAACATGCATTACTTTTACAACACACAGCCTGTTCCTCAATATACAACACAGCCTGTTCCTCAATATACAACACAGCCTGGTCCTCAATATACAACACAGCCTGTTCCTCAATATACAACACAGCCTGTTCTTCAATATACAACACAGCCTGTTCCTCAATATACAATACAGCCTGTTCTTAATATCAGTCTGTCTGTCAATGTACAACACAGTCTGTTGTCTGTCAGTCTGTTCTTCTATCTGTCAGTCTGTTCCTCTATCTACACTGTCTGTCTGTCTGTCTGTCTGTCTGTCTGTCTGTCTGTCTGTCTGTCTGTCTGTCTGTCTGCTCTGCTCTGCTCTGCTCCCTCCTCTCCTCTCCTCTCCTCTCCGTCCTCTCTCCGTCCTCCTCTCTCCTCTCCTCTCCTCTCCTCTCCTCTCCTCTCCTCTCCCTCTCCTCCCTCCCCTCCCTCCCCTCCCCTCGCCTCGCCTCGCCTCGCCTCGCCTCGCCTCGCCTCGCCTCGCCTCGCCTCGCCTCGCCTCTCCTCTCCTCTCCTCTCCTCTCCTCTCTCTCCTCTCCCTCCTCTCCTCTCCTCTCCTCTCTCTCTCTCTCTCTCCTCTCCTCTCCCTCCTCTCCCTCCCTCCCCTCCCCTCCTCCTCCTCCTCTCCTCTCCTCCTCCTCTCCTCTCCTCCTCTCCTCTCCCTCCTCTCCTCTCCTCTCCTCCTCTCCTCTCCTCTCCTCTCCTCTCCTCTCCTCTCCCTCTCCCTCTCCCCTCTCTCCTCTCCCTCTCCTCTCCCTCCCCTCCCCCCTCCCCTCCCCTCCCCTCTCCTCTCCTCTCCTCTCCTCTCCTCTCCTCTCCTCTCCTCTCCTCTCCTCTCCTCTCTCTCCTCTCCTCTCCCTCCTCTCCTCTCCTCTCCCTCTCCTCTCCTCTCCTCTCCTCTCCTCTCCTCTCCTCTCCTCTCCTCTCCTCTCCTCTCCTCTCCTCTCCTCTCCTCTCTATCATGTCTGTACAGGTCTCTATGTCAGGTTCTGACTGATTCAGTCATGAGATCATATGTCATCCAGGTTCACTCACACACAGCCCTCTGATAAGCTCTGCTGCAGCCTGCGAGTGTGTGTGTAGGTGCGTGTGTATAGCTGGTTGACCCCACTGAACAGGGGCCTGTCTACCCCCTTCATACCAGGAACCCTGGTTGACCTGACTGACCAGGGGGGAGCACCTTTTGAAGTGCCAGTCTTGACCAGCAGGGCCAGAATATGGCCCCAAACAGCCTGTAATCTAGATCAGCCTGGAAGAGTGTGAGCTGGAATGCTATTTTCTGAGGATTATTCCCTATTGGAATTTGGCCTCTATGAACCCTCTCTAAGTCAGAGGTAAAGCAGGTCTTAGGTCTCTGGTATATGGGACCCTGAGCCATAAAATATGTTTCAAATGTATAGTCTATTCAACTCGCAGGTCTCAGCCTTGAGTTAATGTTTTGGCAATGCGCACGGAAGGATGAAATAGCAAGCAGATAATGCAAGAGTATTTAGGCCTGCCCTCCTCTCAGGAGAGTGGCAGATTGTTATTTAGGCCTGCCCTCCTCTCAGAAGAGAGGCAGATTGTTATTTAGGCCTGCCCTCCTCTCAGGAGAGTGGCAGATTGTTATTTAGGCCTGCCCTCCTCTCAGAAGAGAGGCAGATTGTTATTTAGGCCTGCCCTCCTCTCAGGAGAGAGGCAGATTGTTATTTAGGCCTGCCCTCCTCTCAGGAGAGAGGCAGATTGTTATTTAGGCCTGCCCTCCTCTCAGGAGAGAGGCAGATTGTTATTTAGGCCTGCCCTCTCCTCAGAGTGGCAGAGTGAGGCCTGCCCTCTCCTCAGAGTGGCAGATTGTTATTTAGGCCTGCCCTCCTCTCAGGAGAGAGGCAGATTGTTATTTAGGCCTGCCCTCCTCTCAGGAGAGAGGCAGATTGTTATTTAGGCCTGCCCTCCTCTCAGGAGAGAGGCAGATTGTTTTTTTAGGCCTGCCCTCTCCTCAGAGTGGCAGAGTGTTATTTAGGCCTGCCCTCTCCTCAGAGTGGCAGAGTGTTATTTAGGCCTGCCCTCCCCTCAGGAGAGTGGCAGATTGTTATTTAGGCCTGCCCTCCTCTCAGGAGAGAGGCAGATTGTTATTTAGGCCTGCCCTCTCCTCAGAGTGGCAGATTGTTATTTAGGCCTGCCCTCCCCTCAGGAGAGAGGCAGATTGTTATTTAGGCCTGCCCTCCTCTCAGAGTGGCAGATTGTTATTTAGGCCTGCCCTCCTCTCAGGAGAGAGGCAGATTGTTATTTAGGCCTGCCCTCCTCTCAGGAGAGAGGCAGATTGTTATTTAGGCCTGCCCTCCCCTCAGGAGAGAGGCAGATTGTTATTTAGGCCTGCCCTCCTCTCAGGAGAGAGGCAGATTGTTATTTAGGCCTGCCCTCCTCCCAGGAGAGAGGCAGATTGTTATTTAGGCCTGCCCTCCTCTCAGGAGAGAGGCAGATTGTTATTTAGGCCTGCCCTTCTCTCAGGAGAGAGGCAGATTGTTATTTAGGCCTGCCCTCCTCTCAGGAGAGAGGCAGATTGTTATTTAGGCCTGCCCTCCTCTCAGGAGAGAGGCAGATTGTTATTTAGGCCTGCCCTCCTCTCAGGAGAGAGGCAGATTGTTATTTAGGCCTGCCCTCCCCTCAGGAGAGAGGCAGATTGTTATTTAGGCCTGCCCTCCTCTCAGAGTGGCAGATTGTTATTTAGGCCTGCCCTCCTCTCAGGAGAGTGGCAGATTGTTATTTAGGCCTGCCCTCCTCTCAGGAGAGTGGCAGATTGTTATTTAGGCCTGCCCTCCTCTCAGGAGAGTGGCAGATTGTTATTTAGGCCTGCCCTCCTCTCAGGAGAGTGGCAGATTGTTATTTAGGCCTGCCCTCCTCTCAGGAGAGAGGCAGATTGTTATTTAGGCCTGCCCTCCTCTCAGGAGAGAGGCAGATTGTTATTTAGGCCTGCCCTCCTCTCAGGAGAGAGGCAGATTGTTATTTAGGCCTGCCCTCCTCTCAGAGTGGCAGATTGTTATTTAGGCCTGCCCTCCTCTCAGGAGAGAGGCAGATTGTTATTTAGGCCTGCCCTCCTCTCAGAGTGGCAGATTGTTATTTAGGCCTGCCCTCCTCTCAGGAGAGAGGCAGATTGTTATTTAGGCCTGTCCTCCTCTCAGGAGAGAGGCAGATTGTTATTTAGGCCTGCCCTCCCCTCAGGAGAGAGGCAGATTGTTATTTAGGCCTGCCCTCCTCTCAGGAGAGAGGCAGATTGTTATTTAGGCCTGTCCTCCTCTCAGGAGAGAGGCAGGTTGTTATTTAGGCCTGCCCTCCCCTCAGGAGAGAGGCAGATTGTTATTTAGGCCTGCCCTCCTCTCAGGAGAGAGGCAGATTGTTATTTAGGCCTGCCCTCCTCTCAGAGTGGCAGATTGTTATTTAGGCCTGCCCTCCTCTCAGGAGAGAGACAGATTGTTACAAACCTTGCAGAAGAATAGTTTTGGTCTCCTGTGTACATTTTATTTTAATAAAACTCTTAAATGTATAAGTAGTTATCCTTATGTTAATCCAGCATTTCTCCACACCTTAACCATTTTTCCTAACAACACCACGGGACAATACCGTCCAGATCCACAGTCCTCTTGAACACAGAATGTAGCAAGACATTTTCTAAGAAAGAACTCATTCAACAATGAATCAAGATGTCATCTAAATCCCCTTTCCTACCAGCAGGTCAAACATAAATAAGGCATTAAAGGTTGGGGGCAGTTGTTTTTTGTGTGATTAGTGTGTTTTTGCTATGTTATTAGAATGTATAATATGTTTATTACAGGTGACCTCTATTCACTATGAGACTGTCTCTGTGAGGGTACTCTCCATTCTATTCACTATGAGACCGTCTCTGTGAGTGTACTTTCCATTCTATTCACTATGAGACCGTCTCTGTGAGGTACTCTCCATTCTATTCACTATGAGACTGTCTCCGTGAGTGTACTCTCCATTCTATTCACTATGAGACTGTCTCTGTGAGTGTACTCTCCATTCTATTCACTATGAGACTGTCTCTGTGAGGGTACTCTCCATTCTATTCACTATGAGACTGTCTCTGTGAGTGTACTCTCCATTCTATTCACTATGAGACTGTCTCTGTGAGGGTACTCTCCATTCTATTCACTATGAGACTGTCTCTGTGAGTGTACTCTCCATTCTATTCACTATTGCTGAGAGTGTTTATTTATTTATTTATTTTTATTTTTTATTTCTCAGTGAGGTGAGATTGTTTAAGATACTGTTTGAAGAGGTAAGGTTTCAGATCCTTTCGGGAAGATGATGAGAGTCTTTGAGTGGGCAGGCCTTCCCCGGGAGGAAGAGCAGCTCCTTCTTGTCGAGGTTGAGCTTGAGGTGGTTCGACATCCAAGTTGAGATATCTGCCAGGCACGCAGAGATGTGTGTCGCCACCTTGTCAGAAGGGGGGAAGAAAAGTAGTTGGGTGCCAGGTAGGATGCAATCCAGAGTGTGCAGAGCCTTAAGCCCAGCCCTGAGAGGGTGGAGAGGAGGACCTGATAGAGCCTGAGATCCCCAGCCCTGAGAGGGTGGAGAGAGGACCTGATAGAGCCTGAGACGCCCAGCCCTGAGAGAGGAGAACTCATTCAAGCAATGAGATGCCCAGATGAGAGGGTGGAAAGGACCTGATAGAGCCTACCAGCCCTGAGAGGGTCAAACCATAAATAAGGCGCCCAGCCCTGAAAGGGTTGGGGGCAGGACCTTTTAGAGCCTGATTAGCCCAGCCCTGAGAGGGTTATTAGGAGGACCTGATAGAGCCTGAGAAGCCCAGCCCTGAGAGGGTGGAGAGGAGGATCTGATTCAGCCTGAGACGCCCAGCCCTGAGAGGGTGGAGAGGAGGATTCTATTCACTATGAGACAGCCCTGAGAGGGTGGAGAGGAGGATCTGATAGAGCCTGAGACCCCAGCCCTGAGAGGGTGGAGAGGAGGACCATGATATTCACTGAGACTGTCCCTGAGAGGGTAGGATCTCCATTCTGAGATGCCCAGCCCTAGGGTGAGATCTGATAGAGCCTGAGACGCCCAGCCCTGAGAGGGTGGAGAGAGGTCTCTGTGAGACTCTCCAGCCCTGAGAGGGTTCACTGATGAGAGTCTCTGAGATGCCCAGCCCTGAGAGGGTGGAGAGGAGGATCTGATTATGAGACTGCCTGAGACTCCATTCTATTCACTGATGAGAGCCTGAGATGCCCAGCCCTGAGAGGGTGGAGAGGAGGATCTGATAGAGCCTGTACCCTCCATTCTATTCACTAGAAGCCCAGCCCTGAGAGGGTGGAGAGGAGGATCTCCATTCTATTCACTGAGAGGGTGGAGAGGAGGATTCCTGATAGAGCCTGAGACGCCCAGCCCTGAGAGGGTGGAGAGGAGGACCTGTGAGGGCCTGAGACGCCCATTCTAGGGTATGAGACTGTCTCTGTGAGCCTGTAGAAGCTCCATTCTGAGATTCACTATGAGACTGTCCCTGAGAGGGTGGACTCTCCATTCTATTCACTGAGAGCCTGTCCCTGTGAGGGTGGAGAGGACTCTCCATTCTATTCACTATGAGACTGTCTCTGAGAGGGTGGACTCTCCACCTATAGAGCCTGAGACTGTCTCTGAGAGGGTGGACTCTCCATTCTATTCAGCTATGAGATGCCCAGCCCTGAGAGGGTGGAGAGGAGGATTCTGATTCACTATGAGACGCCCAGCCCTGAGAGGGTGGAGAGGAGGATTCTGATTCAGCCTGAGACCCAGCCCTGAGAGGGTGGACTCTCCATCTGATAGAGCCTGAGATGCCCAGTCCTGAGAGGGTGGAGAGGATTCTGATTCAGCCTGAGACGCCCAGCCCTGAGAGGGTACTCTCCATTCTATTCAGCCCTAGGGTGAGGACTGTCTGAGACGCCCAGCCCTGAGAGGGTGGAGAGGGGATCTCCATTCTATTCACTATGAGAGCCCAGCCCTGAGAGGGTGGAGAGGAGGATCTGATTCACTATGAGACGTCCAGCCCTGAGAGGGTGGAGAGGAGGATCTCCATTCTGAGATGCCCAGTCCCTGAGAGGGTGGAGAGGAGGATTCTGATGAGAGCCTGAGACGCCCATTCCCCACTAGGGTGGAGAGGAGGATCTGTAGAGGAGACGCCCATTCTATTCACGAGAGACTGTCTCTGGAGGATCTCCATTCTGATTCGCCCAGCCCCGAGAGGGTGGAGAGGAGGATCTGATAGAGCCTGAGACGCCCAGCCCCGAGAGGGTAGAGAGGAGGATCTGATAGAGCCTGAGACGCCCAGCCCCGAGAGGGTGGAGAGGAGGATCTGATAGAGCCTGAGACGCCCAGCCCCGAGAGGGTGGAGAGGAGGATCTGATAGAGCCTGAGATGCCCAGCCCGAGAGGGTGGAGAGGAGGATCTGATAGAGCCTGAGTGGGACCAGTGGACTGAGAGGCTGAGTGAAGGAGTGGGACCAGTGGACTCACACCCAGCCCTGAGAGGAGTGGGACCAGTGGACTCAAGAGCCTGAGTGAAGGAGTGGGACCAGTGGACTCAATAGGCTGAGTGAAGGAGTGGGACCAGTGGAGTAGGCTGAGTGAAGGAGTGGGACCAGTGGACTCAGTAGGCTGAGTGAAGGACCCAGTGGACTCAGTAGGCTGAGTGAGGAGTGGGACCAGTGGACTCAATAGGCTGAGTGAAGGAGTGGGACCAGTGGACTCAATAGGCTGAGTGAAGGAGTGGGACCAGTGGACTCAGTAGGCTGAGTGAAGGAGTGGGACCAGTGGACTCAATAGGCTGAGTGAAGGAGTGGGACCAGTGGACTCAATAGGCTGAGTGAAGGAGTGGGACCAGTGGACTCAATAGGCTGAGTGAAGGAGTGGGACCAGTGGACTCAGTAGCCTGAGTGAAGGAGTGGGACCAGTGGTCTAGGCTGAGTGAATGAGACCAGTGGACTCAGTTGAGTGAAGAGTGGGACCAGTGGACTCAATAGGCTGAGTGAAGGATGGACCAGTGGACAGGCTAATGAGGACTGTTGGACTCAGTAGGCTGAGTGAAGGCTGGGACCAGTGTCAGTAGGCTGAGTGAAAGTGGGAAGTGGAAGAGTGAAGAAGGTGGGACCATGGACTCAGTAGCCTGGAGTGAAGGAGTGGGACCAGTGGATAGGCTTTGAGACCAGTGGTTTCAATAGGCTGAGTGAATGAGACCAGTGGACTCAATAGGCTGAGTGAATGAGACCAGTGGACTCAATAGGCTGAGTGATGAGACCAGTGGACTGTAGGCTGAGTGAATGGGAGTGGGAGATGGTCAATAGGCTGAGTGAAGAGGGAGTGGAGGGAGTGAATGAGGAGTGGAGTAGGCTGGGATGGAGTGGAGTAGGGATGAAGGAGTGGGATGGAGGGAGTGAAGGAATGGGACCAGTGGACTGAGGTGAGTGAAGGAATGGGACCAGGTTCTGAGTGGGTGGGACCAGTGGACCACACTGGTGAAGGCAGGATGTCATCTGGTGAAGAGTGGGAGTGGACTCAATAGGCTGAGTGAGGAAGAGTGGTCAAGGCATAGGTGGGACCAGTGGACTCTGCTGTGAATGGGACCAGTGGACTCAGTAGGCTGAGTGAAGGAGTGGGACCAGTGGACTCAGTAGGCTGAGTGAAGGAGTGGGACCAGTGGACTCAATAGGCTGAGTGAAGGAGTGGGACCAGTGGACTCAGTAGGCTGAGTGAAGGAGTGGGACCAGTGGACTCAGTAGGCTGAGTGAAGGAATGGGACCAGTGGACTCAGTAGGCTGAGTGAAGGAGTGGGACCAGTGGACTCAGTAGGCTGAGTGAAGGAATGGGACCAGTGGACTCAATAGGCTGAGTGAAGGAGTGGGACCAGTGGACTCAGTAGGCTGAGTGAAGGAGTGGGACCAGTGGACTCAATAGGCTGAGTGAAGGAGTGGGACCAGTGGACTCAGTAGGCTGAGTGGGACCAGTGGACTCAATAGGCTGAGTGAATGAGACCAGTGGACTCAATAGGCTGAGTGAATGAGACCAGTGGACTCAATAGGCTGAGTGAAGGAGTAAAATTGTGTCGTACAAGAAAATGTGACAGTGGTTGACAAAGGAACAGGGGGATAATCGGGATACTCCAGATTATCACTGGCCTGTAATTATCTATTGCCTTCGGTGGCCTTATCATGTGAAATATAGGAAATAATTAAATAAGACGAAAAAAATACATGACAAAGCTATGAAATACTATCCTAAATAAATACAAGCCATCAATTTAGTGAATACCTTTGGTGTTCATGAGGATTTCAGCAT
Organism: Oncorhynchus gorbuscha; assembly: GCF_021184085.1. Classification (NCBI taxonomy): domain Eukaryota; kingdom Metazoa; phylum Chordata; class Actinopteri; order Salmoniformes; family Salmonidae; genus Oncorhynchus; species Oncorhynchus gorbuscha. Next base: position 424,867 of record NC_060182.1, on the reverse strand, counting down.
GAAATATCCTTTAGGAATATATTTTTATTACACCTCTTCTTCCGAAGAGGAGAGGCGAAACGGATCAGAGGACCAATACGCGGCGTGGTAATTGTCCATGGTTCTTTTTAATACGTTAAGGTACACATGAACAACTGACTACAAAAACCAAGAAATGTGAAAACTCAAAACAGTCCTATCTGGTGCAAAGACAGGAACAATCACCCACCAACACACAGTGAAACCCAGGCTACCTAAGTATGATTCTCAATCAGAGACAACTAATGACACCTGCCTCTGATTGAGAACCATACTAGGCCGAAACATAGAAATACCCAAAACCTAGAAAAACAAACATAGACTGCTCACGCCCTGACCATACTAAATAAATACAAAACACAGGAAATAACAGTCAGAACGTGACACCCTTTTATTGACTATGTTAATAATGTGTATTTGTTGTCAATGTTTTGGTGTCAAACTGGTGCCAGTTGTGAATAAAGAAAACTATTTGAATAGTTGCATAGTTAATTGAAAATAATGTTCATTCCATTTTTGTCATTAATTAGTTAATTTCTCTAGAATTATTTATCCACTAGAAACTCATGGAAAATATGGACACATATTTTCCCTGCCGGATCGCTGCCGGATCGTTAGCCATGAACAGTATGTTGTGCCATAGTATCAGCCTCAAGTTGGATAGAATTAGTTTTGTTGTTTTTTACGTATTGCTTGCCTTAAACTTACCTCAGTTTGTTCTGTCTTCAGTTACTCACCCGGATCATTTACCCCATTCCCGCCTGGTCGTCTGAGGATTCCGCTACCCCATTGGATCCACCTATTTACTCCCATCAACTCACCACCGCTGCCCGCTACGCCACCTGGATATATCTACCCATTCACATTCACTTGTAAATAAATACTCACCTTCTTCCTACTCTCCTTGTCCTGGTCTGCTTCTGGGTTCGATGTTGAAAAGACGTGACAAGAACACCTACTCTTTCAAGGCTTTTTCTTTATTTCTACTATTTTCTACATTGTACAACAATAGTGAAGACATCAAACTATGAAATAACACACATGGAATTATGTAGTAACCAAAAAAGTGTTAAACAAATCAAAATATACTTTATATTTGAAATTATTCAAAGTAGCCACCCTTTGCCTTGATGGCAGCTTAGAACACTCTTGGCATTCTCTCAACCAGCTTCACCTGGAATGCTTTTGCAACAGTCTTGAAGAACTTTCTACATATGCTGAGCACTTGTTGGCTGCTTTTCCTCAACTCTGTGGTCCAACTCATCCCAAACCCTCTTAATTGGGTTGATGTCAGGTGATTGTGGAGGCCAGGTCATCTGATGCATAACTCCATCACTCTCCTTCTTGGTCAAATAGCCCTTACACAGCCTGAGGTGTGTTGGGTCATTGTCCTGTTGAAAAACAAATTATAATAAAAATAATTGCAAACCAGATGGGATGGCGAATCGCTGCAGAATGCTGTGGTAGCCATGCTGGTTAAAGTGTGCCTTAACAATTCTAAATAAATGACCGACAGCGTCACCAGCAAAGCACCCACACACCATCACACCTCCTCCTCCATGCTTCATGGTGGGAACCACACATGCAGAGATAATCTATTCACCTACTCTGTGTCTCACAAAGACACGGCGGTTGGAACCAAAATTCTCTAATTTGGACTCATCAGACCAAAGGACAGATTTCCACTGATCTCATGTCTATTACTCATGTTTCTTGGCCCAAGCAAGTCTCTTCTTATTATTGTTGTCCTTTAGAAGTGGTTTCTTTGCTGCAATTCGACGATGAAGGCCTGATTCAAGCAGTCTCCTCTGAACAGTTGATGTTGAGATGTGACTGTTACTTGAACTTTGTGAAGCATTTATTTGGGCTGTAATCTGAGGCTGGTAACTCTAATGAACTTATCCTCTGCAGCAGAGGTAACTCTGGGTCTTCCTTTCCTGTCGCAGTCCTCATGAGAGCCAATTTTATCACAGCGTTTATCACGACTCAGGCTAAGACCCAGTTACAGACACAGGAGCTGGATAGTACGAGTCTCAGAGTTTATTATAGTTCAAGGGGCAGAAAAAAGGTAAGTGAAGGCAGGCAAAGGCTCGTAATCCAAATCAGAGTCGCGTAGGTACAGGATGGCGGGCAGGATCAGGTTCAGAACAAGCAGAAAGGTCAGAACTGGAAGGTATAAGATACCTGGTCCTGGTACCTGGTACACAAGTTGCTGTCTCCAGGTGGTGGGGTTGACAGAGTCTCCAGGTCCTGATTGGCTCACTCCGACTGGCCAACACGTTGGACTGGGGGTGAAAACCAGAGGACAGGCTGGTCGATGACCCAATGAGGGTGCAGAACGTACAGAACTAGGATGAGAACTGAGGACTGCGATCGGAGACCATAACCACCGGAAGTCCATGGATCCGGAAGACGTGTTGCACCATGAGCTGGGCTGTCTCCTTGGCTGAGGGTAACTTGGGAAGGGGAGTGAAATGGACGACTTCAGAAAACCTATCCACCACCATAAGGATAGTGTTGTGGCCATCTGATGGAGGGAGACCAGTGACGAAGTCCAGGGATATATGGGACCAGGGGCGATGAGGAACAGGGAATGGTTGAAGGAGCTTGCCGCGGAGTCTTATTCTGAGCACACACAGTGCAGGCGGCGATGAACGCGTAGACGTCGAGAACCATGGTGGGCCACCAAAAGCGTTGTTGTACAAAGGCCAGAGTTCGACAGGAGCCAGGATGGCAGGCCAGTCTGGAGAAATTAGCCCATTCCAGGACCGGGGAACGGGCAGAGTCTGGGACAAACATCTGGTAGCCGGGTTAGGGTTAGGGTCTCAGGGTCAGACAGTGTAGCAGTGGGACTAGAGAAGCGTGAGAGGTGTGAGAGCCCATCCGGCTTCACATACTTGGACCCCGGGCGGTAGGAGATAAAGTAAAGTTGAACCAAGTGAAAAGCAGGGCACATCGTGCTTGCTTAGAGTTAAAGCACTTGGCGGTGCGGAGATATTCCAGTTTCTTGTGATCAGTCCACACTATGAATGGATGCCCCCTCTAACCAGTGCTTCCACTCCTCCAATGCCATCTTGACCGTGAGTAGATCTCGATTTCCCATGTTGTAGTTCCTCTCAGCGGGGTTCAGACGATGGGAAAGGAAGATGCAGGGATGCAACTTTTGGTCCAGGGCAGAACGATGGGACAGGGCCGCCACCATTCCAACATTTGAGGCGTCAACCTTCACCATGAACTGACGGGACGGGTCTGGATGGACTAAGATGGGAGCTGTGGTGAATCGATGCTTGAGGTCCGAGAACACCTGGTCAGCTGCTGGAGACCATGTGAACGGAACCTTGGGAGAGGTGAGTGCTGCGAGGGGGGAAGCCAGGGTGCTGTAACCCCAGATGAAGTGGGGGTAGAAATGATCAAACCCCAGGAAACATTGCACTCTGGATGTGGGTTGAGGCCAATCCACCACCACTCTCACCTTGTCAGAGTCCATCTGAATATTTCCAACAGTAATGACTTACCCTAGAAAGGAGATGGTGGAGCGATGGAATTCACATTTTTCTGCTTTAACCAGTTGAAGCTAGGGGGGCGCTATTTCATTATTGGATAAAAAAACATGCCCGTTTTAAGAGCAATATTTTGTCACAAAAAGATGCTCGACTATGCATATAATTGCCAGCTTTGGAAAGAAAACACTCTGACGTTTTCAAAGCTGCAAAGATATTATCTGTGAGTGCCCCAGAACTGATCTTACAGGCGAAACCAAGATGCAACTTCAACCAGGAAATGAGCAGGATTTTTGAGGCTCTGTTTTCCATTGTCTCCTTATATGGCTGTGAATATGCTGTGAACGAGCTTATGCGCTCTGCCATTCCTCCAAGATGTCTGCAGCATTGTGACGTATTTGTAGGCATATCTTTGGAAGATTGGCCATAAGAGACTACATTTGCCAGGGGCCCGTCCGGTGTCCTTTGTCTTCGTTGGTGCGTAACTCTCAGTGGCAATAATTTTACCATGTGATACAGACAGAGAAGTATCGTTCCTGGAAGTGTGCATCATTGAAGAGATATGTGAAAAACACCTTGAGGATTGGTTCTAAACAATGTTTGCCATGTTTCAGTCGATATTATGAAGTTAATTTGGAAAAAAGTTTGGCGTTTGGATAACTGACAATGTGCATGGCAGAACGGGCTCCAACCCATGACAGAACCAGTAGCCCAGCCGATCAGAGGATTGTGACTCTTGAGCCATGAAAACCCCAAGACCACGGGTGCATGAGGGGATTCTATGGGCAGGAACTGCGTAGACTCACTGTGATTACCTGACACTGTCAGGTTAATAGGAAATGTAGTGTAGGTGGCTCTGTTAATAAAGCGCTCTGATGTCCATACGAATGGAGAAGGTGGGGATTCGCAACACCAGGGTAGCGTCCATAAAGCTCTCGTCAGGAGATGGGAAACTCCCCGTACGGCTCACCGGCGTACTCGTACCTACTTGATGAGCCTGGAGGTTTAATGGGCAGGTAGATATGAAATGTCTCGTAGCTCCGCAAGACAGCAGGAGACAATCCCTGCCCAGTTGCATGGGCTCAGGAGGAGACGATTCGACAGCTGCGTAGTCTGCCACACTACTTAATTTTTTTATTTAATCTTTATTTAACCAGGCAAGTCAGTTAAGAACATATTCTTATTTTCAATGACGGCCTGGGAACAGTGGGTTAACTGCCTGTTCAGGGGCAGAACGACAGATTTGTACCTTGTCAGCTCGGGGGTTTGAACTAGCAACCTTCCGGTTACTAGTCCAACGCTCTAACCACTAGGCTACGCTGCCGCTACGGGAGTCCTGACGTAGCTGGAGCAGTTTACAGTACGAGCTTCCTCTCTCCTGGAAAATGGAGAATAGAACCTCCGCCACGAGCTCTTCCAGATTGTGGCAAATGGTGGATTGTTGCTCCCACACCGCAATAGCCCAGGTGAAAGCCCAGCCAGACATCAGCATTATCAAGTACTCTATCCTGGAGCGATCTGAGGGAAATTAAGAGGGCTGCAGCATCGCTGGTAGCGGGGTAACTGACAGCCGGAGGGGTTACTGTAGTGGGGTAACTGACAGGCTGAGGGGTTACTGTAGTGGTGGGCTGACAGTCTGGGGGGTTACTGTAGTGGTGGGCTGACAGTCTGGGGGGTTACTGTAGTGGTGGGCTGACAGTCTGGGGGTTACTGTAGTGGTGGGCTGACAGTCTGGGGGGTTACTGTAGTGGGGTAACTGACAGTCTGGGGGGTTACTGTAGTGGGGTAACTGACAGTCTGGGGGTTACACTGAGTGGTGGGCTGACAGTCTGGGGGATTACTGTAGTGGGGTAACTGACAGTCTGGGGGGGTTACTGTAGTGGGGTAACTGACAGTCTGGGGGTTACTGCGTCTGCTAAATGACTTAAATGTAATGTAAATGTACTGTAATGGTGGGCTGACAATCTGGGGGTTACTGTAGTGGTGGGCTGACAGTCTGGGGGTTACTGTAGTGGTGGGCTGACAGTCTGGGGGTTACTTAGTGGTGGGCTGACAGTCTGGGGGTTACTGTAGTGGTGGGCTGACAGTCTGGGGGGTTACTGTAGGGGGGTTACTGACAGTCTGGGGGGGGTGGGGTAACTGACAGTCTGGGGGTTACTGTAGTGGGGTAACTGACAGTCTGGGGGTTACTGTAGTGGGGTAACTGACAGTCTGGGGGTTACTGTAGTGGGGTAACTGACAGTCTGGGGGGTTACTGTAGTGGGGTAACTGACAGTCTGGGGGGTTACTGTAGTGGGGTAACTGACAGTCTGGGGGGTTACTGTAGTGGGGTAACTGACAGTCTGGGGGGTTACTGTAGTGGGGTAACTGACAGTCTGGGGGGTTACTGTAGTGGGGTAACTGACAGTCTGGGGGGGTTACTGTAGTGGGGTAACTGACAGTCTGGGGGGTTACTGTAGTGGGGTAACTGACAGTCTGGGGGGTTACTGTAGTGGGGTAACTGACAGTCTGGGGGTTACTGTAGTGGGGTAACTGACAGTCTGGGGGTTACTGTAGTGGGGTAACTGACAGTCTGGGGGGTTACTGTAGTGGGGTAACTGACAGTCTGGGGGGGGTTACTGTAGTGGGGTAACTGACAGTCTGGGGGGTTACTGTAGTGGGGTAACTGACAGTCTGGGGGGTTACTGTAGTGGGGTAACTGACAGTCTGGGGGGTTACTGTAGTGGGGTAACTGACAGTCTGGGGGTTACTGTAGTGGGGTAACTGACAGTCTGGGGGGTTACTGTAGTGGGGTAACTGACAGTCTGGGGGGGTTACTGTAGTGGGGTAACTGACAGTCTGGGGGGTTACTGTAGTGGGGTAACTGACAGTCTGGGGGTTACTGTAGTGGGGTAACTGACAGTCTGGGGGGTTACTGTAGTGGGGTAACTGACAGTCTGGGGGGTTACTGTAGTGGGGTAACTGACAGTCTGGGGGGTTACTGTAGTGGGGTAACTGACAGTCTGGGGGGTTACTGTAGTGGGGTAACTGACAGTCTGGGGGGTTACTGTAGTGGGGTAACTGACAGTCTGGGGGGTTACTGTAGTGGGGTAACTGACAGTCTGGGGGGGTTACTGTAGTGGGGTAACTGACAGTCTGGGGGTTACTGTAGTGGGGTAACTGACAGTCTGGGGGGTTACTGTAGTGGGGTAACTGACAGTCTGGGGGTTACTGTAGTGGGGTAACTGACAGTCTGGGGGGTTACTGTAGTGGGGTAACTGACAGTCTGGGGGGGTTACAGTAACTGACAGTCTGGGGGGGTTACTGTAGTGGGGTAACTGACAGTCTGGGGGGGTTACTGTAGTGGGGTAACTGACAGTCTGGGGGGTTACTGTAGTGGGGTAACTGACAGTCTGGGGGGGTTACTGTAGTGGGGTAACTGACAGTCTGGGGGTTACTGTAGTGGGGTAACTGACAGTCTGGGGGGTTACTGTAGTGGGGTAACTGACAGTCTGGGGGGGTTACTGTAGTGGGGTAACTACCTGGACTACCTGACATGATGACTCCTTGCTGTCCCCAGTCCACCTGGCCATGCTGCTGCTCCAGTTTCAACTGGCCTGGGCCCTAGGACCATGTCCCAGGACTACCTGACATGAGGACTCCTTGCTGTCCCCAGTCCACCTGGCCATGCTCCTGCTCCAGTTTCAACTGTTCTGCCTTACTATTATTCAACCATGCTGGTCATTTATGAACATTTGAACATCTTGGCCACGTTCTGTTATAATCTCCACCTGGCACAGCCAGAAGAGGACTGGCCACCCCACATATGCTCTCTCTAATTCTCTCTTTCTTTCTCTCTCTCGGAGGACCTGAGCCCTAGGACCGTGCCCCAGGACTACCTGACATGATGGCTCCTTGCTGTCCCCAGTCCATCTGACTGTGCTGCTGCTCCAGTTTCAACTGTTCTGCCTTATTATTATTTGACCATGCTGGTCATTTATGAACATTTGAACATCTTGGTCATGTTCTGTTATAATCTCTACCCGGCACAGCCAGAAGAGGACTTAGCCCGGTTCCTCTCTAGGTTTCTTCCTAGGTTTTGGCCTTTCTAGGGAGTAGCCACCTGCTTTTACACCTGCATTGTTTGCTGTTTGGGGTTTTAGGCTGGGTTTCTGTACAGCACTTTGAGATATCAGCTGATGTA
>NC_060182.1:299666-414666 GCF_021184085.1 Oncorhynchus gorbuscha | reverse complement strand
GGAGAAATGGGAAAGAGAGGAGGAGAGGAGAGGAGAGGGAAAGAGAAGAGGAGAGGGAGAGGAGAGTTTTTCCAGAAGAGTGACCTCCAGGGGAAAGAGAAGAGGAGAGGGAGAGGAGAGGGAGAGGGGAAAGAGATGAGGAGATCTTGAGAGAGGAGAGGGAGTTTTTCCACAGAGTGAGGGACAGGGGGGTTGAGGGGAAGAAGAGGAGCGGAGAGGGAGAGGAGAGTGAGGGGAAAGAGAGAGAGAGGAGAGGGAGAGGGAGAGCGGAAAGAGAAGAGGAGGGACCTACAGTGATCTCCATCTTGAGAGGAGAGGGAGAGTCTTTCCACACAGTGACCTCCAGGGAGAGAGAGAGAGGAGAGGGAGTTTTGAAACACAGTGAGAGGGGATCTTGAGAGAGGGAGAGGAGGAGAGTCTTTCCACAGGGAGGGGAAAGAGAAGAGTAGAGGGAGAGGAGTCTTTCCACAAAGTGAACATGAGAGGGAGAGAGAGGGAGTCTTTCCACACAGTGACCTAGATGGTGAGAGGGGGAAATGAGTCGGGAACAAGAAGAGATTAGTATTGGGGTCAAAAAGCATTCCCTGTCTCCCTGTCTTTCCTTTCACAGTACACCCCTGGACAGTACACTAGTCTATCTCCTGTTTCTTTGAGGCACTTGACCAGGACAACCCCTGGACAGGACAGATTCTATCTCCTGTTTCTGTAGTGAGGCAGCATGTTGTGTTCTTCCTGTAGGTCTTCCTGGGGTCTTCCTGCATGGGAGATGGTTTTTCCTCTCTTCCTGTAGGGCAGGGGGTGTCTTCCTGGGGTCTTCCTGTGGGGGAGGGCGTATATTCCTGGGGTTTACAGTGGCAGCCACTAAAGGCATATAGGGGAAACACTGCTAGTCTATCACAGAAATGCCACATCAATATATCCCCCTAACCAGTGGGACCTCCATCTTGATAGATTCTCCCTTTCGTCTTTCCACACAGTGAACTACATGTTGAGAGATTCTCCCTCTAGTCATTCCACACAGTGACCTACATGTTGAGAGATTCTCCCTCTAGTCATTCCACACAGTGACCTACATCTTGAGAGATTCTCCCTCTAGTCTTTCCACACAGTGACCTCCATCTTGAGAGATTCTCCCTCGTCTTTCCACACAGTGACCTACATGTTGAGAGATTCTCCCTCTAGTCTTTCCACACAGAGACCTCCATCTTGAGAGATTCTCCCTCGTCTTTCCACACAGTGACCTCCATCTTGAGAGATTCTCCCTCTAGTTTTTCCACACAGTGACCTCCATCTTGAGAGACTCTCCCTCTAGTTTTTCCACACAGTGACCTACATGTTGAGAGATTCTCCCTCTAGTTTTTCCACACAGTGACCTACATGTTGAGAGATTCTCCCTCTAGTTTTTCCACACAGTGATCTCCATCTTGAGAGATTCTCCCTCTAGTTTTTCCACACAGTGACCTACATGTTGAGAGATTCTCCCTCTAGTCTTTCCACACAGTGACCTACATGTTGAGAGATTCTCCCTCTAGTTTTTCCACACAGTGACCTCCATCTTGAGAGATTCTCCCTCGTCTTTCCACACAGTGACCTCCATCTTGATAGATTCTCCCTCTAGTCTTTCCACACAGTGACCTACATGTTGAGAGATTCTCCCTCGTCTTTCCACACAGTGACCTACATGTTGAGAGATTCTCCCTCTAGTCTTTCCACACAGTGACCTACATGTTGAGAGATTCTCCCTCTAGTCTTTCCACACAGTGACCTACATGTTGAGAGATTCTCCCTCTAGTCTTTCCACACAGTGACCTACATGTTGAGAGATTCTCCCTCTAGTCTTTCCACACAGTGACCTACATGTTGAGAGATTCTCCCTCATCTTTCCACACAGTGACCTACATGTTGAGAGATTCTCCCTCTAGTCTTTCCACACAGTGACCTACATGTTGAGAGATTCTCTCTCTAGTCTTTCCACACAGTGACCTACATGTTGAGAGATTCTCCCTCTAGTCTTTCCACACAGTGACCTACATGTTGAGAGATTCTCCCTCTAGTCTTTCCACACAGTGACCTACATGTTGAGAGATTCTCCCTCTAGTCTTTCCACACAGTGACCTCTATCTTGATAGATTCTCCCTCTAGTCTTTCCACACAGTGACCTACATGTTGAGAGATTCTCCCTCTAGTTTTTCCACACAGTGACCTACATGTTGATAGATTATCCCTCTAGTTTTTCCACACAGTGACCTACATGTTGATAGATTCCCCCTCTAGTCTTTCCACACAGTGACCTACATGTTGAGAGATTCTCCCTCTAGTCTTTCCACACAGTGACCTACATGTTGAGAGATTCTCCCTCTAGTCTTTCCACACAGTGACCTACATGTTGAGAGATTCTCCCTCTAGTCTTTCCACACAGTGACCTACATGTTGAGAGATTCTCCCTCTAGTTTTTCCACACAGTGACCTACATGTTGAGAGATTCTCCCTCTAGCTGCTCCAGTTTGTTGATGAGGATGTAGACGTGGTTCTTAGAGTCGATCTCCACCAGCTTCAGACCAAACACGGTCTCAAAAACACATCCCACCCTCTTTATAATCTCAGGGTAGATGTTCCTGTACTCCTTCACAACATGTTTCACGATGTCTGGAGAGAGAGAGAGAGAGAGAGAGAGAGAGAGAGAGAGAGAGAGAGAGAGAGAGAGAGAGAGAGAGAGAGAGAGAGGGAGGGAAGGAGGGGAGAGAGGAAAAGAGAGAGGGGGAAAGAAGAAGAGAGAGGGGAAAGGAGAGTGGGAGAGAGAGATGGAAAAAGAGAAAGGAGGGAGAGAGGAAAAGAGAGAGGAGGGGAGAGAGGAAAAGAGCGAAAGGGAGGGAAGGAGAGAGAGGGGGGAGAGGGAGAAAGAGCGAAAGCGAGGGAAGGAGACAGAGGGGGAGAGAGAAGAGGGAAAGAGAGAGAGAAAGTGAAGGGGATAGAGAGAGAGAGAGAGAGAGAGAGAGAGAGAGAGAGAGAGAGAGAGAGAGAGAGAGAGAGAGAGAGAGAGAGAGAGAGAGAGAGAGAGAGAGAGCATAGCCTAGCTATTGAGAAAGGCTGCCGTAGCCAGACCTGGCTCTCAAGAGAAGACAGGCTATGGACACACTGCCCACAAAATGAGGTGGAAACTGAGCTGCACTTCCTAACCTCCTGCCAAATGTTTGACCATATTAGAGACACATATTTCCCTCAGATTACACAGATCTACAAAGAATTCGAAAACAAACCCAATTTTGATAAACTCCCATATCTACTGGGTGAAATACCACAGTGTTCCATCACAGCAACAAGATTTGACCTGGTACCACAAGAAAAGGTCAACCATTGTAAATACAACCCAAATTTATGTTGATTTATTTTCCCTTTTGTACTTTAACCATTTGCACATGATGACATTTGTAATGTCTTTAATATTTTGGAACTTTTGTGAGTGTGGTGTTAACTGTTAATTGTTATTGTTTATTTCACTTTTGTTTATTATCTAGTGGAGGCCATTGTGTTCTTGGGGACCTTCAATGTTGTTGTACCCTTCCCCAGATCTGTGCCTCGACACAATCCTGTCTCAGAATTTACCACAGGTGGACTCCAATCAAGTTGTAGAAACATCTCAAGGAGGATCAATGGAAGCAGGATGCACCTGAGCTCAATTTCGAGTCTCATAGCAAAGGGTCTGGATACTTAAAATGTTTTTTTTATAATATTTTAATTGAACCTGTATTTAACTAGGCAAGTCAGTTAAGAACAAATTCTTATTTACAATAACGGCCAACACCGGCCACACCCGGACGATGCTGGGTCAATTGTGTGCCGCCCTGTCGGACTCCCAATCACGGCCGGTTGTGATGTCTCTAGCACTGAGATGTGTTGTCTTAGCCCGCTGCGCCACTTGGGAGCTCTGAGTGGCAGGGCTATTTCTGTATTTTACTTTTAAATTTGCAAACATTTCTAAAGACCTGTTTTCACATTATGGGGTATTGTGTCATTATGGTGTGTTATGTCATTACGGGGTATTGTGTCATTATGGGGTATTGAGTCATTATGGGGTATTGTGTCATTATGGGGTATTGTGTCATTATGGGGTACTGTGTCATTATGTCATTATGGGGTATTGTGTCATTATGGGGTATTGAGTCATTATGGGGTATTGAGTCATTATGGGGTATTGAGTCATTATGGTGTATTATGACATTACGGGGTATTGTGTCATTATGGGGTATTGAGTCATTATGGGGTATTGAGTCATTATGGGGTATTGTGTCATTATGGGGTATTGAGTCATTATGGGGTATTGAGTCATTATTGGGTATTGTGTCATTATGGGGTATTGAGTCATTATGGGGTATTGAGTCATTATAGGGTATTGTGTCATTATGGGGTATTGAGTCATTATGGGGTATTGAGTCATTATGGGGTATTGAGTCATTGTGGTGTATTATGACATTACGGGGTATTGTGTCATTATGGGGTATTGAGTCATTATGGGGTATTGAGTCATTTTGGGGTATTGTGTCATTATGGGGTATTGAGTCATTATGGGGTATTGAGTCATTATGGGGTATTGAGTCATTATGGGGTATTGAGTCATTATGGGGTATTGTGTCATTATGGGGTATTGAGTCATTATGGGGTATTGAGTCATTATGGGGTATTGTGTCATTATGGGGTACTGTGTCATTATGGGGAATTGTGTCATTATGGGGTATTGAGTCATTATGGGGTATTGTGTCATTATGGGGTATTGTGTCATTATGGGGTATTGTGTCATTATGGGGTATTGTGTCATTATGGGGTATTGTGTCATTATAGGGTATATCTCTCCAGTACATGAACATGTGAATCCTTAAAGAGATGGGTGGGGCTAAGGCTTAAGTCTTGTACTTTTATCCAATGTAAAAATTAAATTAAACAATTTCAAATGTTTCTAAAAAGACTGAAAATGGGTGCTGCATCAAACATTTTATGTGATTTGGAAAAGATCACATAATTGGTTTTACCATGCAGTGCCTATTTCAGTTCATCAAAGGCTTTCTGCTGTGCAAAGAAAGGCAGATTGAAGCTCTGTACGAGCCTGGTCATCTGTGGGGGCACTAAGCTCTGACAGAGCCTGGTCATCTGTGGGGGCACTAAGCTCTGACCGAGCCTGGTCATCTGTGGGGGCACTAAGCTCTGACAGAGCCTGGTCATCTGTGGGGGCACTAAGCTCTGACAGAGCCTGGTCATCTGTGGGGGCACTAAGCTCTGACCGAGCCTGGTCATCTGTGGGGGCACTAAGCTCTGACAGAGCCTGGTCATCTGTGGGGGCACTAGCATACACTACATTGTCATCTGGCGGAAGTTACATTTTTCTAGCCTTGGCCCAGGCCTGATATCTCATCATAAGATCTGAAAGGTCTGCAGAGATTGAAGGATTTGTTCTATGTTTAACTCCAAGGTGTTTAAAGGCTGCCAGAGAGACGTGAACCAGAGCTAATTCAGGGTCCGGATGCAGCTCAGTGTATTGGCTGTACACGTCAAACATATGGATACCATACTCTGTTCCATGACTTCCATTCCAGACATTACAATGAGCCCATCCTCCTATAGGTCCTCCAACCAGATCCACTGTCAGGTACCATATTGTGTCATTGTTATTATTGATTATAAAAGAGGCAGTTTGATATTGACATGAGCAAGGCTGTTTTTGAATAATGATGAATGAAACTAGGACCCTGATGGCATCTTCCTTTAAAACACAACGCAAGAGAGTTAGGGAACGACCATATCTGTTACACTCACACACACACCACACTGACACACCCACACCAGATCAGGGACCTGGACATGGAGGTGAGGCCAGATGGATGGAGGGGACAAGGAGCAGAGCAAGATGCTGTGTTGGATGGAGGGGACATGGAGCACAGGAAGGTGCTGTGTTGGATGGAGGGGACATGGAGCACAGGACAGGTGCTGTGTTGGATGGAGGTGACATGGAGCACAGGAAGGTGCTGTGTTGTATGGAGGGGACATGGAGCAGACACAGGTGCTGTGTTGGACAGGGGACACACACAGGAAGGTGCTGTGTTGGACAGGGGACATGGAGCAGAGGAAGATGCTGTGTTGGATGGAGGGGACATGGAGCACAGGAAGGTGCTGTGTTGGATGGAGATGACACCACAGGAAGGTGCTGTGTTGGATGGAGGGGACATGGAGCAGAGGAAGGTGCTGTGTTGGATGGAGGTGACATGGAGCAGAGGAAGGTGCTGTGTTGGATGGAGGGGACATGGAGCAGAGGAAGGTGCTGTGTTGGATGGAGGGGACATGGAGCAGAGGAAGGTGCTGTGTTGGATGGAGGGGACACCACAGACAAGGTGCACACACTGACACCACATTTTATAAGACGATGTTGAAACACACCTGATGTTGAAACACACACACCCACAACAAATGGACAAAAACACATTTACAGAATCAAACAGGAACCACACTACATTCTGCACACCAAACAGACAACTTCAAAGTAGTCATTGTGTGTAGAGTTCTATGGTTTGTTAAACTTCGAAATCAAAGATGTTTGTTTGGCATACAGTAGTAAAAGTAAAAAATTGCAGTCCTTTACTGTGGAATTGTCCTGTTATAGATTGAGATTCATGCTATCTACAGCCATCAACAACATAAAGCCTTGTACATCCTATCCTTTGTCAGGTACCAGAGGAGGCTGGTGGGAGGAGCTATAGGAGGACAGGCTCAGTGTATTGGCTGTATAAAACACGTCAAACATATGGATACCACACTCTGTTCCATGACTTCCATTCCAGACATTACAATCAGCCCATCCTCCTATAGGTCCTCCAACCAGCCTCCACTGTCAGGTACCATATTGTGTCATTGTTATTATTGATTATAAAAGAGCCCCAGTTTGATATTGACATGCAAGTGAATAAACACGAATCAACTAGGACCCTGACTGGGCAGTCCTTCCTTTAAAACACAACGCAAGAGAGTTAGGAAGTACGACCATATCTGTTACACTCACACACACACCACACTGACACCACACACACCCACACCACACACACACACACACACACACACACACACACACACACACACACACACACACACACACACACACACACGCACACCACACACACCACACACACACACACACACACAAACACACACACACACACACACACACACACACACACACACACACACACACACACACACACACACACACACACACACACACACACACACACACACACACACACACACACACACACACACACACACACACACACTGACACCACACACACCCACACCACACACAAACACACACACCACACACACACACACACACCACACACACCACACCACACACACACACACACAAACACACACACCACACACACCACACACACCACACACACCACACACAAACAGACACACCACACACACACCACACACACACACACACACACACACACACACCACACACACACACACACCACACACACACAGTCATGATGATGTCATGTTTGATCATGCACAATCAATCTCTGATCATCAGCTGTGTGTGTGTGTCATGACTGAGCTGTGTGTGTGTGTGTGTGTGTGTGTGTGTGTGTGTGTGTGTGTGTGTGTGT
Source organism: Oncorhynchus gorbuscha (assembly GCF_021184085.1). NCBI lineage: Eukaryota > Metazoa > Chordata > Actinopteri > Salmoniformes > Salmonidae > Oncorhynchus > Oncorhynchus gorbuscha. Next base: position 407,008 of record NC_060182.1, on the reverse strand, counting down.
GTGTGTGTGTGTGTGTGTGTGTGTGTGTGTGTGTGTGTGTGTGTGTGTGTGTGTGTGTGTGTGTGTGTGTGTGTGTGTGTGTGTGTGTGTGTACGTGTGTTTGTGTACGTGTGTGTGTAAGAGAGAGAGAGGGGTTTAGGGAATGTGTTGATTTAGAGACAGAGAGAGAGAGAGATCAGTCATTCATAGCTGCTCCCTCACTCCCCATTCCTCCGTCCCTCCATATAAGGACAGAACTACTGTAGCCCTGCTACCTCTGTCTCTCTGCTTGTCTCTCCCTTGTTCTCGCTCTCAGTTTCTCATCTCTCCCTCTTTCTATCTCTCTCACTGTCTAAGATTACAGTACAGTGAAATTAACCCAAAATTAGACTTTGAGAAGAAGACTTTTACAGAGTACACACAGAGACGCACAGACTCATGAACAAATACATTGAGCACCCAGAGACATGTTCATGGGGGAATCTAGTAGCACATTCTCAGAGAGAAGGAGAGGGAGGGAGGGAGGGAGGGGAGGAGAGAGAGGGAGAGGGAGAGAGAGAGAGAGTTTACCTTATAAGGCTGTGTTTGTAGATACAGCAAAAGGCAACAGTCAAATCAAATCAAATCAAATTTTATTTGTCACATACACATGGTTAGCAGATGTTAATGCGAGTGTAGCGAAATGCTTGTGCTTCTAGTTCTGACAATGCAGTGATAACCAACAAGTAATCTAACTAACAATTCCAAAACTACTGTCTTATACACAGTGTAAGGGGATAAGGAACATGTACATAAGGATATATGAATGAGTGATGGTACAGAGCAGCATACAGTAGATGGTATCGAGTACAGTATATACATATGAGATGAGTGTGTAGACAAAGTAAACAAAGTGGCATAGTTAAAGTGGCTAGTGATACATGTGTTACATAAGGATGCAGTCGATGTTGTAGAGTACAGTATATACATATGCATATGAGATGAATAATGTAGGGTAAGTAACATTATATAAGGTAGCATTGTTTAAAGTGGCTAGTGATATATTTACATCATTTCCCATCAATTCCCATTATTAAAATGGCTGGAGTTGGGTCAGTGTCAATGACAGTGTGTTGGCAGCAGCCACTCAATGTTAGTGGTGGCTATCACACACAGTGTGTGTGTGTGTATGTATGTAAACTGAGGGGACAAACCATTAGGAACACTTTCCTAATATTGAGTTGCACCCCCCCCCCACACACACACTTTACACTCAAAACCACCTAAATCTGTCAGGGCATGGACTGTACAAGGTGTCGAAAGCATTCCTCAGGGGTTCTGGCCCATGTTGACTCCAATGATTCCCAGAGTTGAGTCAAAATGGCTGGATGTCCTTTCGGTGGTGGACCATTCTTGATGCACACGGGAAACTGTTGAGTGTGAAAAACCCAGCAGCGTTGCAGTTCTCGACACACTCAAACCGGTGCGCCTGGCACCTACTACCATACCCCGTTCAAAGGCATTACAATCTTTTTTTCACCCTCTGAATGGCACACACACACAATCAATGTCTCAATTTTCTTAAGGTTTAAAAATCCTTCTCTAACCTGTCTCATCAACACTGAGTGAAGTGGATTTTTATAGGAGACATCAAAAGGGATCATATCTTTCACCTGGTCAGTCTGTCATGGAAAGAGCAGGTGTTCCTAATGTTTTGTCCCCTCAGCCTGTCATGGAAAGAGCAGGTGTTCCTAATGTTTTGTCCCCTCAGTCTGTCATGGAAAGAGCAGGTGTTCCTAATGTTTTGTCCCCTCAGCCTGTCATGGAAAGAGCAGGTGTTCCTAATATTTTGTCCCCTCAGCCTGTCATGGAAAGAGCAGATGTTCCTAATATTTTGTCCCCTCAGCCTGTTATGGAAAGAGCAGGTGTTCCTAATATTTTGTCCCCTCAGCCTGTTATGGAAAGAGCAGGTGTTCTTAATGTTTTGTGCCTACATCCTTGAACATGTATTTTTATTTGTGTTTGGAGGGGTGAGGGGGCGGGGCTTAGTCGTTAATCCATCTAATTATTTACAAAGACCTCATCGGACAAACGTGTGTGTGTGTGTCAGTTTGTGTTTGTGTCCATGTAACCATGTGTATGTGTGTATATACAGACCACAAGCTGGGGTTAGATTTGTTGCCTCATTCAATACAACCTTTTAAAGACTGGTCAATTACTGGATGGACCCACTCTGGATGGACCCACTCTGGACAGACCCACTCTGGACGGACCCACTCTGGACAGACCCACTCTGGACAGACCCACTCTGGATAGACCCACTCTGGATAGACCCACTCTGGACAGACCCACTCTGGACAGACCCACTCTGGACAGACCCACTCTGGATAGACCCACTCTGGATAGACCCACTCTGGACAGACCCACTCTGGATAGACCCACTCTGGACAGACCCACTCTGGATAGACCCACTCTGGACAGACCCACTCTGGATAGACCCACTCTGGACAGACCCACTCTGGATAGACCCACTCTGGATAGACCCACTCTGGATAGACCCACTCTGGACAGACCCACTCTGGATAGACCCACTCTGGATAGACCCACTCTGGACAGACCCACTCTGGATAGACCCACTCTGGACAGACCCACTCTGGATAGACCCACTCTGGATGGACCCACTCTGGATAGACCCACTCTGGATGGACCCACTCTGGACAGACCCACTCTGGATGGACCCACTCTGGATAGACCCACTCTGGATGGACCCACTCTGGACAGACCCACTCTGGATGGACCCACTCTGGATAGACCCACTCTGGATGGACCCACTCTGGATAGACCCACTCTGGATGGACCCACTCTGGACAGACCCACTCTGGACAGACCCACTCTGGATGGACCCACTCTGGATGGACCCACTCTGGACAGACCCACTCTGGATAGACCCAGTCTGGATGGACCCACTCTGGATAGACCCACTCTGGATGGACCCACTCTGGATGGACCCACTCTGGACATTTGACCGACCCACTCTGGATGGACCCACTCTGGATAGACCCACTCTGGATAGACCCACTCTGGATGGACCCACTCTGGATGGACCCACTCTGGATAGACCCACTCTGGATAGACCCATCTGGATAGAACATCTTGGACCCACTGGATTCTGTTATAGACCCACCTGGACAGACCCACTCTGGATGGAAGAGGACTCTGCCAGACCCACTCTGGATAGACCCACTCTGGACAGACCCACTCTAATTCAGACTCTCTTCTCTTCTCTGGATAGACCCACTCTGGATGGACCTGACAGACCCCTCTGGATGGACCCCTCTGCCCCAGGACTACCTGACTCTGATGGACCCCTCTGGATGGTCCCCACTCTGGACAGACCCCATCTGATGGCTGGATAGACCCACTCTGGATGGACCCACTCTGGATAGACCCACTCTGATGGACCCACTCTGGACAGACCCACTCTGGACAGACCCACTCTGGATGGACCCACTCTGGATGGACCCACTCTGGACAGACCCACTCTGGATAGACCCACTCTGGATGGACCCACTCTGGATGACCCATCTGGATGGACCCATTGGATGGACCCACTCTGGACAGACCCACTCTGGATGGAACATCTTGGTCATGTTCTGGATTATAATCTCTACCTCTGGACAGCCAGACAGACCCACTCTGGATGGACCCACTCTGGATGGACCCCTCTGGTTCCTCTCTGGAGGTTTCTTCTGGGTTTTGGACCCTTTCTGGAGTTTTTCTCTGGACAGACCCACTCTGGTGACCTTTGGACAGACCTGCATTGGTTGGACCCACTTGGGGTTGGATGGACCCACTCTGGGGACCCACTCTGGATAGACCCACTCTGGACAGCACTCTGGATAGAGATCTGGACAGACCCACTCTGATAGACCCACTCTGGATGGACCCACTCTGGATACTCTGGATGGAATGGACAGAATCTGGACAGATTGGATGGATTTAGATCTGGATGGACCCACTCTGGATGGACCCACTCTGGATGGACCCACTCTGGATAGACCCACTCTGGATAGACCCACTCTGGATGGACCCACTCTGGATGGACCCACTCTGGATGGACCCACTCTGGACAGACCCACTCTGGACGGACCCACTCTGGATGGACCCACTCTGGATGGACCCACTCTGGACAGACCCACTCTGGATGGACCCACTCTGGATGGACCCACTCTGGATAGACCCACTCTGGATGGACCCACTCTGGATGGACCCACTCTGGACAGACCCACTCTGGATGGACCCACTCTGGATAGACCCACTCTGGATAGACCCACTCTGGATGGACCCACTCTGGATGGACCCACTCTGGATAGACCCACTCTGGACGGACCCACTCTGGACAGACCCACTCTGGACAGACCCACTCTGGATAGACCCACTCTGGATGGACCCACTCTGGATAGACCCACTCTGGATAGACCCACTCTGGATAGACCCACTCTGGACAGACCCACTCTGGATAGACCCACTCTGGATGGACCCACTCTGGACAGACCCACTCTGGACAGACCCACTCTGGATGGACCCACTCTGGATGGACCCACTCTGGACAGACCCACTCTGGATAGACCCACTCTGGATGGACCCACTCTGGATAGACCCACTCTGGATGGACCCACTCTGGATGGACCCACTCTGGACAGACCCACTCTGGATGGACCCACTCTGGATAGACCCACTCTGGATAGACCCACTCTGGATAGACCCACTCTGGATGGACCCACTCTGGATGGACCCACTCTGGATGGACCCACTCTGGATAGACCCACTCTGGACGGACCCACTCTGGACAGACCCACTCTGGACAGACCCACTCTGGATAGACCCACTCTGGATGGACCCACTCTGGATAGACCCACTCTGGATAGACCCACTCTGGATAGACCCACTCTGGATAGACCCACTCCAGGGTGGGTGCTGCGGGGGAGCTGCAGAGGGGGTGCTGCAGGGGGGGTGCTGCAGGGGGTGTGCTGCAGGGGTGTGCTGCAGGGGAGGATGCTGCAGGGGTGGTGCTGCAGGGGGTGCAGGGGGTGCTGCAGGGGGATGCTGCAGGGATGGAATGCTGCAGGGGGAATGCTGCAGGGGGGTGCTGCTGCAGGGGAGGATGCTGCAAGGGGGTTCTGCAGGGGGTGCTGCAGGGGGGGGTGCTGCAGGGGAAGGATGCTGCAGATTGGTGAATGCTACTGCAGGGTGAATGCTACTGCAGGGTGAATGATGTTGCAGGGTGAATGCTGTTGCAGGCGAATGCTACTGCAGGGTGAATGATGTTGCAGGGTGAATGCTGTTGCAGGGTGAATGCTGTTGCAGGGTGTATGCTACTGTGGGGTGAATGCTGCTGCAGGGTGAATGCTGTTGCAGGGTGAATGCTGTTGCAGGGTGTATGCTACTGTGGGGTGAATGCTACTGCAGGGTGAATGCTGTTGCAGGGTGAATGCTGCTTCAGGGTGAATGCTGCTGCAGGGTGAATGCTGTTGCAGGGTGAATGCTGTTGCAGGGTGAATGCTGTTGCAGGGTGAATGCTGTTGCAGGGTGAATGCTGTTGCAGGGGAATGCTGTTGCAGGGTGAATGCTGTTGCAGGGGAATGCTGTTGCAGGGGAATGCTGTTGCAGGGGAATGCTGCTGAACGAGGAAATGAGGCTGCAGGGGATGCTGCTTCACAATGTGTGTGTGCGTTGGGCATGTTTTTCCATGGTAATGTCATAGTTTCACATCAGGAAAATATGAAAATTATTACTATTGACTCAGAACTTCAAACACAAGGACACCTGAACACACACAGTGAGGGGTTGGTATGTAGTAACAGTGAGGGGTTGGTATGTAGTAACACAGTGAGGGGTTGGTATGTAGTAACAGTGAGGGGTTGGTATGTAGTAACACAGTGAGGGGTTGGTATGTAGTAACAGTGAGGGGTTGGTATGTAGTAACAGTGAGGGGTTGGTATGTAGTAACACAGTGAGGGGTTGGTATGTAGTAACACAGTGAGGGGTTGGTATGTAGTAACACAGTGAGGGGTTGGTATGTAGTAACAGTGAGGGGATGGTATGTAGTAACAGTGAGGGGTTGGTATGTAGTAACACAGTGATGGGTTGGTATGTAGTAACAGTGAGGGGTTGGTATGTAATAACACAGTGAGGGGTTGGTATGTAGTAACAGTGAGGGGTTGGTATGTAGTAACAGTGAGGGGTTGGTATGTAGTAACAGTGAGGGGTTGGTAGTAAAACAGTGAGGAGTTGGTATGTAGTAACAGTGAGGGGTTGGTATGCAGTAACAGTGAGGGGTTGGTATGTAGTAACAGTGAGGGGTTGGTATGTAGTAACAGTGAGGGGTTGGTATGTAGTAACAGAGAGGGGTTGGTATGTAGTAACAGTGAGGGGTTGGTATGTAATAACACAGTGTTGGTTTGGTATGTAGTAACAGTGAGGGGTTGGTATGTAATAACACAGTGTTGGTTTGGTATGTAGTAACACAGTGTTGGTTTGGTATGTAGTAACAGTGAGGGGTTGGTGTATAGTAACACAGAACAGCACGGCTTTCAGACTAGTGTGTGTGTGTGTGTGTGTGTGTGTGTGTGTGTGTGTGTGTGTGTGTGTGTGTGTGTGTGTGTGTGTGTGTGTGTGTGTGTGTGTGTGTGTGTGTGTGTGTGTGTGTGTGTGTGTGTGTGTGTGTGTGTGTGAGTGAGGGTTTGAGGGTGTGGTGAGTAACACCATGACCATCGCTCTCAGAAAGGAAGTGTTTAGGAGGTGAGCTCCACACAAACACACACGCGACACACCCGACCGACCGACCGACCGACCAACCGCCCGCCCACCCACACACACACACACACACACACACACACACACACACACACACACACACACACACACACACACACACACACACACACACACACACACACACACACACACACACACACACACACACACACGCTTTTATCTTCTTATCACATACTTGACGGAGTGACCATTGACTGCCGTGGTGAAGCCATATTGTATTATAAAGGTAAATATAAGGTACAAGAGTGATATCAGTATAACAGTGGTCAACAGAAGTCATTGAATAAACACTTCTCTACAGCTGAACATCAGATAAGAGTCGCCAGTGTGGACTGAGCTGTGTGAAAGCCTATGCAAACACACACACACACACAGACCTTTTCACAAACTAAACGCTCAGCTTGCAGTGTCTGGAGTAGGCTAGTTCTATTAGAGGTTACTGTGCAGTACCTAAAGAGCCTCCCCGTTTAACATGGCCCGTTTAGGGCTCTCGAGTGGCGCAGCAGTCTAAGGAACTGCATCTCAGTGCTAGAGGCGTCACTACCGGCCCTGGTTCGATTCCAGGCTGTTTCACAACCGGTCGTGATTGAGAGTCCTATAGGGCGGCGTACAATCAGCCCAGCGTCATCCGGGGTAGGTCGTCATTGTAAATAAGAATTAGTTCATAACTGACTTGCCTGGTTAAATAAAGGTTACATGTATCTTAATAAATTAACAAGTAAAGGCCTGCTGTTTCATTGGAACAGTATAGGTCTATATTGGGTATGTTCTATGTGTGGAGTCAAACCAAGGCTAGAATTCCTAACATTGTCCAGCCTCCCTCGTCGTTAAAACATTTGTTCTGCATTAGTATGACCTCATACTGGAGCTCTGAGTCAGACTGAATCTAATCACTACATGGAGAGGACTACAGAGGAACAGAGAGACAACATCTAATCACTACATGGAGAGGACTACAGAGGAACAGAGAGACAATACAGAAAGACAACATCTACTCACTACATTGAGAGGACTACAGAGGAACAGAGAGACAATACAGAAAGACAACATCTACTCAGTACAGAAAGGACGACAGAGGAACAGAGACAATACAGGAGCTGCTCTCCTGGTACAAGGCCGCCCCCTGCTGGCCACAGTTGGACCTGGGAGTATCTAAAAGCCCCCATAACAACTCAGTATGAAAACCTTCCAATGTAGTTTGTGTACATTTATCCTTGATCATTTTCATCTGTCCTAAGTGGTGTGTTGGTAAAATAATGTCCAAACGCAGTTGTTAACAGTGTCATCAGACAGTTTGGAGCAGTAGTCCTACTTGAAGCTGCAAATTGTACACCAGATAATTTTGATTTTAGTCAGTTAAGAACAAATTCTTATTTACAATGAAGGCCTAGGAACAGTGGGTTAACTGCCTGTTCAGGACGACAGATGTGTACCTTGTCAACTCAGGGATTTGAACTTGCAACCTTCTGGTTACTAGTCCACCACTCTAACCACTAGGCTAGCCTGCCGTCCCATTATATGTTAATATACCTCAAGATTTTTGGTGTCCATTTCTGGGCGTTACAGGAACACCGCCATAGATTTTTCAACATGTTCTTGCCTTTTCTTCCTTCTCGATTTTTTGGGGAAAAGTATCTTCGAAATGTCCAGGTGCAAAAACATAGACATTTCAAAAGATATTAAATCCATGTTTTGTATGGAGTGAGATATAGAGGGCTGGTCGTTTACAATCGAGGTCGAACTATGTGGCAAAACAGACGGGTTGGCAACACGTAAACTCTCATCTTCAATGTTTATTAAAAACATAAATAAATCAAATCAAATGTATTTATATCAAATCAAATCAAATCAAATTTATTTATATAGCCCTTCGTACATCAGCTGATATCTCAAAGTGCTGTACAGAAACCCAGCCTAAAACCCCAAACAGCAAACAATGCAGGTGTAAAAGCACGGTGGCTAGGAAAAACTCCCTAGAAAGGCCAAAACCTAGGAAGAAACCTAGAGAGGAACCGGGCTATGTGGGGTGGCCAGTCCTCTTCTGGCTGTGCCGGGTAGAGATTATAACAGAACATGACCAAGATGTTCAAATGTTCATAAATGACCAGCATGGTCAAATAATAATAAGGCAGAACAGTTGAAACTGGAGCAGCAGCACAGTCAGATGGACTGGGGACAGCAAGGAGCCATCATGTCAGGTAGTCCTGGGGCACGGTCCTAGGGCTCAGGTCCTCCGAGAGAGAGAAAGAAAGAGAGAATTAGAGAGAGCATATGTGGGGTGGCCAGTCCTCTTCTGGCTGTGCCAGGTGGAGATTATAACAGAACGTGGCCAAGATGTTCAAATGTTCATAAATGACCAGCATGGTTGAATAATAGTAAGGCAGAACAGTTGAAACTGGAGCAGGAGCATGGCCAGGTGGACTGGGGACAGCAAGGAGTCCTCATGTCAGGTAGTCCTGGGACATGGTCCTAGGGCCCAGGCCAGTTGAAACTGGAGCAGCAGCATGGCCAGGTGGACTGGGGACAGCAAGGAGTCATCATGTCAGGTAGTCCTGGGGCATGGTTCTAGGGCTCAGGTCCTCCGAGAGAGAGAAAGAAAGAGAGAAGGAGAGAATTAGAGAACGCACACTTAGATTTACACAGGACACCGAATAGGACAGGAGAAGTACTCCAGATAAACAAACTGACCCTAGCCCCCCGACACATAAACTACTGCAGCATAAATACTGGAGGCTGAGACAGGAGGGGTCAGGAGACACTGTGGCCCCATCCGAGGACACCCCCGGACAGGGCCAAACAGGAAGGATATAACCCCACCCACCTATATAGCCCTTCGTACATCAGCTGATATCTCAAAGTGCTGTACAGAAACCCAGCCTAAAACCCCAAACAGAAAGCAATGCAGGTGTAGAAGCACGGTGGCTAGGAAAAACTCCCTAAAAAGGCCAAAACCTAGGAAGAAACCTAGAGAGGAACCAGGCTATGTGGGGTGGCCAGTTCTCTTCTGGCTGTGCCGAATGGAGATTATAACAGGACATGGCGAAGATGTTCAAATGTTCATAAATGACCAGCATGGTCCAATAATAATAAGGCAGAACAGTTGAACCTGGAGCAGCAGCACGGCCAGGTGGACTGGGGACAGCAAGGAGTCATCATGTCAGGTAGTCCTGAGGCATGGTCCTAGGGCTCAGGTCCTCCGAGAGAGAGAAAGAAAGAAAGAAAGAAAGAAAGAAAGAAAGAAAGAAAGAAAGAAAGAAAGAAAGAAAGAAAGAAAGAGAGAATTAAAGAGAGCACACTTAAATTCACACAGGACACCGAATAGGACAGGAGAAGTACTCCAGATATAACAAACTGACCCTAGCTCCCCGACACATAAACTACTGCAGCATAAATACTGGAGGCTGACACAGGAGGGGTCAGGAGACACTGTGGCCCCATCAGAGGACACCCCCGGACAGGGCCAAACAGGAAGGATATAACCCCACCCACTTTGCCAAAGCACAGCCCCCACACCACTAGAGGGATATCTTCAACCACCAACTTACCATCCTGAGACAAGGCTGAGTATAGCCCACAAAGATCTCCGCCACGGCACAACCCAAGAGGGGGTGCCAACCCAGACAGGATGATCACATCAGTGACTCAACCCACTCAGGTGACGCACCCCTCCCAGGGACGGTATGAGAGAGCCCCAGTAAGCCAGTGACTCAGCCCCTGTAATAGGGTTAGAGGCAGAGAATCCCAGTGGAAAGAGGGGAACCGGCCAGGCAAAGACAGCAAGGGCGGTTCGTTGCTCCAGAGCCTTTCCGTTCACCTTCCCACTCCTGGGCCAGACTACATCCAAGATGGCGTAGCAGTAACTCGTCCTGCCGTATCGTCTCTCTGTAAATGTCGTCTCTTTTTCGTTTTAGATATTTTTTTCTTATTTTTTTCTTCGCATATCTTTAAAAACATTTTGCTAAACCTAAGCTTCCAAATACTCTTCTGCAACCTGCCAATGTAGCTACTTTTCCTAAAGTATTTATATTTACTTCGAAACCGGAACCCTTCAACTGAAGCTAGCCAGCTATGCTAGCGGTCATCAGCTAACCTTTAGCTCGGAAAGCTCTCGCCAGTTCGAACAACTCGACGCTAACCAGAGCATAACAGACCTATTTAATATTTTACCCCCGGATTCCCACCACAAACGGAACATTCTTCAGCTGGATCTTCACAACTAGCTATCGAGCTAAACAGCAACCCTGGTTGATTACTCCTGGCTAGCGTTTCCACCCACGTAGCTTGAAGCTAGCCCGGCCAGAGCTCCTAGCATACTCCTGGGCTACAATACCTGGACCTACGACCGGTCTATCAATATCACTGCATGAAGAGGAATAAACAGACTCACCCCATCCAAAGGCTAACTCTCTAGCCCTCGCTATCTCCTTGCTTGCTAACTCGGCATGCTAACTGCTAGCTTGTTTAGCTTGTTTAGCCCAGGTCCGCTAACTACTACCTTGTTTACCCCGGCCTGCTAATCTGTTAGCTTGTTAGCACAGGCCTGCTAACCGTCTGCATCGCCGCGTCCCAAAAACGCAGTGGCCCATATGTACTTTCTATCTCTTCCCAATTTAAAAAAAAATTGTTTATACCTTCTGGAAACCTGCCTCACCCAATGTGATACGGAATCGCTATTATCTTTATTTTTAGAACACACTCAAGAACCTCCAGAAGCTAACCAGCTAGCTAGCTACAAGCTACTTAGTCATTGTTATTTTTTAACCTGGATAACACTCGCCAGTCCAGCCCCCCTGACCCATCCACCGCTGCCCCCTGGACTCTGATCACTCTGATCACTTGGCTACATAGCTGATGCACGCTGGACTGTCCATTAATAACGGTACTCCATTCTGCTTGTTTGTTTTATCTGTCGGCCCCGTTGCCTAGTCAGCACCATTTTACCTGCTGTTGTTATGCTAGCTGATTAGCTGTTGTCTCACCCACTGTTTTAGCTAGCTTTCCCAATTCAACACCTGTGATTAGTGTATGCCTCGCTGTATGTCTCTCTCAAATGTCAATATGCCTTGTATACTGTTGCTCAGGTTAGTTATCATTGTTTTAGTTCACTATGGAGCCCCTAGTCCCACTCCTCATACCCCTGTTACCTCCTTTGTCCCACCTCCCACATATGCAGTGACCTCACCCATTACAACCAGCATGTCCAGAGATAAAACCTCTCTCATCATCACCCAGTGCCTGGGCTTACCTCCGCCATACCCGCACCCCACCATACCCCTGTCTGCGCATTATGCCCTGAATATATTCTACCATGCCCAGAAACCTGCTCCTCTAATTCTCTGTCCCCAACGCTCTAGGCGACCAGTTTTGATAGCCCTTAGCCGCACCCTCATACTACTCCTTCTCTGTTCCACGGGTGATGTGGAGGTAAACCCAGGCCCTGCATGTCCCCAGGCACCCTCATTTGTTGACTTCTGTGATCGAAAAAGCTTTGGTTTCATGCATGTCAACATCAGAAGCCTCCTCCCTAAGTTTGTTTTACTCACTGCTTTAGCACACTCTGCTAACCCTGATGTCCTTGCCGTGTCTGAATCCTGGCTCAGGAAGGCCACCAAAAATTCTGAGATTTCCATACCCAACTATAACATCTTCCGTCAAGATAGAACTGCCAAAGGGGGAGGAGTTGCAGTCTACTGCAGAGATAGCCTGTAAAGTAATGTCATACTTTCCAGGTCCATACCCAAACAGTTCGAACTACTAATTCTGAAAATGAATCTCTCCAGAAATAAGTCTCTCACTGTCGCCGCCTGCTACCGACCCCCCTCTGCTCCCAGCTGTGCCCTGGACACCATTTGTGAATTGATTGCCCCCCATCTAGCTTCAGAGTTTGTTCTGTTAGGTGACCTAAACTGGGATATGCTTAACACCCCGGCAGTCCTACAATCTAAGCTAGATGCCCTCAATCTCACACAAATCATCAAGGAACCCACCAGGTACAACCCTAACTCTGTAAGCAAGGGCACCCTCATAGACGTCATCCTGACCAACTGGCCCTCCAAATACACCTCCGCTGTCTTCAACCAGGATCTCAGCGACCACTGCCTCATTGCCTGTATCCGCTACGGTGCCGCAGTCAAACGACCACCCCTCATCACTGTCAAACGCTCCCTAAAACATTTCTGTGAGCAGGCCTTTCTAATCGACCTGGCCTGGGTATCCTGGAAGGACATTGACCTCATCCCGTCAGTTGAGGATGCCTGGTCATTCTTTAAGAGTAATTTCCTCACCATTTTAGATAAGCATGCTCCGTTCAAAAAATGCAGAACTAAGAACAGATACAGCCCTTGGTTCACTCCAGACCTGACTGCCCTCGACCAGCACAAAAACATCCTGTGGCGGACTGCAATAGCATCGAACAGTCCCCGCGATATGCAACTGTTCAGGGAAGTCAGGAACCAATACACGCAGTCAGTCAGGAAAGCTAAGGCCAGCTTCTTCAGGCAGAAGTTTGCATCCTGTAGCTCCAACTCCAAAAAGTTCTGGGACACTGTGAAATCCATGGAGAACAAGAGCACCTCCTCCCAGTTGCCCACTGCACTGAGGCTAGGGAACACGGTCACCACCGACAAATCCATGATTATCGAAAACTTCAACAAGCATTTCTCAACAGCTGGTCATGCCTTCCGCCTGGCTACTCCTACCTCGGCCAACAGCTCCGCCCCCCCCGCAGCTCAACGCCCAAGCCTCTCCAGGTTCTCCTTTACCCAAATCCAGATAGCAGATGTTCTGAAAGAGCTGCAAAACCTGGACCCGTATAAATCAGCTGGGCTTGACAATCTGGACCCTCTATTTCTGAAACTATCCGCCGTCATTGTCGCAACCCCTATTACCAGCCTGTTCAACCGCTCTTTCATATCGTCTGAGATCCCCAAGGATTGGAAAGCTGCCGCAGTCATCCCCCTCTTCAAAGGGGGAGACACCCTGGACCCAAACTGTTACAGACCTATATCCATCCTGCCCTGCCTATCTAAGGTCTTCGAAAGCCAAGTCAACAAACAGGTCACTGACCATCTCGAATCCCACCGTACCTTCTCCGCTATGCAATCTGGTTTCCGAGCCGGTCACGGGTGCAACTCAGCCACACTCAAGGTACTAAACGACATCATAACCGCCATCGATAAAAGACAGTACTGTGCAGCCGTCTTCATCGACCTGGCCAAGGCTTTCGACTCTGTCAATCACCATATTCTTATCGGCAGACTCAGTAGCCTCGGTTTTTCGGATGACTGCCTTGCCTGGTTCACCAATTACTTTGCAGACAGAGTTCAGTGTGTCAAATCGGAGGGCATGTTGTCCGGTCCTCTGGCAGTCTCTATGGGGGTGCCACAGGGTTCAATTCTCGGGCCGACTCTTTTCTCTGTATATATCAATGATGTTGCTCTTGCTGCGGGCGATTCCCTGATCCACCTCTACGCAGACGACACCATTGTATACACTTTCGGCCCGTCATTGGACACTGTGCTATCTAACCTCCAATCGAGCTTCAATGCCATACAACACTCCTTCCGTGGCCTCCAACTGCTCTTAAACGCTAGTAAAACCAAATGCATGCTTTTCAACCGATGGCTGCCTGCACCCGCATGCCCGACTAGCATCACCACACTGGATGGTTCCGACCTTGAATATGTGGACACCTATATGTACCTAGGTGTCTGGCTAGACTGCAAACTCTCCTTCCAGACCCATATCAAACATCTCCAATCGAAAATCAAATCAAGAATCGGCTTTCTATTCCGCAACAAAGCCTCCTTCACTCACGCTGCCAAGCTTACCCTAGTAAAACTGACTATCCTACCGATCCTCGACTTCGGCGACGTCATCTACAAAATTGCTTCCAACACTCTACTCAGCAAACTGGATGCAGTTTATCACAGTGCCATCCGTTTTGTCACTAAAGCACCTTATACTACCCACCACTGCGACTTGTATGCTCTAGTCGGCTGGCCCTCGCTACATATTCGTCGCCAGACCCACTGGCTCCAGGTCATCTACAAGGCCATGCTAGGCAAAGCTCCGCCTTATCTCAGCTCACTGGTCACGATGGCAACACCCATCCGTAGCACGCGCTCCAGCAGGTGTATCTCATTGATCATCCCTAAAGCCAACACCTCATTCGGCCGCCTTTCGTTCCAGTACTCTGCTGCCTGTGACTGGAACGAATTGAAAAAATCGCTGAAGTTGGAGACTTTTATCTCCCTCACCAACTTCAAACATCAGCTAGCTGAGCAGCTAACCAATCGCTGCAGCTGTACATAATCTATTGGTAAACAGCACACCCATTTTCACCTACCTCATCCCCACAGTTTTTATTTATTTACTTTTCTGCTCTTTTGCACACCAATATCTCTACCTGTACATGATCATCTGATCATTTATCACTCCAGTGTTAATCTGCAATATTGTAATTATTCGCCTACCTCCTCATGCCTTTTGCACACATTGTATATAGACTCCCCTTTTTTCTCTGTGTTATTGACTTGTTAATTGTTTACTCCATGTGTAACTCTGTGTTGTCTGTTCACACTGCTATGCTTTATCTTGGCCAGGTCGCAGTTGCAAATGAGAACTTGTTCTCAACTAGCCTACCTGGTTAAATAAAGGTGAAATAAAATTAAAAAATAAAGACTACACTCAATCATATGACCCACTGAAGAGATAAGTCTTCAGTAAAGACTTAAAGGTTGAGACTGAGTTTGCGTCTCTGACATGGGTAGGCAGACCATTCCATAAAAATGGAGCTCTATAGGAGAAAGCCCTGCCTCCAGCTGGTTGCTTAGAAATTCTAGGGACAATTAGGAGGCGTCTTGTGACCGTAGTGTACGTAAATACATTTGCACAGTGAGCTCTCTCAAATACATCCTTGCAGTTGTTGGTTAGCTAGCTATTTTTTTTATCAGTAAGAACAGAACAGGCCAGGGCTCAGGGTTGGAAAATCCATTGCAGTGTGTAAAGCAGCTTACTTGTATTTCAGACCATCCCAGCAGCTATCTTAGAGATATAACTTAGCTCTGGGCTTCTCTGAGTTTGCACTTCGTAGCCTATAGCGTATAGGATGTGGATCATTTGATTGAGACCACACTAAATATACTATAGGTGCACTTTACATTGCCGCCCAGCGGAGAATCAGAGACGAGGGCCAGCATTGGGCACACATCAATATATCATCTAATGAGCAACTATTCTAAAACACTGACAAATATTAACATTTCATCAATTACAAACTATATAACCCTCCACTGGACTAGATATTTTTAAATTATTAAACCCCCCTTGACTGAAATTGGAAAGCATGACCCTCCCCATTTTCCTCCAGGTACCCATTCTGTACATTTAGATCTGTCCCTTACGGCTGTGTTGTAGGCTCCTATGAATATCAGGGATTTTTTATTTGATTTATTTCACATTTATTTAACCAGGTAGACCAGTTGAGAACAAGTTCTCATTTACAACTGTGACCTGGCCAAGATAAAGTAAAGCAGTGCAACAAAAACAACACAGAGTTACACATGGAATAAACAAACATACAGTCAATAATACAGTAGAACAAATCTGCATACAGTGTGTGCAAATGAAGTAAATGAAGTAAGGAGGTAAGGCAGTAAATAGGCCACTAGTGGTACAAATATGGGGATGAGGTAGGTAGTTGGATGGATGGGCTATTTACAGATGGGCTTTGTACAGCCGCAGCGATCGGTAAGCTGCTATGACAGCTGACGCTTAAAGTTATAGATGTTAGAGATATAAGTCTCCAGCTTCAGTGATTTTTGCAATTCGTTCCAGTCATTGGCAACAGAGAACTGGAAGGAAAGGCGGCCAAAGGAGGTGTTGGCTTTGGGGATGACCCATGAAATATATCTGCTGGAGCGCGTGCTACGAGTGGGTGTTGCTATGATGACCAGTGAGCTCAGATAAGGTGGGGCTTTACCTAGAAAAGACTTATAGATGACCTGGAGCCAGTGGGTTTGGCAACGAATATATATCTAGGACCAGCCAACGAGAGCATACAGGTCGCACTGGTGGGTTGTATAATGGCCATTGGTGACAAAACGGATTGCACTGTGATAGACTGCATCCAATTTGCTGAGTAGAGTGTTGGAGGCTATTTTGTAAATGACATCGCCAAAGTCAAGGATCGGCAGGATAGTCAGTTTTACGAGGGTATTTTTGGCAGCATGTGTGAAGGATGCTTTGTTGCGAAATAGGAAGCCAATTCTAGATTTAACTCTGGATTGGAGATGCTTAATGTGAGTCTAGGAGAGTTTACAGTCTTGCCAGTCAAGCCCCGCCCTGTGAAAATGAGCCATAGAAGCTTCTAAAACGCAAAATATTGCCGGTTTTACAGTCTCTATCGTCACTAACCAATAAAAAATAAATAAAATAACACCACCATCACCAACCCAAACTAATATTATCAACATGTTCAGTTGTGTTCCGTTTTTTCCTCCTCCTTCACCACCTCATCTCATCCCAAACTCTGTGATCTTCCTCTTGCCCTCCCATGTTCTCAGTAAAAGCTAAGATTCTTATAACTAAGATAGACCAAAGCCCGTCGTTTCAAACGGGAACAAATGAGTCATAGTGGGCAGAACAAGCAAGGAAGTGGGCAGTGCCAAGCACGAGCTAGAGATATATTATTGGCGTGTTCTAGCATATATTTTCATATTTCAGTGAGGGAACACCTACTTTGTTTCATCGATGAGATAATCGATGAGAAATTTTTGCAGAATCTCGGACAAAATCCATCTTCTCCCGCTGCCGGCCACTGGGTTTCTTCTCAATGCGATGTTTGGTAGTGAGTGGAAACGCCAAGCGGGTGTTTCACATTTATACATGGTGAAATATCTGTGTCATTGTTGTATCTGTGGTAAAACCCAAACACATCACAGTGGCTATCAAGTTGTAGAATCCCGTTAGAACATCGTCTCACCACCAAATATGTTAGTGAGAGGAAATCAAGTCGCAGGTAGTGGGAGAAGATGGAACTTGCTGAAACTGGGTCGACATTCTGCCAATTTTCTCATTGATGAAACAAATGATCTCAGTGTTCTGTTCCCAAAACAAGAATCGCTGACGAATACAGTGCACGAAGTTTTAGAGACTTGACACTTTGCTAAAGGAAAAAAAAAAGTTTTGTTTGAGCGCAAGGTCTTATTGAGTTTGTTCAAACTCGCACATTAGAGGAGGCGATCCTTAATGGAACTATGCAAATAAATGCCATAATGTGCCAATATTTATATTGTATTTGTATTTATTATGGATCCCCACTAGCCGCTTGCAATGCTTGGCTTTGCCCATCTCCTTGCTTGTTCTGCCGACTATGCTTAATTTGCTCCCACTGTAAACGACAGAGATGAACGATCTTGGGTTAGTTATAAATGTCTTTGGTAAAACTACTCTTCCCAAGATGCTCCACGGTTGGATAGTTGTTGCGGATAAAAATTTACAGACAAAATATTCAATAAAACATTTACGATTATTAACCATAATTCACGTGTGATTACAAAAGTGCTTACCCAAATCAAAAATAAAAGAGGTGTGTTTTTACCGTATATTTTCTCCACGCGAACGCACCCATATGACTCAGCGGAAGTCTGTCTGACTTCCTTTCCTCCATTCGGTGAGTACACGGTGACATCGTGGTCTCTGCCGCTCTTCCAAAAATTATAGAAAATAATGTATTCGTCCACTCTAGGACCATAGCTACTTTCCATTCGTAATAAGTGTTTGTGTTATTTTAACAGATCGCAGCCATGGGTCGCCGGCCAGCCCGATGGTGAGTGTTTTTGTTGCATGGTTTTAGCTCAGATAAAGTCTGACACTGGGTGAAAATACAAAATGGCGGATGTGTCTGCACCATGTGCAGTAATTAGCCAACTAGCTACATTCACAGGGTTGATGTCAAATTATTTATATGGCGTTACGTCAATTTGTGTTGTCATTAAATTAGCTCGCTTGATGGTATGTTACACTGTCCGCGATGTCTACATCCCTGTCATTCACCTGGCTAACAGTAGCTAGCTAGATTAGAAGGCAACACTGCTAATAGCATTAGGTAGCATAACTAGCCTCTGCAACTTGTGGGTTGATCAACATACTTATTATGGAGTTTATTGGTGTATTACTTTAGTCTGTGATTATTGGTACAATACACAGCATAGTGAGGTTTTTACTGTACGGAATAAAGATACGTGAATATCTAAATATCATTAGTATCTCATTTACATACGTGTTTAAATGGAATTGTGCGTGTAGCGAAATGCTTGTGTTCCTCGCTCCAACTGCAGTAATATCTAACAATACACACATCTAAAAGAATAGATTGTAGAAATAGTTAAACGCGCTTGTGTGTCCACATTACAGGCAACTTCCTGGTCCTTACCCACTTATCTCTACACAGAAACGGGACGATAGACTGCTTAGAAACATTGAATGCAATGACTAAGTCGCTCCAGATAGGTGTCTAGGTTACTAAAAATGTTTTAAAAATAAAGGCAAGTTTGGATACAAACATTTGATAGAAAGAGGAAAGATACATTTTCATATAAAAACCGTCTCCCGGGCCAGTGAGTGCTATCCTGAAGGGTTGTGGTAGATACGGAGCTATCAGACCGTATTCAGCCCCCTTCACATTGTTCACATTTTGTTACGCTACAGCCGTATTCTAAAATACTGTTTAAAAAAAAATGAAAAACAGGTGCCTAATTTACATAAGTATTCAGACCCTTTGCTATGAGACTTGAAATTGAGCTCAGGTGCATCCTGTTTCCTTTGATCATTCTTGATGTTTCTACAACTTGATTGGAGTCCATCTGTGGTAAATTCAATTGCTTGGACATGATTTGGAAAGGCACACACCTGTTTATACAAGGTCCCCCAGTTGACAGTGCATGCCAGAGCAAAAACCAAGCCATGAGGTCTAAGGAATTGTGGCCTCCCATCATTCTTAAATGGAAGAAGTTTGGAACCATCAAGACTCTTCCTAGAGCTGGCCACATGGCCAAACTGCTCAATCGGGGGGGAATGGCCTTGGTCAGGGAGGTGGCCAAGAACCCAATGTTCACTCTGGCAGAGCTCCAGAGTTCCTCTGTGGAGACAGGAGAACCATATTTGCACCACTCCACCAATCAGGCCTTTATGGTAGAATGGCCAGATGGAAGCAACTCCTCAGTAAAAGGCACATGACAGCCTGCTTGAAGTTTGCCAAAAGGCACCTAAAGGACACTTAGACCATGAGAAACCAGATTCTCTGGTCTGATGAAACCAAGATTGAACTTTGCCCTGGATGCAAAATGTCACGTCTGGAGGAAACCTGGCACCATCCCTGTGGTGGTGGCAGCATGCGGTGGGGGTGTTTTTAAGCGGTATTGACTGGGAGGCTAGTCAGGATCGGGTCAAAGATGAACGGACCTAGTACAGGGATCCTTGGTGAAAATCAGGACAACGACCCTAAGCACACAGCCAAGACAACGCAGGAGTGGCTTTGGGACAAGTCTTGTTGTGTCATACCCAAGAAGACTCGGGCTGTAATAGCTGCCAAAGGTGCTTCAACAAAGTACTGAGAAGGGTCTGAGTACTTATGTACTGTCATCTTTCAGTTTACATACATTTGTACTTTTTTTTCAATGTGTTTTTTGCTTTGTCATTATGAGGGTATTGTGTGTGTAGATTGGGGGGTGGGGTGGTTTAGAATAAGGTTGTAACCTAACAAATTGTGGATAAAGTCAAGGGGTCAGAATACTTTCCAAAGACACTCTATGTTTGTAAGGATGGGTGCGATGTGCACTAAATCCATAATATCTGAACACGTAGGATAGAATGGTGTGTGTGTACACACAGCAATAGTTGAATAGGATGGCCTTGACTAGAAGAGTGTATATACATATGAAGTGAGTTAAACGGTATGTAAAAAAATATTATAGTGACCAGTGATTCTGTGTCTATGTACAGAGGGCAGCAGCATCTACGGTGCAGAGTTGAGTACCTGGGTGGTAGCCGGCAGGGTACTGGGTGGAGGCTGGCTAGTGATGGTTGTCTGATGGCCTTGGGATAGAAGCTGTTTAGTTTTGGTCACCCCTGCAGCTTATTAAGCTGACCAGTGTGGTTCTAGTGTGTAGTGGCTGCAGGGTTGGGTGATGTTACATATCAGATGATTGACAGCTGTCGTTAACTACGTTGTGAAGTGATGGCCTAGGAATAGTTTATTTCCACTTGACTGGAACCACACAGTAAAGAGCCATGTGGCTTAGTCCTTTATAACCTATTTCTATAAATGTTAATTTACAGAATGCAAGCGGAATGTAGACTTATGATTTTCACCAAAGCAGCTCAGAAAGTTTCTCATTCCGGTCTGTATCGCTGAAGCCCATTTAATGTTTTTATAGTGGACAATCCAGTGTATTTTAAAAGCCCCATTTAGTCTTCTATCCGTTTGTTCTGAATGACTTCAGTTTTTATGCCTGCTGGCTTTCTCCCTCCCTCCTCGGTACTTCATGAACAAAGAATGTATCTAATGGCTGAAGTTCCATTTGAAATAACCTACGAACATGGTAGGCCTCAGGCAGTCAGGTAGAATGCAATAACCTACGAACATGGTAGGCCTCAGGCAGTCAGGTAGAATGCAATAACCTACGAACATGGTAGGCCTCAGGCAGTCTGGTAGAATGCAATAACCTACGAACATGGTAGGCCTCAGGCAGTCTGGTAGAAAGCAATAACCTACGAACATGGTAGGCCTCAGGCAGTCAGGTAGAATGCAATAACCTACGAACATGGTAGGCCTCAGGCAGTCTGGTAGAATGCAATAACCTACGAACATGGTAGGCCTCAGGCAGTCTGGTAGAAAGCAATAACCTACGAACATGGTAGGCCTCAGGCAGTCAGGTAGAATGCAATAACCTACGAACATGGTAGGCCTCAGGCAGTCTGGTAGAATGCAATAACCTACGAACATGGTAGGCCTCAGGCAGTCTGGTAGAATGGAACATGGTAGGCCTCAGGCAGTCTGGTAGAATGCAATAACCTACGAACATGGTAGGCCTCAGGCAGTCTGGTAGAATGCAATAACCTAAGAACATGGTAGGCCTCAGGCAGTCAGGTAGAATTCAATAACCTAAGAACATGGTAGGCCTCAGGCAGTCAGGTAGAATGCAATAACCTACGAACATGGTAGGCCTCAGGCAGTCAGGTACAATGCAATAACCTAAGAACATGGTAGGGCTCAGGCAGTCAGGTACAATGCAATAACCTAAGAACATGGTAGGCCTCAGGCAGTCAGGTAGAATGCAATAACCTACGAACATGGTAGGCCTCAGGCAGTCAGGTAGAATGAAATGACCTAAGAACATGGTAGGCCTCAGGCTGTCAGGTAGAATGCAATAACCTAAGAACATGGTAGGCCTCAGGCAGTCAGGTAGAATGCAATAACCTAAGAACATGGTAGGCCTCAGGCAGTCAGGTAGAATGCAATAACCTAAAAACATGGTAGGCCTCAGGCAGTCTGGTAGAATGCAATAACCTACGAACATGGTAGGCCTCAGGCAGTCAGGTAGAATGCAATAACCTAAGAACATGGTAGGCCTCAGGCAGTCTGGTAGAATGAAATAACCTACGAACATGGTAGGCCTCAGGCAGTCAGGGAGAATGCAATAACCTACGAACATGGTAGGCCTCAGGCTGTCTGGTAGAATGCAATAACCTAAGAACATGGTAGGCCTCAGGCAGTCTGGTAGAATGAAATGACCTAAGAACATAATAATATAATATATGCCATTTAGCAGACGCTTTTATCCAAAGCGACTTACAGTCATGTGTGCATACATTCTACGTATGGGTGGTCCCGGGGATTGAACCCACTACCCTGGCGTTACAAGCGCCATGCTCTACCAACTGAGCTACAGAAGGACCACATGGTAGGCCTCAGGCAGTCTGGTAGAATGAAATGACCTAAGAACATGGTAGGCCTCAGGCAATCAGGTAGAACAAAGAATAGAAACATGGACAAATCTGAGTAGTTTACCACACACCTTAGTTGAGCAAAGATTAATCTAATATAAATGATGCCCGCTCTTTGCCGTTGTGAACCAAAAGCCAAATCCTACTAATTAAAATAGTATATCAAAAGGGTATTTCACTTACTACTTCATTCTTAGAGCTCTCTCTCCCAGATCCGGGAGAATTGGCATCAACGCTAATTAGCGTAACGCAAAAGACAAAAAATACTACTAGAAAATACTCATGAAATATAGTGAAACACAGCTTAGCCTTTTGTTAATCACCCTGTCGTCTCAGATTTTGAAATTATGCTTTACAGCCAAAGCAAGACAAGCGTTTAAGTTTATCGATAGCCTAGCATAGCATTATGTCCAGCTAGCAGCAGGAAGCTAGCTGGACATAAAATAAATGTCACAAATCAGAAAAGCAATCAAATTAAATGTTTACCTTTGATTTTCAGATGTCACTGACGAGACTCTGTTAGGCAGCAAGTGTTCCTTTTGTTCCATAAAAATAATTTTTATACCCAAAATGCATCAGTTTGTTACTGCAGCTAGTCGGCTGATAATTGTTTGAATTAACCATCTGTGTCTCCCTCAGCTACCGCTACTGCAAGAACAAGCCCTACCCCAAGTCCCGTTTCTGTCGCGGTGTGCCTGGTGAGTTCTCTCCTTTACCGTGGGGTCATTCCCACTCAAACAAGCAAATTTCAGTTGGCTCAGAACAGAGCTGTTAACCTTCAGTGTACATTTAGGGGCCAATGTCAATTGCATGCTAAATTGACTGCATCACTAGTCTTTGAGATGTGTTGAAGGCACGGAACTGCCTGTTCAAAAGGCTCAGCTCAGACGCCCATACGTACCCAACAAGACATGCCACCAGGGGTCTCTTCACAATTTAGAACAGAGGCTAGGACACTCACAGAACTCTATTCCTCATCGAGTAACGCACGCAGTAAGATTAGATATGTACCTCTCAGGACAACACTGACTGTGAAGACCCACTAGTAATACACCCGTTGTATTGTACATTTAATGTTTATTTTTTATTTATTTTGAGGCTGTTGTGTTTTGTAATTGTTTTTCCCTGTTTGGACCCCAGGAAGAGTAGCTGTTGCCTTGGCAGTGGCTAATGGGGGAATCTATTATATACTAAACGGGAACATGCCGTGTTCTTAACTGCAGCTTATTAAGCCGACCAGTCCCGCTGCCGTGCGGTTCTGGTGTGCAATGGCTGCAGACAGTAACTCTGTGGTTGTGTATGAGGCCCTGGGAGCTGAGGAGTGTTTAGTTTTGACAACTACTGAGGGTGTAGCTAGTTAACTCTTCTGTCTACTTGGTCACTTACAGCTGTAATATGACTCTTTTTTGAGTGACCAGACAAAAGTCACAGAAGTGACTTATATACTGGACAAAAAATGTAAACGCAACTTGTAAAGTGTTGGTCCTGTGTTTTATGAGCTGAAATAACAGATCCCAACTCTCCCAAAACGTATTTCTCGTAATTTTGTGAACAAACTTGTTTACATCCCCGTTAGTGAGAATTTTTTTTCCTTTGCCAAGATAATCCATCCACCAGGAGTGGCATATCAGGAATCTGATTAAACAGCATGATCATTACACAGTGCACCTTGTACTGGGGACAATAAAAGTCCACTTTAAAGTGTGACAAAACGTCACACAACACTATGACATGTCTCAAGTTCAGGGAGCGTCCAATTGGCATGCTGACTGAAGGAAAGTCCACCAGCGCTGTTGCCAGAGAATGTGTCAATTTGTCATTTCTCCACCATAGGCTGCCTACGCGTTGTTTTAGGATTCGTCGGTACATCCAACCGGTCCTCAACTGCAGACCACGTGTAACCGCGCCCGGGACCTTTACCTGCGTGATCGTCTGAGACCAGCCACCCGGACAGCTGTGGGTTTGCACAGCCAAAGAACTTCTCCACAAACGTCTCGGAAGCTGTGCTCGTCGTCCTCCCCTGGGTCTGGAACAGTCTTAACCGATCTTCGATGCACGCTGGAGAGGTGTGCGCTTCGTGGATGAATCCTGGTTTCAACTGTACTGGGCAGACGGCGTGTGTGGGCGAGTGGTTTGCTGATGTCATCGTTGTGAAGAGTTCCTTGTGGTAGGGTTGTGGTATGGACAACTAAAAAAAACAATAGCGTTTTGGTCACATGGATGTCATGTCACAAGGATCTGTACACAATTCCTAGAAGCTGAACATGTCCCAGTTATTTCGTGGCCTGCATACTCACCAGACATGTCACCCGTTGAGCATGTTTGGGATGCTCTGGATCCATGTGCACGACAGTGTTCCAGTTCCCGCCAATATCAGCATCTTTTGACTGCCATTGAAGAGGAGTGGGACAACATTCCACGGGCCGCAATCACCAGCCTGATGAACTCTATGTGAAGGAGTTGTGTCGTGCTGCATGAGGCAAATGGTGATCACATCCGATACTGACTGGTTTTCTGATCCAGGCCTCTACCTTTTTGGGAAGGTATCTGATGAACCGACGCATAGCTGTATTCCCAGTCACGTGAAATCCATAGATTAGGGCCTAATGAGTTGATTTTAGTTGCCTGAATTGTTGCGTTTATATTTTTAATCAGTGTAGATGTCACTCATTGAAAGCAGGTATAAGCAGGGGCTGATCTATTTCTATCCCTTAAGTCTTTTGTTTTTGTACACCAGCTGAAAATAAAATGTTTGGTTATGGAAAATATATTTCATAGCTGTTCAGATGCTACAATGATTTGCTACACCAAGGTTTCCCAAACGTGGGCCCGTTTGCATCCACCGTGTAGTGCTAGAGCGTGCCCCCGGTGGAGCCAGACCCGAGTTTGGGAAGCCCTGTTCTACACTAGTTTAGTCACAAAGTGAAATTAGGTGACCTGTTAGACTTGTAGCAAACAGGAAATGGAGTGAGTTCTGTATAGTGTACTTTTTTAAATTATTTTTTTATAGACATTCAGACCAACATGAACAATTAACCTCTTGTGAACTCTCTCCTGTTGTTGACCTCTGTAGATCCTAAGATCAGGATCTTTGACCTGGGCAGGAAGAAAGCCAGGGTGGACGAGTTCCCTCTGTGTGGTCACATGGTCTCTGACGAGTACGAGCAGCTGTCCTCTGAAGGTGAGGGTGCCTCTCTGGAGACGGTTAGCCATGATCTGACACACTCTCACTCATTGACAATGTTACACTTTGTCTTCTGAAAATGCAAGGTCAGATTACCATGTCGCTTTAAATCTACTTTCCATATCTCTAGCTCTAGAGGCAGCAGCCTGTTAACTCTCCCATCTCTCCTCTGGAGGCAGCAGCCTGTGTTAACTCTCCCATCTCTCCTCTAGCTCTGGAGGCAGCCCGTATCTGTGCCAATAAGTACATGGTGAAGACTTGTGGAAAAGACGGCTTCCACATCCGGGTCCGCCTGCACCCCTTCCATGTCATCCGTATCAACAAGATGTTGTCCTGCGCTGGGGCTGACAGGTACAGCACTGTTCTAAACTCCTAAAACACCTGCAGCTTATTAAGCCGACCAGTCCCGCTGCCGTGCGGTTCTGGTGTGCAATGGCTGCAGACAGTAACTCTGTGGTTGTGTATGAGGCCAGCTGGGAGGTGCTGGCCCCTTTAAGGGACCGCTGAGACAATGCTTTACAACTGGTGCTGCAGTGCGTCAGACCAGGATTGACTGGGCTGGCCGGGCTGGGGGTCGTGGGCCGGGCTGGGGGTCGTGGGCCGGGCTGGGGATCGTGGGCCGGGACGCTGGCCTGATACTGCTCTGCCTCTGTCAGCTGGTAACATGGACAAGGTGCTGCTACGTGTCAATGGCCAGCCCATAGGCCTCTGGTCAACAGTAGTGAACTATGTGGTACAGTGGTCAAGTAGGAAACTACCTCAGATGTAATTAAAAACCGTTCTGATCGTCTATACTTTGTATTTGGTAGGTCTTCATTTTATACGGAACATTTTTACTATCCCCAAAATTGTGACCACTGTCTACCTGACCTGCAGGCCTTCGGCGTCAAGTGCACCTACTGTCCATGGTGCAAGACACACACAAAGAGCCTTAAACGCTGGCTTTTATACAGTTCGGTGATGGACTAGAAATGTCTTGAAGATCGACCAGTTGGTGACCTTCATTAGAGGGTGCAATTAGACTCCATTCCATGTGTCCCAAGAACATTGGATGTGTGTCGTCCCATAATTCAATGTGTTCTGTCTGTTCGTCAGGTAAAGTGTTTTGTTCTGTGTTTCTAGGCTCCAGACAGGGATGCGTGGTGCGTTTGGGAAACCCCTGGGCACCGTGGCCCGTGTTAGGATCGGTCAGGTGATCATGTCTGTCCGCACCAAGGCCAGCAACAAGGAACACATTATCGAGGCTCTCCGCAGAGCCAAGTTCAAGTTCCCCGGACGTCAGAAGGTAACACTCACCTGGACACACACTCACCTGGACACACACTCACCTGGACACACACTCACCTGGACACACACTCACCTGGACACACACTCACCTGGACACACACTCACCTGGACACACACTCACCTGGACACACACTCACCTGGACACACACTCACCTGGACACACACTCACCTGGACACACACTCACCTGGACACACACTCACCTGGACACACACTCACCTGGACACACACTCACCTGACACACACTCACCTGGACACACACTCACCTGGACACACACTCACCTGGACACACACTCACCTGGACACACACTCACCTGGACACACACTCACCTGGACACACACTCACCTGGACACACACTCACCTGGACACACACTCACCTGGACACACACTCACCTGGACACACACTCACCTGGACACACACTCACCTGGACACACACTCACCTGGACACACACTCACCTGGACACACACTCACCTGGACACACACTCACCTGGACACACACTCACCTGGACACACACTCACCTGGACACACACTCACCTGGACACACACTTGAAATACAAACACACTGGGGATAACTGATCAAATGTGATACCAACACATTGAATAACAGATTCACTACAACCGATGGGCCCCCAAAAGTTCTGAAATGTCTGTCCTATATCTGAGAGACGGAAGAAAGATCGGATTTAAAAACGACACATTTAACCCCTTATTTTTGGCACTAAACAGTCTTCACCTATACTTCCAAAAAGGTTTTGCTTGGTTCCAGACTTCAGGTGAGCCTTGCAGCCTGGAGGTGTCATAATGCTAAACAACCAACATTGAGACTCACCTTTCCAGGGGGGTCTTAATAGTGTATCCCAACTGTTTGGACTCAACAGAAGTTGTCAGATCAACTGTAATGACTTTGGAGGAGTCCAAGACACTTTTGTTGATGTTTTAGCGTAAACTGAGAACTGTGTTAGTCTCCTTTCCATCCAGGTCATAATAGTTTGTAGCCAAACCGTTCATACGTTAGATGTTTGAGACTGATTTTCAAGGATGTCTCTGGTCTGACAAAACACTGCTCTAGCTATGCGACCTTTCACTGCAGAGGCGGATCGAGACTTGGCCAATGCGAACAGATCTCTAGCTTCCCGGACGATTTTTATGGATCGTTTTATTATGTAAATCTGATATCCGGCTATGGGGTTTGAAACGTCTTAAGGGCCACATCCCTTTACACACTGAGAAACATTGCTGTCTGTAGAGGACCTCTGATCACTCCTCTCCCTCCCTCAGATCCACATGTCCAAGAAGTACGGCTTCACTAAGTTCAACGCGGTGGACTTTGATCAAATGATGGCTGAAAAGCGTGTGATTCCTGATGGCTGTGGGGTGAAGTACATCCCTTCGACTGGTCCTCTGGCTCGCTGGAAGAAGATTCACGCCATCTAGACGCCCAACTACAGACGGTCTGGACAGGTTCAACATCCCATAGGATGCCTGTCTGGTCCTCGGCTTCACAAGAGGCTCAGACATGGTGAATGAATACATCTGAATTGTCGGCAAATAAAATATTAAAATATTCTCTTGTTGTCATTTCACTGCTGATTCTTGCTTCAGATGAGTGGTTGACTTGGGCAAGGTGAGTAAGGGGGAAGGAGTTTATAATTAGCTAATTTCTTTTACTCAAATATTAACTAGGAACGGCAGTATTGTACATGAGGTACTGCCGGTGGTGATTTTTAGCATGTCAATCTTGGGATGCGTGCCAGCAAGCCACTAAATTTCATTGCAGTATAACTGGGTCGACATAAAGCTGTCCGAACAGCAGGGATTTGTTTTCAGCACCATTGAGTGCTACACTTGGCTATCAGTAGGGCCTTATCTGGCAGTTAAACAGTTCATTCAGCCTCGTTTACTGTCTTTAAAAAAACACATGGCTAGTGTGGTTTCTACTGACCATTGATATGTACACACTGGCATAAGGGGACGAGTGGGTAAGAGGCAACCAGTCATTTCGATAATGAGCGGGTGTAGTCAACCATTTGTTCAACACTCTTAACATAATTCAGAACATGGTACGGTTCTGACTTGGGCCAAAGGGGGGGCATATAAGCAGACGATAAACTTTCAATATTCAATGATTACTTTAGTCTAAACCGGTGACGTTATTAGTAGCACATGTGCCTCACCCTAACCGCTTGCTACAGTGTACAGATCTCCCTGGCATATTACAATACATTTTTGTGCTCAATTGTACAGGAAGGTGGCGTGGCGATCCTGGTGGGAAAACTGGCAGCACCTCATAGATTTTGCCCTGAGGTAGTGTCCCCGTGAATGACAGACACAACATTGAGCAAATCATGGCGCAACGAGGACATTACCAACCCCTATGTTTATCTCCCCATAAGGCAGTGCACAATCAGCCCAGCGCCGTCCGAGTTTGACCGGTGGAGGCAGTCATTGTAAATAAGAATTTGTTCTTAACTGGCTTGCCTAGTTAAGGTTAAATATATTCTTTAAAACATTGTTTGCAAACTGGTATGCGACACGTATTATTGCCGAAACAGGCTAAATGTAGCTCTGCCCTGAATGACGCGTCGCCACTGAGTACTACTATCCAAAATGACAACTGCCTGTTTTAATTTGTCATGTCACAGCTCTTCTAAAGCGCTCTGGACCAGAGGCTCTGGTTGAAACTAAGCCATGTTCACATTACCCATAAGCACTTGTTGCGTTGCGCCGGATGTCATGCATTTCAATGGGCACGTCCACAAGAGTGGAAGGGCAACGCCCCCTGTGGTTGAAGGTGCAGTTGCGAGACGGACGCCTCAGTTTTGAATCTTTTCGTCTTCAGTCCAGCCAGTCTGTCAAAGAACAGGAAGTTACCAAACCACAGAATATGACAATTGGCTTGTTATAAAGTCGAGGAAAAAGTAACTAAACAACCTATCACCTGAAATAATATATGTATCCTGTCTTGAATGAAAAGGTCATTTTGCAAGCTCCCAAAATAATTGTGATCTCTGACTAAAGGGCTCTATCTTGCGTTACAAACGCCGCACTTGTCTGTTCATTAATGGGACAAGACTCCGTGAAGATGACATACTGCGTAAGGGCATTATAGACGGGTGGGTTGTTTAGCGACAGACCTGATGGCTTACAGTCAAAGATTAACATGATAAAAAGTAAATCGGGGCATGTAATTGATTGGGGGAACTCCCTTTATTAACGTGTAAGCCCATAGCTGCCACCCAAATAGAGACCATTCCGAGATATGTGTTGCTAGAGGTACTTCCTCTCTACTAATGTTGTGGTTACGAGGCCTTCTTACTGAAAGCCTTGTCTTGTCCCTAAGACCGGGCGCACACTACACCACTTCCAACATCCTCTCATTAAACAATCTTTCTTCAAATTTTCTTGTCTTGCCAACGTAGTGGCATGGATGGGTGTTTAAACACTAAGATGCTTCGCTTGGTCCTGAGGATTCTCAATACCACGCTCTCACAATCAATGTGATTAGATTAATATGGCCAGAACGAGCTGTGGCTTTAAGTAGCCTCCAGCGTTTTCAGTCAGACATTCACGCATAGCGAAGTAGCCAATACATAGTAAATACCATTGCTTGTAATGATTTGACGCTTTGGTTAAAGGCAAACACGTAGTGGTCATGGTTACTGTTACAGAGTCTATACATCCATACTAGTAGTAGTCATGGTTACGGCTCCAGAATCTATACGTCCATACTAGTAGTAGTCATGGTTCCAGAGTCTATACATCCATACTAGTAGTACCGGTAGTCATGACTGCAGAGTCTATACATCCATACTAGTAGTAGTCATGGTTACTGCTCCAGTCTATACATCCATACTAGTAGTAGTCATGGTTACTGCTCCAGAGTCTATACATTCTGGGTGATGTGATATGTTATCTCACATCTTCTCTGATGAGCTCTTATTGACTATTGCTTATCACTGTTTTCAAACCTAGCTGTTGCACATCACACACTACAAGAGCATTGACATGCACACATTAAATGAGCCTCGGTGATGGCCTCGCGCCCAGAGTAGGCAGCAAAATGGGGATTTGGTCTCCGATCTGAACTTGTCAGGGACAGCTATATCAGGGCCAGCATGTGTAGTGTACGCCCAGCTTAACGTGACTATAGACGTGATAAAACATGGCTACCAGGCACCAGTGGCTTTGAATTGGGAAAGAATGTATGGCCACTCATGACCTGCAAAACTAGATTTCATTTCACCCCTGTACATAGCCTCCACATTGACTCTGTACCGGTACCCCCTGTATATAGCCTCCACATTGACTCTGTACCGGTACCCCCTGTATATAGCTTCCACATTGACTCTGTACCAGTACCCCCTGTATATAGCCTCCACATTGACTCTGTACCGGTACCCCCTGTATATAGCCTCCACATTGACTCTGTACCGGTACCCCCTGTATATAGCCTCCACATTGACTCACATCATCGTCTGGATTACTGCAACTCGCTGTTGGCTGGGCTCCCTGCCTGTGCCATTAAACCCCTACAACTCATCCAGAACGCCGCAGCCCGTCTAGTGTTCAACCTTCCCAAGTTCTCTCACGTCACCCCGCTCCTCCGCTCTCTCCACTGGCTTCCAGTTGAAGCTCGCATCCGCTACAAGACCATGATGCTTGCCTACGGAGCTGTGAGGGGAACGGCACCTCGGTACCTCCAGGCTCTGATCAGGCCCTACACCCAAATAAGGGCACTGCGTTCATCCACCTCTGGCCTGCTCGCCTCCCTACCACTGAGGAAGTACAGTTCCCGCTCAGCCCAGTCAAAACTGTTCGCTGCTCTGGCCCCCCAATGGTGGAACAAACTCCCTCACGACGCCAGGACAGCGGAGTCAATCACCACCTTCCGGAGACACCTGAAACCCCACCTCTTTAAGGAATACCTAGGATAGGATAAAGTAATCCTTCTCACCCCCCCCCCTTAAAATATTTAGATGCACTATTGTAAAGTGGTTGTTCCACTGGATGTCATAAGGTGAATGCACCAATTTGTAAGTCGCTCTGGATAAGAGCGTCTGCTAAATGACTTAAATGTAATGTAATGTAAATGACTCTGTACCGGTACCTCCTGTATATAGCCTCCACA
Source organism: Oncorhynchus gorbuscha (assembly GCF_021184085.1). Taxonomy (NCBI): domain Eukaryota; kingdom Metazoa; phylum Chordata; class Actinopteri; order Salmoniformes; family Salmonidae; genus Oncorhynchus; species Oncorhynchus gorbuscha. The sequence continues at coordinate 374,604 of NC_060182.1, read as the reverse complement.
TTGACTCTGTACCGGTACCCCCTGTATATAGCCTCCACATTGACTCTGTACCGGTACCTCGTGTATATAGCCTCCACATTAATACCCTGTATATAGGCTCCACATTGACTCTACCGTAAAACCCTATATATAGCCTCCACATTGACTCTGTACCGTAATACCCTGTATATAGCCTCCACGTTGACTCTGTACCGTAATACCCTGTATATAGCCTCCACATTGACTCTGTACCGTAATACCCTGTATATAGCCTCCACATTGACTCTGTACCGTAATACCCTGTATATAGCCTCCACATTGACTCTGTACCGGTACCTCCTGTATATAGCCTCCACATTGACTCTGTACCGTAACACCCTGTATATAGCCTCCACATTGACTCTGTACCGGTACCTCCTGTATATAGCCTCCACATTGATCCTGTACCGGTACCCCCTGTATATAGCCTCCACATTGACTCTGTACCGGTACCTCCTGTATATAGCCTCCACATTGACTCTGTACCGGTACCTCCGGTATATAGCTCCGCTATTGTTATTTACTGCTAATCTTTAATCTTTAATCTTTAATTATTTGTTACTTTGATTTTTAAATGATCCAATCAAATCAAATCAAATCAAATCAAATTTATTTATATAGCCCTTCGTACATCAGCTGATATCTCAAAGTGCTGTACAGAAACCCAGCCTAAAACCCCAAACAGCAAACAATGCAGGTGTAAAAGCACGGTGGCTAGGAAAAACTCCCTAGAAAGGCCAAAACCTAGGAAGAAACCTAGAGAGGAACCGGGCTATGTGGGGTGGCCAGTCCTCTTCTGGCTGTGCCGGGTAGAGATTATAACAGAACATGACCAAGATGTTCAAATGTTCATAAATGACCAGCATGGTCAAATAATAATAAGGCAGAACAGTTGAAACTGGAGCAGCAGCACAGTCAGGTGGACTGGGGACAGCAAGGAGCCATCATGTCAGGTAGTCCTGGGGCACGGTCCTAGGGCTCAGGTCCTCCGAGAGAGAGAAAGAAAGAAAGAGAGAATTAGAGAGAGCATATGTGGGGTGGCCAGTCCTCTTCTGGCTGTGCCGGGTGGAGATTATAACAGAACGTGGCCAAGATGTTCAAATGTTCATAAATGACCAGCATGGTTGAATAATAGTAAGGCAGAACAGTTGAAACTGGAGCAGGAGCATGGCCAGGTGGACTGGGGACAGCAAGGAGTCCTCATGTCAGGTAGTCCTGAGACATGGTCCTAGGGCCCAGGCCAGTTGAAACTGGAGCAGCAGCATGGCCAGGTGGACTGGGGACAGCAAGGAGTCATCATGTCAGGTAGTCCTGGGGCATGGTCCTAGGGCTCAGGTCCTCCGAGAGAGAGAAAGAAAGAGAGAAGGAGAGAATTAGAGAACGCACACTTAGATTCACACAGGACACCTGAATAGGACAGGAGAAGTACTCCAGATAAACAAACTGACCCCAGCCCCCCGACACATAAACTACTGCAGCATAAATACTGGAGGCTGAGACAATGATCCTTTATACATTCTTAACAGCATTTCACTGTAAGGTCTACACCTGTTGGTTAATAAGGGCTTGTCAGTCAGCATTTCACTGTAAGGTCTACTACACCTGTTGTATTCAGCATTTCACTGTAAGGTCTACTACACCTGTTGTATTCAGCATTTCACTGTAAGGTCTACTACACCTGTTGTATTCAGCATTTCACTGTAAGGTCTACTACACCTGTTGTATTCAGCATTTCACTGTAAGGTCTACTACACCTGTTGTATTCAGCATTTCACTGTGAGGTCTACTACACCTGTTGTATTCAGCATTTCACTGTAAGGTCTACTACACCTGTTGTATTCAGCATTTCACTGTAAGGTCTACTACACCTGTTGTATTCAGCATTTCACTGTAAGGTCTACTACACCTGTTGTATTCAGCATTTCACTGTAAGGTCTACTACACCTGTTGTATTCAGCATTTCACTAAGGTCTACTACACCTGTTGTATTCAGCATTTCACTGTAAGGTCTACTACACCTGTTGTATTCAGCATTTCACTGTAAGGTCTACTACACCTGTTGTATTCAGCATTTCACTGTAAGGTCTACTACACCTGTTGTATTCAGCATTTCACTGTGAGGTCTACACCTGTTGTATTCAGCATTTCACTGTAAGGTCTACTACACCTGTTGTATTCAGCATTTCACTGTAAGGTCTACTACACCTGTTGTATTCAGCATTTCACTGTAAGGTCTAGTACACCTGTTGTATTCAGCATTTCACTGTAAGGTCTACTACACCTGTTGTATTCAGCATTTCACTGTAAGGTCTACTACACCTGTTGTATTCAGCATTTCACTGTGAGGTCTACTACACCTGTTGTATTCAGCATTTCACTGTGAGGTCTACTACACCTGTTGTATTCAGCATTTCACTGTAAGGTCTACTACACCTGTTGTATTCAGCATTTCACTGTGAGGTCTACTACACCTGTTGTATTCAGCATTTCACTGTAAGGTCTACTACACCTGTTGTATTCAGCATTTCACTGGAAGGTCTACTACACCTGTTGTATTCAGCATTTCACTGTAAGGTCTACTACACCTGTTGTATTCAGCATTTCACTGTGAGGTCTACTACACCTGTTGTATTCAGCATTTCACTGTAAGGTCTACTACACCTGTTGTATTCAGCATTTCACTGTAAGGTCTACTACACCTGTTGTATTCAGCATTTCACTGTGAGGTCTACACCTGTTGTATTCAGCATTTCACTGTAAGGTCTACTACACCTGTTGTATTCAGCATTTCACTGTAAGGTCTACTACACCTGTTGTATTCAGCATTTCACTGTAAGGTCTACTGCACCTGTTGTATTCAGCATTTCACTGTAAGGTCTACCACACCTGTTGTATTCAGCATTTCACTGTAAGGTCTACTACACCTGTTGTATTCAGCATTTCACTGTAAGGTCTACTACACCTGTTGTATTCAGCATTTCACTGTAAGGTCTACTACACCTGTTGTATTCAGCATTTCACTGTAAGGTCTACTACACCTGTTGTATTCAGCATTTCACTGTAAGGTCTACTACACCTGATGTATTCAGCATTTCACTGTAAGGTCTACTACACCTGTTGTATTCAGCATTTCACTGTGAGGTCTACTACACCTGTTGTATTCAGCATTTCACTGTAAGGTCTACTACACCTGTTGTATTCAGCATTTCACTGTAAGGTCTACTACACCTGTTGTATTCAGCATTTCACTGTGAGGTCTACTACACCTGTTGTATTCAGCATTTCACTGTAAGGTCTACTACACCTGTTGTATTCAGCATTTCACTGTAAGGTCTACTACACCTGTTGTATTCAGCATTTCACTGTAAGGTCTACTACACCTGTTGTATTCAGCATTTCACTGTAAGGTCTACACCTGTTGTATTCAGCATTTCACTGTGAGGTCTACACCTGTTGTATTCAGCATTTCACTGTAAGGTCTACTACACCTGTTGTATTCAGCATTTCACTGTAAGGTCTACTACACCTGTTGTATTCAGCATTTCACTGTAAGGTCTACTACACCTGTTGTATTCAGCATTTCACTGTGAGGTCTACTACACCTGTTGTATTCAGCATTTCACTGTAAGGTCTACTACACCTGTTGTATTCAGCATTTCACTGTAAGGTCTACACCTGTTGTATTCAGCATTTCACTGTGAGGTCTACACCTGTTGTATTCAGCATTTCACTGTAAGGTCTACTACACCTGTTGTATTCAGCATTTCACTGTGAGGTCTACACCTGTTGTATTCAGCATTTCACTGTAAGGTCTACTACACCTGTTGTATTCAGCATTTCACTGTAAGGTCTACTACACCTGTTGTATTCAGCATTTCACTGTAAGGTCTACTACACCTGTTGTATTCAGCATTTCACTGTAAGGTCTACTACACCTGTTGTATTCAGCATTTCACTGTAAGGTCTACTACACCTGTTGTATTCAACATTTCACTGTGAGGTCTACTGCACCTGTTGTATTCAGCATTTCACTGTGAGGTCTACTACACCTGTTGTATTCAGCATTTCACTGTGAGGTCTACTACACCTGTTGTATTCAGCATTTCACTGTAAGGTCTACTACACCTGTTGTATTCAGCATTTCACTGTAAGGTCTACTACACCTGTTGTATTCAGCATTTCACTGTAAGGTCTACTACACCTGTTGTATTCAGCATTTCACTGTAAGGTCTACTACACCTGTTGTATTCAGCATTTCACTGTGAGGTCTACTACACCTGTTGTATTCAGCATTTCACTGTAAGGTCTACTACACCTGTTGTATTCAGCATTTCACTGTGAGGTCTACTACACCTGTTGTATTCAGCATTTCACTGTAAGGTCTACTACACCTGTTGTATTCAGCATTTCACTGTAAGGTCTACTACACCTGTTGTATTCAGCATTTCACTGTAAGGTCTACTACACCTGTTGTATTCAGCATTTCACTGTGAGGTCTACTACACCTGTTGTATTCAGCATTTCACTGTGAGGTCTACTACACCTGTTGTATTCAGCATTTCACTGTGAGGTCTACTACACCTGTTGTATTCAGCATTTCACTGTAAGGTCTACTACACCTGTTGTATTCAGCATTTCACTGTAAGGTCTACTACACCTGTTGTATTCAGCATTTCACTGTAAGGTCTACTACACCTGTTGTATTCAGCATTTCACTGTGAGGTCTACTACACCTGTTGTATTCAGCATTTCACTGTGAGGTCTACTACACCTGTTGTATTCAGCATTTCACTGTAAGGTCTACTACACCTGTTGTATTCAGCATTTCACTGTGAGGTCTACTACACCTGTTGTATTCGTCACATTTCATTTGATAAGAATAGGTTAATAGGTTAAGGGCCAGTTTTAGATGAGTAGTATTACAGGTCTGTCGTGTCCTTTAGAGCCCCTTTGAATTCAATACAATCGATACATACTGTCCCCAGTGGATGTCTTGTGCAGTGTAAAAATATATTTCCTTACATAAAAGCATACACAGTAAACATCCTGGTATTAATGACTGACGTGAATAAGGCTTTGGTGTTCAGACTCCTGAAACCCACGCTAGAATTCCATCAAACCTGTTAGTGCCGGTTTAACAAACTAGTGGCGCCGTGTGTGCTCACGTTTCCTGTTCTGATCATTCAGGTAGTAGTAGGGGTGTTAACGGTCGTTCTGTGATTTCATTGAGCTATGAGGTACTATGGAACGACTGAAATAGGTGTTTGATTGAATACTCCTGTGTGTCAGCAAAAAAACTGTTTTATTGTTACATATATCAGATAGGTGCAGTGAAATGTTTTACAGGGTCAGCTATAGAAGTACTGTGCCTGAGCAAATTAGGGTTAAGTGCCTTGCTCAAGGGCACACAGGCAGGTTTTTCACTTTGTCTGAATTGGTATTCGAACCAGAAGTCTCATGGAGTTCTCCCATCACACACACACTGGTCGTGTTCCAGGCTGACGACATTGCAGATGCCTGCCAGATCTCACAACACCTGTACAGGTGTTGAACACATTATGCTAACTACACTAAACAAGAATATAAATGAAACATGTACATTTTTGGTACCATGTCTCATGAGCTGAAATAAAAAATCCCCAAAATTCTAATTCATATGCATAAAAAAAGCTTATTTCTCTAAGATTTTGTGCACAAATTTGTTTATATCCCTGTTAGTTAGCATTTCTCCTTCGCCAAGATAATCCATCCACCTGACAGGTGTGGCATATCAAGAAGCTGAATCAACAGCATGATCATTACCCTGGGGACAATGAAATGCTACTTTAAAAGTGCAGTTTTGTCACAAAACACAATGCCACAGATGTCTCAAGTTTTGAGGGAGTGTGCAATTGGCATTCTGACTGCAGGAATGTCCACCAGAGCTGTTGCCAGAGAATTGAATGTGCATATCTCTACCATAAGCCGCATCCAACCTTGTTTTAGAGAATTGGGAAGTACGTCCAACCGGACTAAAAACCGCAGACCACGTGTAACCACGCCAGCCCAGGACCTCCACATCTGGCTTCTTCACTTGTGGAATGGTCTGAGGAGGGGGTACTGAGGAGCATTTCTGTCTGTAATAAAGCCCATTATGGGGAAAAACGTATTCTTATTGGCTTAGCCTGGCTCCCCAATGGGTGGGCCTATTCCCTTCCAGGCCAACCCACGGCTGTGCCCCTACCCAGTCCTGTGTAATCCATAGATTAGGGCCTCATTTATTTAAATGGACTGATTTCCTTCTATGAACTGTAACTCAGTCAAATCTTTGAAATTGTTTAATGTGGTGTTTGTATTTTTGTTCAGTACACATCATATGATACAGTATAGCCATCTGATGCTTGACGTGGGACACAACCATTGGTTGATGCAATGCAGTGTAGTCGGCCTGGAACGTGGCCACAGGTTCAGGTGGAGATGAAGAAGGCCATGAGGATGATCAGAAGGGTGTGGCCTCCCAAATGTTCTGACCCCGCCTTCAACTCAACCTCCACTGGGTAGTGGTCACTGACGTCCAGCGCCTGGAAAAGACACACATGCACACATTGATATAATATACTTCCTGAATTGACTCTGTGGGTGTGTTTCCTGTTGAATTGACTCTGTGGGTGTGTTTCCTGTTGAATTGACTCTGTGGGTGTGTTGCCTGTTGAATTGACTTTGTGGGTGTGTTGCCTGTTGAATTGACTCTGTGGGTGTGTTGCCTGTTGAATTGACTCTGTGGGTGTGTTGCCTGTTGAATTGACTATGTGGGTGTGTTTCCTGTTGAATTGACTATGTGGGTGTGTTTCCTGTTGAATTGACTATGTGGGTGTGTTACCTGTTCCTCTGTGAGGCCGTATTCTTTGGCGAAGTTGAAAGGTTGTGCGGACTGGGGCACGATGGCTTTTTCAAATGCCCCGTGGACCACGATCCTACAACACACACAGGATTACCACACAGGATTACCGCACAGGATTACCGCACAGGATTACCACACAGGATTACCACACAGGATTACCCCACAAGATTACCGCACAGGATTACCACACAGGATTACCACACAGGATTACCGCACAGGATTACCACACAGGGTTACCACACAGGGTTAACACACAGGGTTAACACACAGGGTTAACACACAGGGTTAACACACAGGATTACCACACAGGATTACCACACAGGGTTAACACACAGGATTACCACACAGAATTACCACACAGGGTTAACACACAGGGTTAACACATAGGATTACCACACAGAATTACCACACAGGGGTAAAACACAGGGTTAACACACAGGATTACCACACAGAATTACCACACAGGGTTAACACACAGGATTACCACACAGAATTACCACACAGGGGTAAGACACAGGGTTACCACAGGTTGGGTATTCAATCAAAGGTGCATTGTAGACCAGTGCACTGGACAGCCTTCGATGCGCTCACACACACACACACACACACACACACACACACACACACACACACACACACACACACACACACACACACACACACACACACACACACACACACACACACACACACACACACACACACACACACACACACACACACACACAGAGACACAGACAGACACACAGACATACCTGTCGTAGGCACAGGTGGTGGTTTGTCTAACGGTGGTGTCCTCTGTGTCCCCTATTAGCCACAGGAAGGCCTGGTTACTATAGAGACGTACATGCTGCCTGTTCTTCTTGGCCACGTAGCCACAGTCAGCGTTAAAATCCCCTAGGAACATCACCATCTACACACACACACACACACACAGTTAAAATCCCCTAGGAACATCACCATCTACACACACACACACACACACACAGTTAAAATCCCCTAGGAACATCACCATCTACACACACACACACACACACACACAGTTAAAATCCCCTAGGAGCATCACCATCTACACACACACACACACACACACAGTTAAAATCCCCTAGGAGCATCACCATCTACACACACACACAGTTAAAATCCCCTAGGAGCATCACCATCTACACACACACACACAGTTAAAATCCCCTAGGAACATCACCATCCACACACACACACACACACACACACACACACACACACACACACACACACACACACACACACACACACACACACACACACACACACACACACACACACACACACACACACACACACACACACACACACACACACACACACACACACACAGTTAAAATCCCCTAGGAACATCACCATCTACACACACACACACAGTTAAAATCCCCTAGGAGCATCACCATCTACACACACACACACACACAGTTAAAATCCCCTTGGAACATCACCCCTAGGGTGTTGGTGGTCATGACGTTTTGTCAGCCAATAACTGTCAGTCTCACGCTAATTGACCATTAATTAACATAAACACATTTAGCGTTTCCTGATTCACACACACAGCCTACAAGCCACTGATGCAGACCTTTGGAACATCTACATCTACTCACAGCCTATATCACTGATGCAGACCTTTGGAACATCTACATTTTAAAAAGTCTAATAAATCCATGTAATATAGTCTACCTACACCATCACAATAAATCCATGTAATATAGTCTACCTACACCACCACAATAAATCCATGTAATATAGTCTACACCATCACAATAAATCCATGTAATATAGTCTAACTACACCTTCACAATAAATTCATGTAATATAGTCTACACCATCACAATAAATCCATGTAATATAGTCTACACCATCACAATAAATCCATGTAATATAGTCTACCTACACCACCACAATAAATCCATGTAATATAGTCTACCTACACCATCACAATAAATCCATGTAATATAGTCTACCTACACCATCACAATAAATCCATGTAATATAGTCTACACCTTCACAATAAATCCATGTAATATAGTCTACCTACACCATCACAATAAATCCATGTAATATAGTCTACACCTTCACAATAAATCCATGTAATATAGTCTACACCATCACAATAAATCCATGTAATATAGTCTACACCTTCACAATAAATCCATGTAATATAGTCTACACCATCACAATAAATCCATGTAATGTAGTCTACACCATCACAATAAATCCATGTAATATAGTCTACCTACACCATCACAATAAATCCATGTAATATAGTCTACACCATCACAATAAATCCATGTAATATAGTCTACACCATCACAATAAATCCATGTAATATAGTCTACCTACACCATCACAATACATCCATGTAATATAGTCTACACCATCACAATAAATCCATGTAATATAGTCTACCTACACCATCACAATAAATCCATGTAATATAGTCTACCTACACCATCACAATAAATCCATGTAACATAGTCTACACCATCACAATAAATCCATGTAATATAGTCTACCTACACCATCACAATAAATCCATGTAATATAGTCTACCTACACCATCACAATAAATCCATGTAATATAGCCTACACCATCACAATAAATCCATGTAATATAGTCTACACCATCACAATAAATCCATGTAATATAGTCTACACCATCACAAAAATCCATGTAATATAGTCTACACCAACACAATAAATCCATGTAATATAGTCTACAGTACACCATCACAATAAATCCATGTAATATAGTCTACCTACACATCACAATAAATCCATGTAATATAGTTTACACCATCACAATAAATCCATGTAATATAGTCTACCTACACCATCACAATAAATCCATGTAATATAGTCTACCTACACCATCACAATAAATCCATGTAATATAGTCTACCTACACCATCACAATAAATCCATGTAATATAGTCTACACCATCACAATAAATCCATGTAATATAGTCTACCTACACCATCACAATAAATCCATGTAATATAGTCTACACCATCACAATAAATCCATGTAAAATAGTCTACCTACACCATCACAATAAATCCATGTAATATAGTCTACACCATCACAATAAATCCATGTAATGTAGTCTACACCATCACAATAAATCCATGTAATATAGTCTACCTACACCATCACAATAAATCCATTTAATATAGTCTACACCATCACAATAAATCCATGTAATATAGTCTACACCATCACAATAAATCCATGTAATATAGTCTACACCATCACAATAAATCCATGTAATATAGTCTACACCATCACAATAAATCCATGTAATATAGTCTACACCATCACAATAAATCCATGTAATATAGTCTACACCATCACAATAAATCCATGTAATATAGTCTACCTACACCATCACAATAAATCCATGTAATATAGTCTACACCATCACAATAAATCCATGTAATATAGTCTACACCATCACAATAAATCCATGTAATATAGTCTACACCATCACAATAAATCCATGTAATATAGTCTACACCATCACAATAAATCCATGTAATATAGTCTACCTACACCATCACAATAAATCCATGTAATATAGTCTACACCATCACAATAAATCCATGTAATATAGTCTACCTACACCATCACAATAAATCCATGTAATATAGTCTACACCATCACAATAAATCCACGTAAAATAGTCTACCTACACCATCACAATAAATCCATGTAATATAGTCTACACCATCACAATAAATCCATGTAATGTAGTCTACACCATCACAATAAATCCATGTAATATAGTCTACCTACACCATCACAATAAATCCATTTAATATAGTCTACACCATCACAATAAATCCATGTAATATAGTCTACACCATCACAATAAATCCATGTAATATAGTCTACACCATCACAATAAATCCATGTAATATAGTCTACACCATCACAATAAATCCATGTAATATAGTCTACACCATCACAATAAATCCATGTAATATAGTCTACCTACACCATCACAATAAATCCATGTAATATAGTCTACACCATCACAATAAATCCATGTAATATAGTCTACACCATCACAATAAATCCATGTAATATAGTCTACACCATCACAATAAATCCATGTAATATAGTCTACACCATCACAATAAATCCATGTAATATAGTCTACACCATCACAATAAATCCATGTAATATAGTCTACCTACACCATCACAATAAATCCATGTAATATACTCTACACCATCACAATAAATCCATGTAATATAGTCTACCTACACCATCACAATAAATCCATGTCATATAGTCTACACCATCACAATAAATCCATGTAATATAGTCTACCTACACCATCACAATAAATCCATGTAATATAGTCTACCTACACCATCACAATAAATCCATGTAATATACTCTACCTGCACCATCACAATAAATCCATGTAATATAGTCTACACCATCACAATAAATCCATGTAATATAGTCTACACCATCACAATAAATCCATGTAATATAGTCTACCTACACCATCACAATAAATCCATGTAATATAGTCTACACCCTCACAATAAATCCATGTAATATAGTCTACACCATCACAATAAATCCATGTAATATAGTCTACACCATCACAAAAATCCATGTAATATAGTCTACACCAACACAATAAATCCATGTAATATAGTCTACAGTACACCATCACAATAAATCCATGTAATATAGTCTACACCATCACAATAAATCCATGTAATATAGTCTACACCTTCACAATAAATCCATGTAATATAGTCTACCTACACCATCACAATAAATCCATGTAATATAGTCTACCTACACCATCACAATAAATCCATGTAATATAGTCTACACCATCACAATAAATCCATGTAATATAGTCTACACCATCACAATAAATCCATGTAATATAGTCTACCTACACCATCACAATAAATCCATGTAATATAGTCTACACCATCACAATAAATCCATGTAATATAGTCTACCTACACCATCACAATAAATCCATGTAATATAGTCTACACCATCACAATAAATCCATGTAATATAGTCTACACCAACACAAAACATTCATGTAATATAGTCTACCTACACCATCACAATAAATCCATGTAATATAGTCTACACCATCACAATAAATCCATGTAATATAGTCTACACCATCACAATACATCCATGTAATATAGTCTACACCATCACAATAAATCCATGTAATATAGTCTACCTACACCATCACAATAAATCCATGTAATATAGTCTACACCATCACAATAAATCCATGTAAAATAGTCTACCTACACCATCACAATAAATCCATGTAATATAGTCTACACCATCACAATAAATCCATGTAATGTAGTCTACACCATCACAATAAATCCATGTAATATAGTCTACCTACACCATCACAATAAATCCATGTAATATAGTCTACACCATCACAATAAATCCATGTAATATAGTCTACACCATCACAATAAATCCATGTAATATAGTCTACACCATCACAATAAATCCATGTAATATAGTCTACACCATCACAATAAATCCATGTAATATAGTCTACCTACACCATCACAATAAATCCATGTAATATAGTCTACACCATCACAATAAATCCATGTAATATAGTCTACACCATCACAATAAATCCATGTAATATAGTCTACACCATCACAATAAATCCATGTAATATAGTCTACACCATCACAATAAATCCATGTAATATAGTCTACACCATCACAATAAATCCATGTAATATAGTCTACCTACACCATCACAATAAATCCATGTAATATACTCTACACCATCACAATAAATCCATGTAATATAGTCTACCTACACCATCACAATAAATCCATGTCATATAGTCTACACCATCACAATAAATCCATGTAATATAGTCTACCTACACCATCACAATAAATCCATGTAATATAGTCTACCTACACCATCACAATAAATCCATGTAATATACTCTACCTGCACCATCACAATAAATCCATGTAATATAGTCTACACCATCACAATAAATCCATGTAATATAGTCTACACCATCACAATAAATCCATGTAATATAGTCTACCTACACCATCACAATAAATCCATGTAATATAGTCTACACCCTCACAATAAATCCATGTAATATAGTCTACACCATCACAATAAATCCATGTAATATAGTCTACACCATCACAAAAATCCATGTAATATAGTCTACACCAACACAATAAATCCATGTAATATAGTCTACAGTACACCATCACAATAAATCCATGTAATATAGTCTACACCATCACAATAAATCCATGTAATATAGTCTACACCTTCACAATAAATCCATGTAATATAGTCTACCTACACCATCACAATAAATCCATGTAATATAGTCTACCTACACCATCACAATAAATCCATGTAATATAGTCTACACCATCACAATAAATCCATGTAATATAGTCTACACCATCACAATAAATCCATGTAATATAGTCTACCTACACCATCACAATAAATCCATGTAATATAGTCTACACCATCACAATAAATCCATGTAATATAGTCTACCTACACCATCACAATAAATCCATGTAATATAGTCTACACCATCACAATAAATCCATGTAATATAGTCTACACCATCACAATAAATCCATGTAATATAGTCTACCTACACCATCACAATAAATCCATGTAATATAGTCTACACCATCACAATAAATCACAGAAACACTGTTACCTCTGTCTTCCATTTCTTCTTGACATCCAGGAAGACATCGTAGAGGGCATCGATCTCTTTAGTAGCGTTGGTGGGAGTGGTGTGCTGGGGTACTAACACAAAGTCCCGTATGGCTGGAGAGAAAGAGAGAGAATGAGACAGAGAGATGGTGTGAGAGAGAGGCAGGGAGAGAGAGACAGAGAGTGAGAGAGGCAGGGAGAGAGATACAGAGAGTGAGGGAGAGAGGAAGGGAGAGAGAGACAGAGATTGAGAGAGACAGAAGGAGAGACATAGGGAGAGGCAGGGAGGGAGAGAGACAGAGATAGAGAGAGACATAGGGAGAGGCAGGGAGGGAGAGAGACAGAGATAGAGAGAGACAGAAGGAGAGACATAGGGAGACACAGGGAGGGAGAGAGTGAGACAGAGGGGGAGAGAGATACACAGAGAGAGACAGGGAGAGACAGAGACACAGAGAGAGGGGAGAGACAGATATGGGGAGACAGAGAGAGGCAGGGAGGGCCTTCTATTCCACCAAAAGGAAAATAAAAGTCAACATACCAATTAGGATCTGGCTAAAACTACTTGAATCAGTTGAAGAACCCATTGCCCTTTATGATTGTCAGGTCTGGGGTCTGCTCACCAACCAAGAATTTACAAAATGGGACAAACACCAAATTGAGACTGCATGCAGAATTCTTCGAAAATATCCTCAGTGTGCAACGTAGAACACCAAATAATGCAGAGCAGAATTAGGATGATACCCGCTAATTATCAAAATCCAGAAAAGAGCCGTTAAATTCTACAACCATAAAAGGAAAAGATTCCCAAACTTACCATAACAAAGCCTACAGAGAGATGAATCTGGATAAGAGTCCCCTAAGCAAGCTGGTCCTGGGGCTCTGTTCACAAACACAAACAGACCCCACAGAGCCCCAGGACAGCAGCACAATTAGACCCAACCAAATCATGAGAAAAGATAATTACTTGACACATTAGAAAGAATGAACAAAAAAACTAACTAGAATGGTATTTGGCCCCTATAAAGAGAGTACACAGTGGCAGAATACCTGACCACTGTGACTGGCCCTAAACAGAGAGTACAGAGTGGCAGAATACCTGACCACTGTGACTGACCCTAAACAGAGAGAACACAGTGGCAGAATACCTGACCACTGTGACTGACCCTAAACAGAGAGTACACAGTGGCAGAATACCTGACCACTGTGACCCAAACTTAAGGAAAGCTTTGACTATGTACAGACTCAGTGAGCATAGCCTTGCTATTGAGAAAGGCCGCCGTAGGCAGACCTGGCTCTCAAGAGACGACAGGCTATGTGCTCACTGCCCACAAACTTCCCACCAAATGTATGACCATATTAGAGACTCATATTTCCCTCAGATTACACAGACACACAAAGCAAAGACAAACCCAATGTTGTTTTCGAAAACTCCCATATCTACTGGGAGAAATACCACAGTGTGACATCACAGCAGCAATATTTGTGACCTGTTGCCACAAGAAAAGGGCAACCAGTGAAGAACAAACACCATTGTAAATACAACCCATATTTATGCTTATTTATTTTCCCTTTTGTACTTTAACCATTTGCACATCATTACAACACTGTATATATACATAATATGACATTTGAAATGTCTTTATTATTTTGAAACTTCTGTGAGTGTAATGTTTACTGTTCATTTTGATTGTTTATTTCACTTTTGCTTATTATCTACTTCATTTGCTTTGGCAATGTTAACATGTGTTTCCCATACCAATAAAGCCCTTATTAAATTGAAATTGAATTGAGATTGAGAAAGAGACAGAGAAAGAGACAGAGAGTGAGAGAGAGACAGACAGAGTCGCCATCACGGTTGACAACTCCATTGTGTCCTCCTCCCAGAGAGCTAAGAACCTTGGCGTGATCCTGGACAACACCCTGTCGTTCTCAACTAACATCAAGGCGGTGGCGCGTTCCTGTAGGTTCATGCTCTACAACATCCGCAGAGTACGACCCTGCCTCACACAGGAAGCGGCGCAGGTCCTAATCCAGGCACTTGTCATCTCCCGTCTGGATTACTGCAACTCGCTGTTGGCTGGGCTCCCTGCCTGTGCCATTAAACCCCTACAACTCATCCAGAACGCCGCAGCCCGTCTGGTGTTCAACCTTCCCAAGTTCTCTCACGTCACCCCGCTCCTCCGTTCTCTCCACTGGCTTCCAGTTGAAGCTCGCATCCGCTACAAGACCATGGTGCTTGCCTACGGAGCTGTGAGGGGAACGGCACCTCAGTACCTCCAGGCTCTGATCAGGCCCTACACCCAAACAAGGGCACTGCGTTCATCCACCTCTGGCCTGCTCGCCTCCCTACCACTGAGGAAGTACAGCTCCCGCTCGGCCCAGTCAAAACTGTTCGCTGCTCTGGCCCCCCAATGGTGGAACAAACTCCCTCACGACGCCAGGACAGCGGAGTCAATCACCACCTTCCGGAGACACCTGAAACCCCACCTCTTTAAGGAATACCTAGGATAGGATAAGTAATCCCTCTCACCCCCCCTCCCTTTAAGATTTAGAAGCACTATTGTAAAGTGACTGTTCCACTGGATGTCATAAGGTGAATGCACCAATTTGTAAGTCGCTCTGGATAAGAGCGTCTGCTAAATGACTTAAATGTAAATGTAAATGTAAGAAAGAGTTTGAGAGAGAGAGACAGACAGACAGAGAAAGAGTTTCAGAGAGACAGACAGACAGAGAGAGAGACAGAGAATGAGACAGAGAGAGAGAGACAGAGAATGAGACAGAGAGAGAGAGAGACAGACAGACAGAGAAAGAGAGAGAGACAGACAGAGAAAGTTTGAGAGAGAGACAGACAAAGAGAAACAGAGAGAGAGAGACAGACAGAGAAAGAGTTTCAGAGAGAGACAGACAGACAGAGAAAGAGAGAGAGACAGAGAATGAGACAGAGAGAGAGACAGAGAAAGAGACAGAGAGAGAGACAGACAGAGAATGAGACATGCTGTCATGTCTGTTTAATCCTATCTCATGATGTCATGTCTGTTTAATCCTATCTCATGATGTCATGTCTGTTTAATCCTATCTCATGATGTCATGTCTGTTTAATCCTATCTCATGATGTCATGTCTGTTTAATCCTATCTCATGATGTCATGTCTGTTTAATCCTATCTCATGATGTCATGTCTGTTTAATCCTATCTCATGATGTCATGTCTGTTTAATCCTATCTCGTGATGTCATGTCTGTTTAATCCTATCTCATGATGTCATGTCTGTTTAATCCTATCTCATGATGTCATGTCTGTTTAATCCTATCTCGTGATGTCATGTCTGTTTAATCCTATCTCATGATGTCATGTCTGTTTAATCCTATCTCGTGATGTCATGTCTGTTTAATCCTATCTCATGATGTCATGTCTGTTTAATCCTATCTCATGATGTCATGTCTGTTTAATCCTATCTCATGATGTTCTCAACTTAATTGATTCACTCCAATGTACCTGTAATAACATCTGACGACTGTTTGTAACACCCCTACGATAACTTATAACAGTGTTATAACAGCAGTGCTACCTGTCTTGGGGGTGTGAAGGCGGACGATGAAGGGTTCTCTGGAGAAGGCATCCTCGTCTCCCGGCAACATGTCAGAATACTGGTACTGATCTGTTACTGTCACAGAGCCAATCCTACACACAAACACACAGTAATCAGACTTTTCTAATCATATAAAACAGCTTGTTAGACTCAGTCCTGCACAGGAAAAGAGGACTATTTTACCTGAAACCTTTATTTAACAAGACAGTTGAGAATACATTCTTATGTATAATGACAGCTTCCCAGGGAACAGTGGTTTAACTGCCTTGTTCAGGGGCAGAAGGACAGATGTTTACCTTGTCAGATTGGGGAAACAGATCCAGCAACCTTTCGGTTACTAGTCTAACGCTCTAACCACTAGGCTACCTGCCTCTAACCATTAGTCTAATGCTCTAACCACTAGGCTACCTGCCTCTAACCACTAGGCTACCTGCCTCTAACCACTAGGCTACCTGTTCTAACCACTAGGCTACCTGCTCTAACCACTAGGCTACCTGTTCTAACCACTAGGCTACCTGTTCTAACCACTAGGCTACCTGTTCTAACCACTAGGCTACCTGTTCTAACCACTAGGCTACCTGCTTCTAACCACTAGGCTACCTGTTCTGACCACTAGGCTACCTGTTCTAACCACTAGGCTACCTGCTCTCACCACTAGGCTACCTGCTCTCACCACTAGGCTACCTGTTCTAACCACTAGGCTACCTGTTCTAACCACTAGGCTACCTGTTCTAACCACTAGGCTACCTGCCTCTAACCACTAGGCTACCTGTTCTAACCACTAGGCTACCTGTTCTAACCACTAGGCTACCTGCCTCTAACCACTAGGCTACCTGCCTCTAACCACTAGGCTACCTGTTCTAACCACTAGGCTACCTGTTCTAACCACTAGGCTACCTGTTCTAACCACTAGGCTACCTGTTCTAACCACTAGGCTACCTGTTCTAACCACTAGGCTACCTGCTCTCACCACTAGGCTACCTGCTCTCACCACTAGGCTACCTGTTCTAACCACTAGGCTACCTGCTTTCACCACTAGGCTACCTGTTCTAACCACTAGGCTACCTGTTCTAACCACTAGGCTACCTGCTCTCACCACTAGGCTACCTGCTCTCACCACTAGGCTACCTGCTCTAACCACTAGGCTACCTGTTCTAACCACTAGGCTACCTGCTCTCACCACTAGGCTACCTGTTCTAACCACTAGGCTACCTGCCGCCCCTCTAACCACTAGGCTACCTGTTCTAACCACTAGGCTACCTGCCGCCCCTCTAACCACTAGGCTACCTGCCGCACCTCTTACCACTAGGCTACCTGTTCTAACCACTAGGCTACCTGTTCTAACCACTAGGCTACCTGTTCTAACCACTAGGCTACCTGCTCTCACCACTAGGCTACCTGCTCTAACCACTAGGCTACCTGCCGCCCCTCTAACCACTAGGCTACCTGCTCTAACCACTAGGCTACCTGCTCTCACCACTAGGCTACCTGTTCTAACCACTAGGCTACCTGCTCTAACCACTAGGCTACCTGTTCTAACCACTAGGCTACCTGCCGCCCCTCTAACCACTAGGCTACCTGCTCTAACCACTAGGCTACTTGCTCTCACCACTAGGCTACCTGTTCTAACCACTAAGCTACCTGCTCTTACCACTAGGCTACCTGCTCTAACCACTAGGTTACCTGCCTCTAACCACTAGGCTACCTGCCGCCCCCAATAAAGGTGATGATGATGATAGTTGGTCTCACCTGAACACAAACTGGTCCTGGTAGCTAGGTGTCCTGGTCTCACCTGAACACATACTGGTCCTGGTAGCTAGGTGTCCTGGTCTCACCTGAACACATACTGGTCCTGGTAGCTAGGTGTCCTGGTCTCACCTGAACACATACTGGTTCTGGTAGCTAGGTGTCCTAATTTCACCTGAACACAAACTGGTCCTGGTAGCTAGGTGTCCTGGTCTCACCTGAACACATACTGGTCCTGGTAGCTAGGTGTCCTAGTCTCACCTGAACACATACGGGTCCTGGTAGCTAGGTGTCCTGGTCTCACCTGACCGCAAACTGCTCCTGGTAGCTAGGTTTCCTGGGCTCACCTGAACACAAACACATACTGCTCCTGGTAGCTAGGTGTCCTGGGCTCACCTGAACACATACTGGTCCTGGTAGCTAGGTGTCCTGGGCTCACCTGAACACAAACACATACTGCTCCTGGTAGCTAGGTGTCCTGCCCAGCCGCTCACTGGCCACATAATCATACTGGTTCTGGCTGTTATACCTGATAGAGAAGAGAAAAACCCTCTTGATATACACACTCACATTTACAACCTCTGAAAACATGGCTATTTAGGTGTTTGTGTGTTTGACCTGTTCAGTTCAGTCATCAGCAGCGGTATGGCTTTCTGTTTAGTGTCTCTCACTTCCTGTAGCAGGCACACATCACAACGAGACACGATCTGAAACACACACACACACACTTTCAGCTTTAATCCGAAAATAGTGGGTGTGTGTGGGGGTGGGTGTGTGTGTCTGGGTGTGTGTGTGGGGGTGTGTGTGTGGGGGTGTGCGTGTCTGGGTATGTATAAGGCAGTTATGGTATGGAAGGGTCAACTCTCACACTCCCCTCCACCTCTCCTCTCCTCTCCTCTCCTCTCCTCTCCTCTCCTCTCCTCTCCTCTCCTCTCCTCTCCTCTCCTCTCCTCTCCTCTCCTCTCCTCTCCTCTCCTCTCCTCTCCTCTCCTCTCCTCTCCTCTCCTCTCCTCTCCTCTCCTCTCTATCATGTCTGATAAGCCCTGCTGCAGCCTGCGAGTGTGTGTAGGTGTGTGTGTGTATAGCTGGTTGACCCTGCGAGTGTGTGTGTGTGTGTGTGTGTGTTTGTGTGTGTGTGTGTGTGTGTGTGTGTGTGTGTGTGTGTGTGTGTGTGTGTGTGTGTGTGTGTGTGTGTGTGTGTGTGTGTGTGTGTGTGTGTGTGTGTGTGTGTGTGTGTGTGTGTGTGTGTGTGTGTGTGTGTGTGTGTGAAACTCTCACCCGTATCAGTGTGTGCATAACTTCAGTGTTGCGTGACTTGGAGTCTCCGAAGCTTTGGACGTTAAAGGCACAGATCTTAAACCCTGAGATCAGCTTCACCCCGCTCAGAGAGAGGAGGAAGAGGAGGAGGGAGCAAGAGGATGACATGGTGCCAAGCTGTGGAAGAGGCAGAATCTTGTTAATCAGTCAGTCAATCAGTCATCCAGCCAGCCAGCCAGCCAGTCAGTCAGTCAGCAGGTCAGTCAGTCAGCCAGTCAGTCAGCCAGTCAATCAGTCAGTCACACAGTTATGTAGAAATCTCTCAATAATCATATGAATTGTGTATCCTAAATCAGCGTTTTTCTAAACTCTCCTTGTTAAATAGACATCTCCATTGTTGAGTTGCTACCGTGCTATGTTGTCATGTGTTGCTACCATGCTGTGTTGTCATGTGTTGCTACCATGCTGTGTTGTCATGTGGTGTTGCTACCATGCTGTCTTGTCATGTGGTGCTACCATGCTGTCTTGTCATGTGGTGCTACCATGCTGTGTTGTCATGTGGTGCTACCATGCTGTGTTGTCATGTGTTGCTACCATGCTGTCTTGTCATGTGGTGCTACCATGCTGTGTTGTCATGTGGTGCTACCATGCTGTCTTGTCATGTGGTGCTACCGTGCTGTGTTGTCATGTGTTGCTACCATTCTGTGTTGTCATGTGGTGCTACCGTGCTGTGTTGTCATGTGGTGTTGCTGCCATGCTGTGTTGTCATGTGTTGCTGCCATGTTGTGTTGCTACCATTCTGTGTTGTCATGTGGTGCTACCATGCTGTGTTGTCATGTGGTGCTACCATGCTGTGTTGTCATGTGGTGCTACCGTGCTGTGTTGTCATGTGTTGCTACCATTCTGCGTTGCTACCCTGTTGTTGTCATGTTGTGTTGCTATCATGCTGTGTTGTCATGTGGTGCTACCATGCTGTGTTGTCAAGTGGTGCTACCATGCTGTGTTGTCATGTGGTGCTACCATGCTGTGTTGTCATGTGGTGCTACCATGCTGTGTTGTCATGTGGTGCTACCATGCTGTGTTGTCATGTGGTGCTACCATGCTGTGTTGTCATGTGTTGCTACCATGCTGTGTTGTCATGTGGTGCTACCATGCTGTGTTGTCATGTGGTGCTACCATGCTGTGTTGTCATGTGGTGCTACCATGCTGTGTTGTCATGTGTTACTACCATGCTGTGTTGTCATGTGTTGCTGCCATGCTGTGTTGTCATGTGGTGCTACCGTGCTGTGTTGTCATGTGTTGCTGCCATGCTGTGTTGTCATGTGATGCTACCATGCTGTGTTGTCATGTGGTGCTACCATGCTGTGTTGCTGCCATGTTGTGCTGTTGTCTTTGGTCTCTCTTTATATAGTGTTGTCGTGTCGGGATGTGTGTTTTGTCCTACATTTTTAATCCCAGCCCCTGCCCCTGCAGGAATCCTTTTGGTAGGCCGTCATTGTAAATAAGAATTTGTTTTAAACTGACTTGCCTAGTTAAATAAAGGTTCAATGAAATAAAATTAAAACATTTATTTGAACTATTCTATAGTTAATGAAACTGACGCTAACAGTTGCGCTTCCTCCACTGTCCATACTGGGCTTGAACCAGTGATCATCTGATCACAAACACAAGCAACCCTGCTCCTTGACAATGCACCAAGGGTTTGAGCCTCCCAAATGTTACCTCTTGGATGGCGTCATCCATGACAGTTCAAGCTAGCTTTGGAGTGAGCTTATGGCACGTTCTTAACTCTGCTACGCTAGCACACCTGATTAAATTTGTCAACTAATCATCAAGCCCCTAAATAGGTGAATCAGGTAAGTTAGTTCAGGGAAACAACAACATTCTAAGACGACTGGGGGACTGGGGGTCTGGGGGACTGGGGGACTGGGGGTCTGGGGAACTGGGGGACTGGGGGTCTGGGGGACTGGGGGACTGGGGGTCTGGGGGTCTGGGGAACTGGGGGACTGGGGGTCTGGGGGACTGGGGGACTGGGGGTCTGGGGGACTGGGGGTCTGGGGGACTGGGGGACTTTAACTCAAGTAGCAGTTGACTGGGGGTCTGGGGTCTGGGGGACTGGGGGACTGGGGGTCTGGGGAACTGGGGGACTTTAACTCAAGTAGCAGTTGAGTTAAATAGAGATTTCTCAATATTCATAAAACATGTGTAAGCTAAACCAGTGGTCTTGCCCAGGGACCGCTCCCAGGCAAACCAGTTGCCCAGGGACCGCTCCAAGGCAGACCAGTGGCCCAGGGACCGCTCCAAGGCAGACCAGTGGCCCAGGAACCCCCTCCCAGGCAAACCAGTTGCCCAGGGACCGCTCCAAGGCAAACCAGTGGCCCAGGAACCCCCTCCCAGGCAAACCAGTTGCCCAGGGACCGCTCCAAGGCAAACCAGTGGCCCAGGAACCCCCTCCCAGGCAAACCAGTTGCCCAGGGACCGCTCCAAGGCAAACCAGTGGCCCAGGAACCCCCTCCCAGGCAAACCAGTTGCCCAAGGACCGCTCCAAGGCAAACCAGTGGCCCAGGAACCCCCTCCCAGGCAAACCAGTTGCCCAGGGACCGCTCCAAGGCAGACCAGTGGCCCAGGGACCGCTCCAAGGCAGACCAGTGGCCCAGGAACCCCCTCCCAGGCAAACCAGTGGCCCAGGGACCCCTCCCAGGCAGACCAGTGGCCCAGGGACCCCTCCCAGGCAGACCAGTGGCCCAGGGACCCCTCCCAGGCAGACCAGTGGCCCAGGGACCCCTCCCAGGCAAACCAGTGGCCCAGTGAACCCTCCCAGGCAAACCAGTGACCCAGGGACCCCTCCCAGACAAACCAGTGGCCCAGGGGACCCCTCCAAGACAAACCAGTGGCCCAGGAACCCCTCCAAGACAAACCAGTGGCCCAGGGACCCCTCCAAGACAAACCAGTGGCCCAGGGACCCCTCCAAGACAAACCAGTGGCCCAGGGACCCCTCCAAGACAAACCAGTGGCCCAGGGACCCCTCCAAGACAAACCAGTGGCCCAGGGACCCCTCCAAGACAAACCAGTGGCCCAGGGACCCCTCCCAGGCAAACCAGTGGCCCATTAACCCTATCATATGTTAGCAACAAAAAAAAGTTTATCAGATTAATGATAATGGCAAGGAGAAGTAATCAGCATTTTAAAAATAATATATTTAGTTTTCATTATTTTGACCTCTCCACATAATTTGAAAGGGAAGTTTAAACTCTAACAGCCTATTGGCTCGAACGGTCACTCGTAACACATTATCACTGGTTAAACAAACGTAATGTCTTGGTAAAAATGTATGTCCAAGTAAAGAGCGCTCACCAGCAGCCAGCAGTACTTACAGCGAATGGTACACACGGGTGATTTTTCAAAGCCAAGTAGTGTAATTGAGTCTTGTAGCCTATTAGCAGGTTCTTTGTCAAAGCCTGTCAGATACTACAAAGAGTGTAATTGGCTCAATATTAGGAGCTGAGAAATAAAGTTGACATCATTAGAAAGATGATATTCTCCTCTTCTCTACTGTAAACTCTCAGAAAAAAAGATATTCTCATCTTTTCTACAGTATACTCACTCTTCAGCTCGTCTTACTCTTCTTACTCTTCAGCTGTGCCGATAGGACAACCATTTATGGTTTGAGGTACAAACCCTTTTTGGTTCCAGGTAGAACCCTCTGTAGAAAGGCTTCTACATGGAACTCCAAGAGTTCTACCTGGAACCAAAATGGTTCTACCTGGAACCAAAATGGTTCTACCTGCAACCAAAAGGGTTCTACCTGCAACCAAAAGAGTTCTACCTGGAACCAAAAGGGTTCTACCTGAAACCAAAAGGGTTCTACCTGGAACCAAAAGGGTTCTACCTGCAACCAAAAGGGTTCTACCTGGAACCAAAAGGGTTCTACCTGGAACCAAAAGGGTTCTACCTGCAACCAAAATAGTTTTACCTGGAAACAAAAGGGTTCTACCTGCAACCAAAAGGGTTCTACCTGAAACCAAAAGGGTTCTACCTGGAACCAAAAGGGTTCTACCTGCAACCAAAAGGGTTCTACCTGAAACAAAAAAAAGGTTATTCAGAGGGGTCACCCTACTGGGACAGTCGAAGAACCCTTTAAGGTTCTAGATAGCAACTTTTTTTCTAAGCGTGTAGGCATGCAACAACATATTTAGTTGTTGCTAATAATATTCATGAAAACATTGAAATAAAAATGAAAAAAACATTTTTGGATTGCAGACTCCCTACAGTACCTCCATGGAACCCTAGAGGGCCAGACCCCAGATTGAATATCCCTGAACTAAAATATACACAACTTCAGTCCCACACAGTTTAACGTTATAGTACCGTGAGACAGAAAGATCATGATGAAGATAAATCAAATCTCCTTCAGATTCATACTGCCACTATTTTTAAATTAATGTAGGAGTGTAAACACATTAGATCTGGTAGAAGATAATACAAACAAAAAAACACTCATTTGATTTTTTTCATCATCTTTGAAATGCAAGAGAAATTCCATACATAGATAGGATTCTAGGTGTAATGTATATGTTGTCCACAAGATGTGTGTGCAACGTTTCAGACTGATCCAGTGAAGAATTACATCACTTCCCAACATTTTCTATCAAGTCTGCCAGGAGTTTGCCCGAATGTGCCGAATTGGTCAAATAATATATTTTCAAGTACATAACTATAGAGAACAAACAAAAATGGTATGGTAATAAAAAAAAATGTAAGTTTACACCCTCCAAGGAATGGATAATTAGTTTCCCTACAGAAAATACACTAACCTTCACACATCTAGATGGCAGGGACTGCAGTGTGGTCAAACTGTGAACCCAGTTTCTACATTTGAATATAAAAATAGATTTTTTTCAAGCAAAACTACACTACATTTTATCTCTGGGACCCTCAGGATGACAAATCAGAGCAAGATAACTGAATGTAAGTACATTATTTACCTTCAGAGGTTAATGTGTCAAACCAATTGCCTGATACGTGTTTTGTTGTTGTGCACTTTCCTCAAACAATAGCATGGTATTTTTGTTGTTGTAATAGCTACTGTAAATTGGACACTGCAGTTAGATTAACAAGAATATTGAGCAACAACTGTCCCGGTTTAGGGACACTGATCCTGTAGACTTTTGTTATATATCGAGCTGACTAGCACTATTTTACTCAGCATGACAAAGAAGAAAATTACGAGTGAGGAAAGGAGAGAAATCACACTAAATCATCTTTACAGCGCTCTTTCAGAATGCTGTGATTGGCTTGAATGTCTAGCCTGGTGTCGTGGCAAATTCCTGTATTACCAAATGAGGAGAGTTACAAACCACACACCACTCAGAGTTATACTTAAACTTCATCTTTTAATAATATGAGCTTTACAATAGCCCTTTGACTCAGATCAATTCAGTGCCTATAAATGAGCCCCAACATAATGGCAACTGAGATCTTTTATAGCAAAGATACATCCCTCTCAACTTACATGACGAACCACAAATCTTAGGAACAGTTCACAAAGGGCCTTTTACTTGAAAGAGGAGTATCCCATAGCTAGATAGCATTAGCTATAAATTATCGTTCAATTGGGTCTCTAAAATGAGGTTCTAATCTCGTTCTTGGTACTTCATAGTACCAAAACATTACCTCACTATCTGGAATGCTCTTTAGGCTTTATTGGCCAAAGACATCGTAAATCTCCTCTGTCAGTGATTCTATTCTGTCAAATAAAACAACCATTCTAATACAATTCTATTCTGTCGAATAAAACAACCATTCTAATACAATGCAAAGATTAAAAAATAATCTTACAAGCATTATAACATAATCTTGCAATTTTCCACGACATCTCCCCATCACATGGTTTAACAGATACATTCACATATGAAGACAATTTTCCATTCTGACATCTCCCCATCACATGGTTTAACAGATACATTCACATATGAAGACAATTTTCCATTCTGACATCTCCCCTCTCTGAGCCCTAGCTGACTGAGCCCTAGCTGACTGAGCCTTAAGTGACTGAGCCGTAAGTGACTGAGCCCTAGCTGACTGAGCCCTAAGTGGCTGAGCCCTAGCTGACTGAGACCGAAGTGACTGAGCCCTAGCTGACTGAGCCCTAAGTGACTGAGCCCTAAGTGACTGAGCCCTAGCTGACTGAGCCCTAAGTGGCTGAGCCCTAGCTGACTGAGCCCTAAGTGACTGAGCCCTAGCTGACTGAGCCCTAAGTGACTGAGCCCTAAGTGACTGAGCCCTAGCTGACTGAGCCCTAAGTGACTGAGCCCTAGCTGACTGAGACCTAAGTGACTGAGCCCTAAGTGACTGAGCCCTAGCTGACTGAGCCCTAAGTGGCTGAGCCCTAGCTGACTGAGACCGAAGTGACTGATCCCTAGCTGACTGAGCCCTAAGTGACTGAGCCCTAGCTGACTGAGCCCTAAGTGACTGAGCCCTAGCTGACTGAGCCCTAAGTGACTGAGCCCTAGCTGACTGAGCCCTAAGTGACTGAGCCCTAAGTGACTGAGCCCTAGCTGACTGAGCCCTAGCTGACTGAGCCCTAAGTGACTGAGTCCTAGCTGAGAAGGGAAAAGTGCAACTGCCAACAGTATAGTCCAAAGGGAGACATTCTAATGAAAAGTATCTCACATAAGCATATTATGTAAATAAAACATCTTATTTATTATAATATGTATTTATCTATGTTACCCAATGAACTCTGATTCATCCTCCACACTGGTGCCAGATCTGTTTGGCAATCGGCTATTGAAAGTCATGTTCAGTCACGTAACTTCGTCACACCTTCTCTCCAGTTTCCAGCTAAGCTCTTGTTCTTCATACCTTCTCTCCAGTTTCCAGCTAAGCTCTTTGTGCCTCGTACCTTCTCTCCAGTTTCCAGCTAAGCCTTTGTAATTCACACCTTCTCTCCAGTTTCCAGCTAAGCCTTTGTAATTCACACCTTCTCTCCAGTTTCCAGCTAAGCCTTTGTAATTCACACCTTCTCTCCAGTTTCCAGCTAAGCCTTTGTAATTCACACCTTCTCTCCAGTTTCCCGCTAAGCCTTTGTAACTCATACCTTCCCTCTAGGGGTGGGTGTCAGATAGCCTAGCAGCTAGACTAGAGCGTTGTGCAAGTAACTGAAAGGCCCTTAAGCAAGGCACTTAACCCTAATTGCTCCAGGAGTGCTAGATAATGGTGACCCTGGCTGTGACCCCAACTCTCCGAGTGTCTCAGGGGGAGTTGGGATATAAAATAAAATACATTTTCAATTCACATATGTGTATTAATACACACATGTACATGGAGTTAAATACGAGGTCCAAGTCATTAATGGTTACATGGTAATTACTCAATAATGACCGAACAATTGCAGTGTGATTAGTTAAGGATTCATTAAAGCCCAGTGGGTGTACTTAAACCCAGACTTATACATACTGTAATATGCCATTTATCAGACGCTTTAATCCAAAGTGATTGACAGCTGTGTGTGCATTGCTTACATTTGATGTGTGGGTACCCATGGGAATTGAACCCACAATACATTGCAAGCTCCACGATTTACCAACTGAGCCATATAGGACCATTTAAACTAGTCTAAACACTAGATTCATACTACATTAAACCCCCAAGACTTCAACTAGCCTATAGGCTAGGTTGGATGTTCCCAGCTGACAAGACACAGAGATGATTTGAGATGCTCCCTGAATGTCACGTGAGCTCAGAGTGACAGTGGTGAGTTCCTACTGTCTTTTACTGCCTGCTCGCCTCCCTACCACTGAGGAAGTACAGTTCCCGCTCAGCTCAGTCAAAACTGTTCGCTGCTCTGGCTCCCCAATGGTGGAACAAACTCCCTCACGACGCCAGGACAGCGGAGTCAATCACCACCTTCCGGAGACACCTGAAACCCCACCTCTTTAAGGAATACCTAGGATAGGATAAAGTAATCCTTCTCACCCCCCCTTCCCCCCTTAAAATATTTAGATGCACTATTGTAAAGTGGTTGTTCCACTGGATGTCATAAGGTGAATGCACCAATTTGTAAGTCGCTCTGGATAAGAGCGTCTGCTAAATGACTTAAATGTAAATGTAAATGTTTTCCAACTCTCTAGACCGTTAGGCTTAATAGTTACATGGTAAGTACTTGATAATGACCTAACAGTTGCAGTTTGGTTTGTTTGGGGTAAAACCAGCAGGGTGCAACACAGGCTAAGTAAGATTCACCCTACATTCAACCCAGACTGAAACTACAGCTGTACATAGTCAAATCAGTAGAGTTAATTTAACTCCTATGGAGTCAAATTTAACACTATTTGGGAGTTTATGTGTGACTCGTTTCAGTAAACTAGGCATATGTTGCGAGTCACTACTTCACAGGAGCACCATTTGAGCCAAATGCGTTTTTGGGCAGAAATGCCTTCTTGAACATATAAACTTTCATGTGCCTTAATAACTAACTTGGAAGCCATGTAAAAATACAAATACAATTGATAAATGACGTTCTTACTTGATTTAGCCACTGAAAAAGTCAGTAACCTTCCCGCTAGCCATGATTGGCTGAGATAATAAGTGGGCTGGACATGCCCGAGAGATGAGTTCGGATTGGTCTGCCATGTAGCACGCATCTATTTGAGCTGGTCAGTATGTGTAGGTAATCCTGTCTAACGCAGCTTTTTTTTTTTTTAATATCACTTAGTACAACTGCATACGTGTTGCCCTCCACATTTTGGAGGACTGAGTTTTGAAATCAGTGGAATTACAGTATGATAGCTAAGGAGATGGAGGAAACACCCGTCTCCGGATTACATCTTCAAACTAAGGACCACCATGGCATCTATGACAGAGAGGGACAAGCGTCCATCCATGTACGTGGGTAAGATAGTCTAGCTAGCTTGCCAGCTAACATTAACTGGCTGGCTCGCTAACTAACATTACGTGTATGATCTGTGTAGTAATATTATTCTAATCAGAAATCCATTTGCATTGCTAGTTATAGCCTAATGTGAGCTAGCTAACATTGAACCTGGTTGGTTAGCTACCTGCAGATTCATGCAGGGTAGTAACGTCATGAGTTGGTTCATTGCTTATGGTTCATTGCTTAGCTAGCTAGCTACATGTCTAAACAAAAGACTCCACTATGCAAGTAACCATTTCAATAGAATGTTCATGATGTACCTGCAACAACTGTTGATAGACGTAGCTGGTAAATTCTCTCTGGCTATCTGCTCTGATTTG
This sequence comes from Oncorhynchus gorbuscha, assembly GCF_021184085.1. Classification (NCBI taxonomy): domain Eukaryota; kingdom Metazoa; phylum Chordata; class Actinopteri; order Salmoniformes; family Salmonidae; genus Oncorhynchus; species Oncorhynchus gorbuscha. The sequence goes on along the minus strand of NC_060182.1, from coordinate 345,086 downwards.
AGAGTATTCTTGTCTGGGTGTGCCAGAGCGCAGAATAACTGATGAATTTACCAACACTCAACACCTGCTGAATATGGTGTCAGTAAACGTTGGCAAAAAAGCATAATTACATTGTTGTCAGCAGTACAGTTGCAGTCACCAACACGCTGGATAACATGAAAACAGCCTAACCAGCTCTGCTAGGGTGAGTAAAATGGTCAGAGTGAGCTGTTCTCTCATTTGTGTCTGGAAGTAGCTAGAAAGCTAGTCAATGTTAGCCAGTTAGCTTGGGTGCTTGACTGCTGTTGTTAGGGCAGCACGCTTGGATCACTCCTACTCCTTGGCCAGAGCGTCCAATGTGGCGCTCTGAACGCTCCTTAAAGAGATGGTTGGGGCTAAAGCTGAAGAGGGTGTGAACGATGCTGAATGGGTGTAGATAAAGAGGAGCTCTCCAGTAGATACCAAAACATTCAAGCATACTGGGAAATATGACACTGAGGCCCCTCCCACATCTGTGGATAACTCCATAGATTGAACGCCCTGTCTTTGGATACTCTTAATGGAGTTAAAAGTATTCTGTCCCAATGAACGCCAGTCATCGACACTAACTCCAGGGACCATATAACTCTATTGAGGGTTGAGATAACTCTAATTTTAATTATCCTTAATTTACTGAGGCATAGCAGAGAAATGTAACGCACACACACCCCACATACAGTACCTTCAGAAAGTATTCACACCCCACATACAGTACCTTCAGAAGGTATTCACACCCCACATACAGTACCTTCAGAAGGTATTCACACCCCACATACAGTACCTTCAGAAGGTATTCACACCCCACATACAGTACCTTCAGAAGGTATTCACACCCCACATACAGTACCTTCAGAAGGTATTCACACCCCACATACAGTACCTTCGGAAGGTATTCACACCCCACATACAGTACCTTCAGAAGGTATTCACACCCCACATACAGTACCTTCAGAAGGTATTCACACCCCACATACAGTACCTTCAGAAGGTATTCACACCCCACATACAGTACCTTCGGAAGGTATTCACACCCCACATACAGTACCTTCAGAAAGTATTCACACCCCACATACAGTACCTTCAGAAGGTATTCACACCCCACATACAGTACCTTCAGAAGGTATTCACACCCCACATACAGTACCTTCAGAAGGTATTCACACCCCACATACAGTACCTTCAGAAGGTATTCACACCCCACATACAGTGCCTTCAGAAAGTATTCACACACCTCAATTTAAAAAATATATAATATTTCTCTACAGCCTGATTTTAAAATGTATTACATTGAAATGCTGTGTCCAATTTGTAAGTCGCTCTGGATAAGAGCGTCTGCTAAATGACTTAAATGTAATGTAATGTGTCACTGGCCTACACACAATACCCCATAATGACAAAGTGGAATTCTGCTTTTAGACATTTTTACAAATTAATTAAACATGAAAAGCTGAAATGTCTTGAGTCAATAAGTATTCAACCCCTTTGTTATGGGAAGCCTAAATAATTAAAAGTAAAAGTGTGCTTAACAAGTCACATAATAAGTTGCATGGCCTCACTGTGTGCAACAATAGTGTTTAACATGTTTGTTTATGACTGCCTCATCTCTGTACCCCACACATGCAATTATCTGGAAGGTCCCTCTGTCGAACAGTGAATTCCAAACACAGATTCAACCACAAAGACCAGGGAGGTTTTCCAATGCCTTGCAAAGGGCTGCTATTGGTAGATGGGTAAAAAAAATCTGACATTGAATATCCCTTTGAGCCTGGTGAAGTTATTAATTACACTATGGATGGTGTATCAATACACCCAGTCACTACAATGATACAGACCAGTCCTTCATAGCTCAGTTGCCAGAGAGGAAGGAAACTGCTCAGGGATTTCACCATGAGGCCAATGGTGACTTTAAAACAGTTACAGAGTTTAATGGCTGTGATAGGAGAGAACTGAGGATGGATCAACAACAATGTAGCATCTTCACAACACTAACATAAATGACAGACTTTAAAATGCTGTCTATCAATGATCATCAAGAGTTTAATGGCTGTGATAGGACAAAACTGAGGATGGATCAACAACAATGTAGCGTCTTCACAACACTAACATAAATGACAGACTTTAAAATGCTGTCTATCAATGATCATCAAGAGTTTAATGGCTGTGATAGGACAAAACTGAGGATGGATCAACAACAATGTAGCGTCTTCACAACACTAACATAAATGACAGACTTTAAAATGCTGTCTATCAATGATCATCAAGAGTTTAATGGCTGTGATAGGACAAAACTGAGGATGGATCAACAACAATGTAGCGTCTTCACAACACTAACATAAATGACAGACTTTAAAATGCTGTCTATCAATGATCATCAAGAGTTTAATGGCTGTGATAGGACAAAACTGAGGATGGATCAACAAGAGTTTAATGGCTGTGATAGGACAAAACTGAATGGATCAACAACGTACAAAATGTAGCGTCTTCACAACACTAACATAAATGACAGACTTTAAAATGCTGTCTATCAATGATCATCAAGAGTTTAATGGCTGTGATAGGACAAAACTGAGGATGGATCAACAACAATGTAGCGTCTTCACAACACTAATATAAATGACAGACTTTAAAATGCTGTCTATCAATGATCATCAAGAGTTTAATGGCTGTGATAGGACAAAACTGAGGATGGATCAACAACAATGTAGCGTCTTCACAACACTAACATAAATGACAGACTTTAAAATGCTGTCTATCAATGATCATCAAGAGTTTAATGGCTGTGATAGGACAAAACTGAGGATGGATCAACAACAATGTAGCGTCTTCACAACACTAACATAAATGACAGACTTTAAAATGCTGTCTATCAATGATCATCAAGAGTTTAATGGCTGTGATAGGACAAAACTGAGGATGGATCAACAACAATGTAGCGTCTTCACAACACTAACATAAATGACAGACTTTAAAATGCTGTCTATCAATGATCATCAAGAGTTTAATGGCTGTGATAGGACAAAACTGAGGATGGATCAACAACAATGTAGCGTCTTCACAACACTAACATAAATGACAGACTTTAAAATGCTGTCTATCAATGATCATCAAGAGTTTAATGGCTGTGATAGGACAAAACTGAGGATGGATCAACAACAATGTAGCGTCTTCACAACACTAACATAAATGACAGACTTTAAAATGCTGTCTATCAATGATCATCAAGAGTTTAATGGCTGTGATAGGACAAAACTGAGGATGGATCAACAACAATGTAGCGTCTTCACAACACTAACATAAATGACAGACTTTAAAATGCTGTCTATCAATGATCATCAAGAGTTTAATGGCTGTGATAGGACAAAACTGAGGATGGATCAACAACAATGTAGCGTCTTCACAACACTAACATAAATGACAGACTTTAAAATGCTGTCTATCAATGAAAAGACTTTAAAATGCTGTCTATCAATGAAAAGACTTTAAAATGCTGTCTATCAATGAAAATACTTAAAAATGCTGTCTATCAATGAAAATACTTAAAAATGCTGTCTATCAATGAAAAGACTTTAAAATGCTGTCTATCAATGAAAATACTTTAAAATGCTGTCTATCAATGAAAATACTTTAAAATGCTGTCTATCAATGAAAATACTTTAAAATGCTGTCTATCAATGAAAATACTTTAAAATGCTGTCTATCAATGAAAATACTTTAAAATGCTGTCTATCAATGAAAATACTTTAAAATGCTGTCTATCAATGAAAAGACTTTAAAATGCTGTCTATCAATGAAAAGACTTTAAAATGCTGTCTATCAATGAAAAGACTTTAAAATGCTGTCTATCAATGAAAATACTTTAAAATGCTGTCTATCAATGATCAACAACCAACTTGACAGAGTTGGAAGAATTTTAAAAAGGATCATGTTCAAATATTATACAATCCAGGTTTGCAAATCTCTTAGAGACTCACCCAGAAAGACTATAATCACTGCCAAAGGTGATTCTAACATGTATTGACTCAGGGGTGTGAATACTTATGTAAATTATGTCATTATGGGGTATTGTGTGTAGATGGGTGAGAGAAATAATAAATTTAATCTGTTTTGAATTCAGGCTGCAACACCACAAAATGAAGAATAAGTCAAGGGAATACTTTCTGAAGGCACGGAACCAGAGTCACATTTCAGTACCTCTATTACACCAACTGTTCCTTAGCCGACTGTACTACAACAGACGCTGTACTAAGGAGAATCAAACTGAAACACCCATGTGTGTTATATACTGATACCTCGCTCCCTCGCTCTCACACACAAGCACAAAAAAAACCTCACAAGAAACACATTGGACGCACTAAAGCAGACCAGAGTCCCATATAACAGAGGTGTGGGACAAATTCTCCCTTGGCGTTTAGTATATAAATACAGAGGTGTAACAGAGGCTAAGAATTAAAGGTTGATAGAAAGACGAGACACACACACACATAAATTACATTACATTCTGTGGTCTTACTAACTTGGTGGAGTCGGCTTACTTTCTTCTTCCTGGTTCAAGAGAAGACTGCCCCGCTGCTACCCTCTCTATCCCACCCCACCCCTCTCTGCTTCCTGTAGGAGGGGTCACTGCAGCTGACGAGTTCCATAAAAACACGCAGGCAAACACACACACACACACACACACACACACACACACACACACACACACACACACACACACACACACACACACACACACACACACACACACACACACACACACACACACACACACACACACACACACACACACACACACACACTGAAACCTGAGTTGTTGCAGCCTCCGTCACTGTCTCACTGTCAACCCAGCAGTATGAAGAGGGCTCAGATTCACAAAATAACAAGTCTGTACAGTAGTTAAGGAAAGAATGACAGTTAAGAAAAAATGTATTCTTAAGAAGGTTTTGTGAATCCAGAAAAGCAAATTGAAGAGAAAGAACATGTTTAGCAACGTCTTGTGGAACGTTACAGATTTTTAGTTATGAGTTGGTTATATGTTTATCTGTGTCTCGTCTAATCTTGTTCCCCCTCTCCGGTGCTCGACGTCGCAGGTCTACTAACCACAGTCCTTGCAACCTATTATTACGCACACCTGGCAACCCTCATTCCTCTACCTGGCAACCCTCATTACAACACCTGGCAACTGTCATTACAACACCTGGCAACCGTCATTACAACTCCTGGCAACCCTCATTACTACACCTGGCAACCCTCATTACAACCCCTGGCAACCCTCATTACGACACTTGGCAACCCTCATTACAACCCCTGGCAACCCTCATTACGACACTTGGCAACCCTCATTACAACCCCTGGCAACCCTCATTACGACACTTGGCAACCCTCATTACAACCCCTGGCAACCCTCATTACGACACTTGGCAACCCTCATTACAACCCCTGGCAACCCTCATTACGACACTTGGCAACCCTCATTACAACCCCTGGCAACCCTCATTACGACACTTGGCAACCCTCAATACCATACCTGGCAACCCTCAATATTACACCTGGCAACCCTCATTACTACACCTGGCAACCCTCATTACAACCCCTGGCAACCCTCATTACGACACTTGGCAACCCTCATTACTACACCTGGCAACCCTCATTACTACACCTGGCAACCCTCATTTACAACCCCTGGCAACCCTCATTACGACACTTGGCAACCCTCAATACCATACCTGGCAACCCTCAATACCATACCTGGCAACCCTCAATATTACACCTGGCAACCCTCATTACAACACCTGCGCCCCATCATGATGTACACCTGGCAACCCCTTATTCCTCTACCTGGCAACCCTCATTACTACATCTCGCAACCCTCATTACTACACCTGGCAACCCTCATTACAACACCTGGAATCCCTTAATACCACACCTGGCAACCCTCATTAAAACACCTGGCAACCCTCATTACAACACCTGGATAAAAGCGTCTGCTAAATGGCATATATTACCTGGAAACACTCTTTACCACACTTGGCAACCCTCATTACTATACCTGCTAAACCTCACTCTTTGACAGGTCATCTAAAATAATTAAAATAGCCAGGGCGCTTTGGTTTAAAAAGTCAGGGGGAAATAACCTCAATTGTTTTTGGGAATCTAAAACTAATTTCCTGCATTTCTACATAATCACATTTCTTATATAATTTTTTTATTTGACCAGGTAGGGAAGTTGAGAACAAGTTCTCATTTACAACTGCGACCTGGCCAAGATAAAGCAAAGCAGTGCAGCTAAAACAACAACACAGAGTTACACATGGAATAAACAAATGTAGAGTCAATAATACAAGAGAAAATCTGTATACAGTGTGTGCAAATGAAGTAAGGAGGTAAGGCAATAAATAGGCCATAGTGGCAAAGTAATTACAGTTTAGCATAAACACTGGAGTGATAGATGAAAAATAATAATACAAATATGGTAGGTAGTTGGTTGGCTACTGGGATTATACAGATGTCATTGGGTGGTTATTTACAGTCATAACCTCAGATGGGTTATTTACATGGTCTTCTTATCATTGCTAGAGACAGATGGGTTATTTACAGATGGGTTATTTACAGATGGGTTATTTACAGAATTAGATCTTTCAGATCCCCTATTTCTTGACCAGATGGCAGATGGGCTATTTACGCAGATCTATTTCTGCATGTCTGGCAGACATATACAGTGTGGATTACGGATTACCAGACCTCAGATGGGCTGAACCTTTACAAGATGAGCTGCTCTTCCTATTTCCCAGATGGGAGAGGACTGCCCAGGTGGGTTCCATGATTTACAGATCACGGGACAACTTATTGTGTCCTATTTTCCCAGACAAGAACCTATTTTGGGTTATCCTGGACAACATGGGTTATTTTACAACTAACATTTACAGAGGCGGCTATTTGGCCAGATGGGTTACAGATGATTTACAGAGGTTCATGCTTACAACATGGGTTACCCTTCACACAGGAGAGCAGATGGGCGCAGAGGTCCTAATCCAGGCACTTGTCATCTCCCGTCTGGATTTGCAGATGGGTTATTTACAGATGTTATTTACAGATGGCTGGGCTTACAGATGTGCCATTAAACCCCTTTCATCCAGAACGTTATTTATGGGCTATTTACGCAGCCTATTTACAGATCTACAGATGGGTTATTTACATTTACCTTCCCAGAGTTTCAGATGGGCTATTTACAGATCACCCCGCTCCTGGGTTCTCTCCAGATGGTTATTTACAGAGTTGCTATTTACAGATGGGGCATATTTACAAGACCATGGTGCTTTATTTACAGATGGGCTATTTACAGATGAGGGGTTATTTACAGATGGGCTATTTACAGATGGGTTATTTCAGTTTCCAGGCTCTGATCAGATGGGCCCTACACCCAAACAAGGGCACAGATGGGTTATTTACAGATGGGTTATTTCATCCACCTCTGGCCTGATAAATTCGCCAGATGGGTTATTTCCCTACCACTGAGGAAGTTATTTACAGCTCCCGATATTTACTCAGCCCATGGGTCAGAAACAGATGGGTTATTTACAGATGCCCTGGCCCCCAATTTGGTGGAACAAACTCCCTCACGACGCCAGGACAGCGGAGTCAATTTCCGGAGACACCTGGGAAACCCCACCTTTTAAGGAATACCTGGGATAGGTATTTAGAGCTATTTACAGATCCCTCTCAGACCCCACCCCCTAAGTTTTAGATGCAGACTATTTTGTTAGAGTGACTGTCCCACTGGATGTCATAATGGGGTGGAATGCACCAATTTTAAGTTATTTCTGGATAAGAGCTATTTACAGATGCTAAATGATTTACAGATGCTATTTACAATGGGCTATTTAAATGTAATTAAATGTACAGAGGCTATTTAGTTATTTTGGTTGGATTTACAGATGGGCTGTTTACAGATGGAGAATTTACAGATGGGTTATTTACAGATGGGCTATTTACAGATGGGTTATTTACAGATGGGTTATTTACAGATGGGTTATTTACAGATGGGCTATTTACAGATGGGTTATTTACAGATGGGTTATTTACAGATGGGTTATTTACAGATGGGTTATTTACAGATGGGTTATTTACAGATGGGCTATTTACAGATGGGCTATTTACAGATGGGTTATTTACAGATGGGCTATTTACAGATGGGCTATTTACAGATGGTTATTTTATTTACAGATGGGCTATTTACAGATGGCTATTTTATTTACAGATGGGTTATTTACAGATGGGTTATTTACAGATGGGTTATTTACAGATGGGCTATTTACAGATGGTTATTTTATTTACAGATGGGTTATTTACAGATGGGTTATTTACAGATGGGTTATTTACAGATGGGTTATTTACAGATGGGTTATTTACAGATGGATATTTACAGATGGGTTATTTACAGATGGGTTATTTACAGATGGGTTATTTACAGATGGGTTATTTACAGAAATTTACAGATTATTTACAGATGGGTTATTTACAGATGGGTTATTTACAGATTATTTACAGATGGGCTATTTACAGATGGGTTATTTACAGATGGGCTATTTACAGATGGGATTATTTACAGATGGGTTATTTACAGATGGGTTATTTACAGATGGGCTATTTACAGATGGGTTATTTACAGATGGGCTATTTACAGATGGGCTATTTACAGATGGGATATTTACAGATGGGCTATTTACAGATTATTTACAGATGGGCTATTTACAGACTATTTGGCTATTTACAGATGGGCTATTTACAGATGGGTTATTTACAGATGGGCTATTTACAGACTGGCTATTTACAGATGGGCTATTTACAGATGGGCTATTTACAGATGGGCTATTTACAGATGGGCTATTTACAGATGGGATATTTACAGATGGGCTATTTACAGATGGGCTATTTACAGATGGGCTATTTACAGATGATTTACAGATGGGTATTTACAGATGGGCTATTTACAGATGGGCTATTTACAGATGGGCTATTTACAAATGGGATATTTACAGATGGGCTGTGTACAGATGGGCTATGTACAGATGGGATATTTACAGATGGGAGCGACTTACAAATTGGTGCATTCACCTTATGACATCCAGTAGAACAGTCACTTTACAATAGTGCATCTAAATCTTAAAGGGGGGGGGGAGAAGGATTACTTATCCTATCCTAGGTATTCCTTAAAGAGGTGGGGTTTCAGGTGTCTCCGGAAGGTGGTGATTGACTCCGCTGTCCTGGCATCGTGAGGGCGTTTGTTCCACCATTGGGGGGCCAGAGCAGCGAACAGTTTTGACTGGGCTGAGCGGGAACTGTACTTCCTCAGTGGTAGGGAGGCGAGCAGGCCAGAGGTGGATGAACGCAGTGCCCTTGTTTGGGTGTAGGGCCTGAACAGAGCCTGGAGGTACTGAGGTGCCGTTCCCCTCACAGCTCCGTAGGCAAGCACCATGGTCTTGTAGCGGATGCGAGCTTCAACTGGAAGCCAGTGGAGAGAGCGGAGGAGCGGGGTGACGTGAGAGAACTTGGGAAGGTTGAACACCAGACGGGCTGCGGCGTTCTGGATGAGTTGTAGGGGTTTAATGGCACAGGCAGGGAGCCCAGCCAACAGCGAGTTGCAGTAATCCAGACGGGAGATGACAAGTGCCTGGATTAGGACCTGCGCCGCTTCCTGTGTGAGGCAGGGTCGTACTCTGCGGATGTTGTAGAGCATGAACCTACAGGAACGGGCCACCGCCTTGATGTTAGTTGAGAACGACAGGGTGTTGTCCAGGATCACGCCAAGGTTCTTAGCGCTCTGGGAGGAGGACACAATGGAGTTGTCAACCGTGATGGCGAGATCATGGAACGGGCAGTCCTTCCCCGGGAGGAAGAGCAGCTCCGTCTTGCCGAGGTTCAGCTTGAGGTGGTGATCCGTCATCCACACTGATATGTCTGCCAGACATGCAGAGATGCGATTCGCCACCTGGTCATCAGAGGGGGAAAGGAGAAGATTAATTGTGTGTCGTCTGCATAGCAATGATAGGAGAGACCATGTGAGGTTATGACAGAGCCAAGTGACTTGGTGTATAGCGAGAATAGGAGAGGGCCTAGAACAGAGCCCTGGGGGACACCAGTGGTGAGAGCGCGTGGTGAGGAGACAGATTCTCGCCATGCCACCTGGTAGGAGCGACCTGTCAGGTAGGACGCAATCCAAGCGTGGGCCGCGCCGGAGATGCCCAACTCGGAGAGGGTGGAGAGGAGGATCTGATGGTTCACAGTATCGAAGGCAGCCGATAGGTCTAGAAGGATGAGAGCAGAGGAGAGAGAGTTAGCTTTAGCAGTGCGGAGCGCCTCCGTGATACAGAGAAGAGCAGTCTCAGTTGAATGACTAGTCTTGAAACCTGACTGATTTGGATCAAGAAGGTCATTCAGAGAGAGATAGCGGGAGAGCTGGCCAAGGACGGCACGTTCAAGAGTTTTGGAGAGAAAAGAAAGAAGGGATACTGGTCTGTAGTTGTTGACATCGGAGGGATCGAGTGTAGGTTTTTTCAGAAGGGGTGCAACTCTCGCTCTCTTGAAGACGGAAGGGACGTAGCCAGCGGTCAGGGATGAGTTGATGAGCGAGGTGAGGTAAGGGAGAAGGTCTCCGGAAATGGTCTGGAGAAGAGAGGAGGGGATAGGGTCAAGCGGGCAGGTTGTTGGGCGGCCGGCCGTCACAAGACGCGAGATTTCATCTGGAGAGAGAGGGGAGAAAGAGGTCAGAGCACAGGGTAGGGCAGTGTGAGCAGAACCAGCGGTGCCGTTTGACTTAGCAAACGAGGATCGGATGTCGTCGACCTTCTTTTCAAAATGGTTGACGAAGTCATCTGCAGAGAGGGAGGATGGGGGGGAGGAGGATTCAGGAGGGAGGAGAAGGTGGCAAAGAGCTTCCTAGGGTTAGAGGCAGATGCTTGGAATTTAGAGTGGTAGAAAATGGCTTTAGCAGCAGAGACAGAGGAGGAAAATGTAGAGAGGAGGGAGTGAAAGGATGCCAGGTCCGCAGGGAGGCGAGTTTTCCTCCATTTCCGCTCGGCTGCCCGGAGCCCTATTTACAGATGGGATATTTACAGATGGGATATTTACAGATGGGTTGTGTACAGGTGGGCTATTTACAGATGGGTGATTTACAGATGGGCTATGTACAGGTGCAATGATCTGTGAGCTGCTCAGATAGCTGATGCTTAAAGTTAGTGAGGGAGATATAAGTCTCCAATTTCAGTGATTTTTGCAATTCGTTCCAGTCATTGTCAGCAGAGAACTGGAAGGAAAGGCGGCCAAAACAGGTGTTGGCTTTGGGGGTAAACAGTGAAATATACCTGCTGGAGCGCGTGCTACGAGTGGGTGTTGCTATGGTGACCAGTGGGCTGAGATAAGGCGGAGCTTTACCTAGAAAATACTTATAGATGACCTGGAGCCAGTGGGTGTGGCGACAAATATGTAGCGAGGACCAGCCAACGAGAGCATACAGGTCGCAATGGTGGGTAGTATATGGGGCTTTGGTGACAAAACAGATGGCACTGTGATAGACTACATCCAGTTTGCTGAGTAGAGTGTTGGAGGCTATTTTGTAAATGACATCGGCGAACTCAAGGATCGGCAGGATAGTCAGTTTTACGAGGGTAAGTTTGGCAGCATGAGTGAATGAGGCTTTGTTGTGAAATAGGAAGCAGATTCTAGATTTAATTTGGATTGGAGATGTTTAATGTGAGTCTGGAAGGAGAGTTTACAGTCTAGCCAGTGTTGTGGTAATTTCCTGTATTACTAAAGGAGAGTTTACAAACCACACACAAGTCAGAGTTACAGTATATCAACATTAATGGCTGTGTGTTGGGTGTACTCACTTTTGTGATATACTGTATATTTTAAAGTCCATCTTTAATCATATGAGCTTCACCATAGCCATTTGACTCTCAGATCAATTCAGTGTCTCTAAATGAATTCTCTGAGAATGCTTACAAAATAATTCTAGTATCTTTTATAGCCAAGATACACCCCTCTCAACTCACATGATGAACCACAGATCTCAGGAACTCTTCACAAAGGGCCTTTTACTTAAAAAAGGAGTATCCCGTCTGGCTATGGCATTAGCTATAATTATTAGCTATAAATGATCGTTCAGTTTGGTCTATAAAACGAGATTCTAATCTCCTGACCTCCTGTATACAGGGATCTGTAGCTGGTCCTTCTGGTGATATGGCCTCCTGTATACAGGAATCTGTAGCTGGTCCTTCTGGTGATATGGCCTCCTGTATACAGGAATCTGTAGCTGGTCCTTCTGGCGATGTGGCCTCCTGTATACATGGATCTGTAACTAGTCCTTATGGTGATATGGCCTCCTGTATACAGGGATCTGTAGCTAGTCCAGTCTGCAAAGAGCTGTCAGTCTGCAAGGAGCTGTCAGCTTGCATAGAGCAGCTAGATCCGCCAGTCAGCCATGATCTTCTAGATCGGCCAGTCAGCCATGATCTTCTAGATCCGCCAGTCAGCCATGATCTTCTAGATCTGCCAGTCAACCAGATTCTTCCAGATCTGCCAGTCAACCAGTCTCTTCCAGATCTGCCAGTCTGCATAGAGCAGTTAGATCTGCCAGTCATCCACGATCTTCTAGATCTGCCAGTCAACCAGATTCTACCAGATCTGCCAGTCATCCACGATCTTCTAGATCTGCCAGTCAACCAGATTCTACCAGATCTGCCAGTCATCCACGATCTTCTAGATCTGCCAGTCAACCAGATTCTACCAGATCTGCCAGTCATCCACGATCTTCTAGATCTGCCAGTCAACCAGATTCTACCAGATCTGCCAGTCATCCACGATCTTCTAGATCTGCCAGTCAACCAGAATCTTCCAGATCTGCTAGTCAACCTGAATCTTCCAGATCCGCCAGCCAGCCAGGATCTACCGGAGCCTACTACCTACCTGAGCTTCATCTCAGTACTGGGCTTCCTCTCAGTACTGGGCTTCCTCTCAGTACTGGGCTTTCTCTCAGTACTGGGATTTCTCTCAGTACTGGGCTTCCCCTCAGTTCCGGGCTGCCCCTCAGATCCGGGCTGCCCCTCAGTTCTGGGCTGCCCCTCAGTTCCGAGCTGCCCCTCAGTCCAGAGCTGCCCCTCAGTCCCGAGCTTCCCCTCAGTCCCGAGCTGCCCCTCAGTCCCGAGCTGCCCCTCAGTCCCGAGCTGCCCCTCAGTCCCGAGCTGCCTCAGTCCCGAGCTGCCCCTCAGTCCCGAGTGGTGCAGCGGTCTAAGGCAGTGCATCGCAGTGCGAGAGGTGTCACTATACAGTAGACACCCTGGTTTGAATCCAGGCTGTATCACAACGGGCTGTGATTGGGAGTCCCATAGGGCGGCGCACAATTGGCCCAGTGTTGTCCGGGTTAGGGTTTGGCCAGTGTTGGCCGTCATTGTAAATAATAATTTGTTCTTAACTGACTTGCCTAGTTAAATAAAGGTTACACATACTCTGCCTTGTCTCAGGGCAGTTAGTTGGTGGTTGAAGATATCCCTCTAGTGGTGTGGAGGCTGTGCTTTGGCAAAGTGTGTGGGGTTATATCCTGCCTGTTTGGCCCTGTCCGGAGGTATCGTCGGACCGGACCACAGTGTCTCCTGACACCTCCTGTCTCAGCCTCCAGTATTTATGCTGCAGTAGTTTATGTGTCGGTGGCTAGGGTCAGTCTGTTATATGTGGAGTATTTCTCATGTCTTATCTGGTGTCCTGTCTGAATTGAAGCATGCTCCATCTAATGCTCTCCCTCCCCTCCCAGAGGACCTGAGCCCTCGGACCGTGCCTCAGGACTACCTGACATGATGACTCCTTGCTGTCTCCAGTCCACCTGGCTGTGCTGCTGCTCCAGTTTCAACTGTTCTGCATGCAGCTATGGAACCCTGACCTGTTCACTGGACATGCTACCTGTCCCAGACCTGCTGTTTTCAACTCTCTAGAGACAGCAAGAGCGGTAGAGATACTTGTCAGTTGGCTTTTCATAGCTGATCATTACATTTACTCCTGAGGTGCTGACCTGTTGCACCCTCGACAACCACAGTGATTACTTTTATTTGACCCTGCTGGTCATCTTTGAACATCTTGGCCATGTTCTGTTATAATCTCCACCCGGCACAGCCAGAAGAGGACTGGCCACCCCTCATAGCCTGGTTCCTCTCTAGGTTTCTTCCTAGGTTCTGGCATTTCTAGTTTTTCCTAGCCACCATGCTTTTACATCTGCATTGCTTGCTGTTTGGGGTTTTAAGCTGGGTTTCTGTATAACACTTAGTGACATCAGCTGATGTAAGAAGGCCTAAATGATAAATACATTTGATTGATTGATATGAATGCATGTTCTTATAAACCAACATAGGAATGTTTGCAAAGACTGCGTTCACGGTAAATGCTGCATGTGTCGACTCAAGAGGAAATGACCTTCCATTTCAATCGCGATACTGCTCAGATCTTCAGGGCTACAGATTGAACGGAGCCCTGATACTGTATTTGCCTGTTACCATGACAGCTGTTACAATAGAAGGCCTGTTTGAGCTTTTGCATTTATTGTTGGTATTTGACTTGTGCTCTGCTCCCAAACCCCTGACAACCCCCTGACAACACACACACAAGCACATACACACACACACCATCACAGACCAAAAATGAGATGAAGTATTTTATTTACACCACACACTATGGGGAAAGAAATAGAAAATATCAAACCAGGTTTGGGAGAGGAAGGAAGAGGGTAAGTAGACGAGGGAGGGACAGGGAGAAAGAGACAGTTGTAGGAAGAGAGAGAGATGTAGGAAGGAGAGAGAGATGTAGGAAGGAGGGAGGGAGAGATGTAGGAAGGAGGGAGATGTAGGAAGGAGAGAGATGTAGGAAGGAGAGAGATGTAGGAAAGAGAGAGAGATGTAGGAAAGAGAGAGATGTAGGAAGGAGGGAGAGATGTAGGAAAGAGAGAGATGTAGGAAGGAGAGAGATGTAGGAAGGAGAGAGATGTAGGAAGGAGGGAGAGATGTAGGAAGGAGAGAGATGTAGGAAGGAGAGAGATGTAGGAAGGAGAGAGATGTAGGAAAGAGAGAGAGATGTAGGAAAGAGAGAGATGTAGGAAGGAGGGAGAGATGTAGGAAAGAGAGAGAGATGTAGGAAGGAGGGAGAGATGTAGGAAGGAGAGAGATGTAGGAAGGAGAGAGATGTAGGAAGGAGAGAGATGTAGGAAGGAGAGAGATGTAGGAAAGAGAGAGAGATGTAGGAAAGAGAGAGAGATGTAGGAAAGAGAGAGATGTAGGAAGGAGGGAGAGATGTAGGAAGGAGAGAGAGATGTAGGAAGGAGAGAGATGTAGGAAGGAGGGAGATATGTAGGAAGGAGAAAGATGTGGGAAGAGAGAGATGTAGGAAGGAGAGAGATGTAGGAAAGAGAGAGATGTAGGAAGGAGGGAGAGATGTAGGAAGGAGGGAGAGATGTAGGAAGGAGGGAGAGATGTAGGAAGGAGGGAGAAATGTCAGAAGGAGAGAGATCAGACAGTAGACAAATAGGCCAGACAGCTGATCTCCTAAGCCAGTCTACTTCAGTCCCTCAGCCAGTCTACTTCAGTCCCTCAGCCAGTCTACTTCAGTCCCTCTTCAGACTACTTCAGTCCCTCTTCAGACTACTTCAGTCCCTCTTCAGTCCCTCAGCCAGTCTACTTCAGTCCCTCAGCCAGTCTACTTCAGTCCCTCAGCCAGTCTACTTCAGTCCCTCTTCAGACTACTTCAGTCCCTCTTCAGACTACTTCAGTCCCTCTTCAGTCCCTCAGCCAGTCTACTTCAGTCCCTCAGCCAGTCTACTTCAGTCCCTCTTCAGACTACTTCAGTCCCTCTTCAGACTACTTCAGTCCCTCTTCAATATCTCTCTACTTCCTCAGGCCTCTCTTGGTTCTCTTGGTGCTGCAGAATAGAGGACACTTATTTACACAGTTTGTGTGTGTCTGTATGTGCGTGTGCGTGTGCGTGTGAGTGTGTGTCTCTGTGTGTGTAAGGGTTGTCCGTACGTCTTCTGGTGGTCTGACACTCTGTTGCGGAGGACGTTGATGTCATACTTCTGTCTGCTAATCTGATACTGCAGATCAAACTTCTCCGCCTCCAGCTGCTGCTGCCACAACCACAGCTCCTGGGCCTTGTCTCTGCACAGAGAGAGCGAGGTTAGGATCTAGTAGTATAGTGTAATACACATTATTGTAGTAGTATAGTATAGTTGTAGTATTGCACTTCAGTTTGTCCTGGCTCATGTTCTCGATGTCCAGAGACTTCCGTCTGTCCTGTAGAATCTTCTTCTTCTTCTCTCTCTCTGTCTGTCTCTTCCCTCTGACCTCCATCTAGTCATATCATAATAATGAGATACATGTATATCATAATAATAATAACGAGTTAATATAATAATATACTGATAATGTTGTGGTAGCAGAATCAGAATCAGTAAGGTTAGATGTTTTATTTACATAATAATACTTATGTGAGATATTTGTCATTAGGATGTTTTCTTTTGGATAATACTGTTGGAAGTTTGCAGTTATCACTTCTCTGCTAGGGCTTAGTCACTAGGGGCCCAGAGAGTCAGGGATGTCAATGTGTCTGTTAAACCAGGTGATGCTATGAAGAATTGTCTTCATATGTCAATGTGTCTGTTAAACCAGGTGATGCTCCTCTTCTATGAAGTTAAAATGATCAGAATAAGAGGAGGAGGACAGAATGGAGGCTCCTCTTCTTATGTCAATGTGTCTGTTAAACCAGGTGATGCTATGAAGAATATCAGAAGGGGAGGAGGACAGAATGGAGGCTCCTCTTCTTATGTCAATGTGTCTGTTAAACCATGTGATGCTATGAAGAATATCAGAAGGGGAGGAGGACAGAATGGAGGCTCCTCTTCTTATGGGAATGTGTCTGGAACTATTGTATGTCCCCTCTGAGGTTCAGGGGGGATGTATTTGAGATGGGACTATCTAGAATTGACAATTGATATATGCCATTGGATGAGGTAATGGTTTGGTACTATGTTGTACCAAGAACGAGATAAGAACTTTGTTTAGGAGACCAAACTGAACGATAATGTATAGCTATTGCTATCTAGCTATGGGATATTCCTCTTTCAAGTAAAAGGTTCTTTGTGTAATGTTCCTAAGATCTGTGTTTCGTCATGTGAGTTGAGATGGGTGTGTCTTGGCTATAAATGATACTAAGAACTGTTTTGTAAGCACTCAGAGAATTATTTTAGAGACACTGAATTGATCTGAGAGTCACATTGCTATGGTGATGCTCATATATAATTAAAGATTGACTTTATAATATACTCTGACTTGTGTGTGGTTTGCTCTCTGAATGTTTAGTAATACAGGAAATTACCACGACAATGTACATACAGTGTATTATAATAGTACCTTCTGCATGTAGCCTCCAAAGTGTAGGCTAGTCAACGTCTTCTTCTTCTTAGCATCATCATCTGCTTTCCTCTTTGCCTCCTCCTCCTCTTTACGAGTCCTCTCATCCTGGAGAGAAAGTGAGAGAGAGAGAGAGAGAGAGAGAGAGAGAGAGAGAGAGAGAGAGAGAGAGAGAGAGAGAGAGAGAGAGAGAGAGACAGAAAGAGACAGAGAGACAGAGAGAGAGAGAGAGAGAGAGAGAGAGAGAGAGAGAGAGAGAGAGAGAGAGAGAGAGAGAGAGAGAGAGAGACAGACAGACAGACAGACAGACAGACAGACAGACAGACAGACAGACAGACAGACAGACAGACAGACAGACAGACAGACAGACAGACAGACAGACAGACAGACAGACAGACAGACAGACATAAAGAGACAGAGAGAGAGAGAGAGAGAGAGAGAGAGAGAGAGAGAGAGAGAGAGAGAGAGAGAGAGAGAGAGACAGAGAGAGAGAGAGAGAGAGAGAGAGAGAGAGAGAGAGAGAGAGAGAGAGAGAGAGAGAGAGAGAGAGAGAGAGAGAGAAGAGTGAGACAGAAAGAGACAGAGAGAGAGAGAGAGAGAGAGATCACCCATAAAAAGCTGCTAGTCAGGTTCAATACCTGATACACAGTGTCACTGAGACTCTCTCTCTCTTACCTCCAACCTCTTCTGTCGTTCTTTCTCTCGTTCACTGCGGATCCTTTGCTGCTCTGATCGTTCAGAACGCCGCTTCTCCTAGAGAGAATATCCAGATCCCTAACTTTAGGAATAACATGAGTGTAGTGTACAATGTTCTCTAAAAGTAAATACTAGCTAGTTTGAGGGACAAGATTCAGAGGGGCTAATTTGACTGTCAGAAGTCTGGGGAGGAGCTAGTTTGACTGACAAGTCAGGGGATGGGCTAGTTATGAGTGACAGGGGGCTAATTTGAGTAACAGGGGTCTGGGGCGGGGCTAGTTTGAGTGATAGGGTCTGTGAGGGGGAGGGGCTGGTTTGAGTGACAGGGTTCTGGGAGGGGAAGGGGCTAATTTGAGTGGCAGGTGTCTGGGACAGTGCTAGTTTGAGTGACGGGACTGGGAGGGGCAAGTTTTAGTGACAGGAGTCTGGGAGGGACTAGTTTGAGTGACGGGACTGGGAGGGGCTAGTTTGAGTGACATGTGTCTGTGCCACTCACAATCCTGTCTGTGAGGTTGATGAGCTCCTCCTCCTCCTTCTTCCTGCTT
This sequence comes from Oncorhynchus gorbuscha, assembly GCF_021184085.1. NCBI lineage: Eukaryota > Metazoa > Chordata > Actinopteri > Salmoniformes > Salmonidae > Oncorhynchus > Oncorhynchus gorbuscha. The sequence goes on along the minus strand of NC_060182.1, from coordinate 326,392 downwards.
TCAAAGTGAACCTCGATCAGTGTCTGCAGCTCATTCAGGTCCTTCTCCATGCGCTTCCTGTGGATGTCCTGCAGAAATAAAAACAATTAAGGTCCTTCTCCATACACTTCCTGTGGATGTCCTGCAGAAATAAAAACAATTAAGATCCTTCTCCATACACCTCCTGTGGATGTCCTGCAGAGATGATAACAGCAGTATAGTATATCCAGTCACATACTTACATCAAAATCTACCTTCTCTCCATCTGGGATCTTAGGTGGGATGAGGTTGGGCATTATGAACGGCCTGAGAGAGAGAGAGAGAGAGAGAGAGAGAGAGAGAGAGAGAGAGAGAGAGAGAGAGAGAGAGAGAGAAATATCATCAACTTTAACTACAGGAAACGGAGGGCCGAACATGCCCCCATTTACGTCGACATGGCTGTTGTGGTGCAGGTCGAGAGCTTCAAATTCCACAGTGTCCACATCACTAAGGATCTATCATGGTCCAAACACACCAACACAGTCGTCAAGATGGCACGACAACGCCTCAGGAGGTAAAAAAAATATCTCAAAACGTTCTACAGCTTCAGCATCGAGACCAGCTTGACTGCCTGGCAAATCAAAATCAAAGTTTATTTGTCACGTGCGCCAAATACAACAGGTGTAGTGAAATGCTTACTTACAGGCTCTAACCAATGGTGCGGGGGAAAAAAGTATGCGTGTGTGTGTGTGTGTGTGTGTGTGTGTGTGTGTGTGTGTGTGTGTGTGTGTGTGTGTGTGTGTGTGTGTGTGTGTGTGTGTGTGTGTGTGTGTGTGTGTGTGTGTGTGTGTGTGTGTGTGTGTGTGTGTGTGTGTGTGTGTGTGTGTGTGTGTGTGTGTGTGTGTGTGTGTGTGTGTGTGTGTGTGTGTGTGTGTGTGTGTGTGTGTGTGTGTGTGTGTGTGTGTGTGTGTGTAAAATAAATAAAACAACCGTAAAAAGACATTTGAAAACAGAGCAGCAAGGCATACCTGTTAGTCAGGCTTGTTGAGGTAGTATGTACATGTAGGTATCGGAACATTTATTGAGTAAATGAATGTCTTCTGAGTGCCACCATGTGAAGATCATCAAAGGTAAGGGATTCGTTTTATTTCTAATTCTGAGTTTTGTAACGGTTCTGCTTGGCTGGTTACTGTTTGTAATAATTTGTCAACTGGGCTATGTTCTGGGCTAGGTATGTTCTGGGCTAGGTATGTTCTGGGCTAGGTATGTTCTGGGCTAGGTATGTTCTGGGCTAGGTATGTTCTGGGCTAGGTATGTTCTGGGCTAGGTATGTTCTGGGCTAGGTATGTTCTGGGCTAGGTATGTTCTGGGCTAGGTATGTTCTGGGCTCGGTATGTTCTGGGCTAGGTATGTTCTGGGCTAGGTATGTTCTGGGCTAGGTATGTTCTGGGCTAGGTATGTTCTGGGCTAGGTATGTTCTGGGCTAGGTATGTTCTGGGCTAGGTATGCATTTTATTAATCTGACACCGTGGTTGGATTAACAAGAAGTTAATCTTTAAACCTATGTAAAATATATTTTGTTTTCTGAATTTTTATAATTAGCATTTCTGTTTTTGAATTTGGCGCTCTGCAATCTCACTGGATGTTGGCCAGATGGGACGCTAGCGTCCCACATACCCTAGAGAGGTTAATGGAGTCAGCAGAAGCAGCTGCCAACCCCCTTCCATCGATGGAGGAACGTGTCCTCCAACGGCGATGGATCAGATGATGGAGAGAATGGACCGATGGGAGAGGAGTGGTCCTCTCTTCACCTCTGGTTCCTCCGACGAGTCCACCTTCTCCTCCCTCCGCATCCGGCTCCGGCGCACTTCGTCTTGCACTCCTGAGGGAGTATGATGGAGCGACGGCTGGGTGCCAGGGTTTTTTGTTCCAACACGAGCTGTACCTGGCTACCGTGGGACCAACTCCCTCGGTGGAGGAGAGTGTGAGTATCCTCGCCTCCTGCCTAACGGGCCGTGCTCTGGAGTGGGCCAACGCGGTCTGAAATGGCCCAGACTCGGCGAAGGAGCACTACCCAGAATTCATGCGTCGCTTTCGTGCCGTATTTGACCACCCTCCAGAGAGCAGGTGAGCGACTATTCCATTTTAGGCAGGAGAAGAGGAGTGCACAGGAACCCTGAATATGCCGATTTGGCTATCGCTTTCTGTAAGAAGAGGGTGACTAAATTACCACCTCATCGAAAGGGGGATTGTGCAATAAATCTCCAGGTAAACGCTGCGCTTCCCAGGAGTCAAGTGTACCCATTGCCACAGGAGGAGACGTTGGCTATGGAGACATACGTCACGGAATCTCTGGGACAGGGGTCATTCATTTCACCCGTCTCCTCAAGTTTCTTTTTTGTGAAGAAAAATGAGGGAGGTCTGTGTCTGTGCATTGATTAAAGAGGTCTAAATTCCATCACGGTGGGGTTTAGTTACCCGTAACCTTTCATCTAAGGTGGTGGAATCCTTTCACGGAGCACGGTTTTTCACAAAACTGAACCTCAGGAGCGCATATAATCTGGTGCGTATTTGGGATGGAGACGAGTGGAGAACCTCGTCATGCCATATACATACAGTGGGGAGAACAAGTATTTGATACACTGCTGATTTTGCAGGTTTTCCCACTTACAAAGCATGTAGAGGTCTGTCATTTGTCATTTTTATCATAGGTACACTTCAACTGTGAGAGACGGAATCTAAAACAAAAATCCAGAAAATCACATGGTATGATTTTTAAGTAAATCATTTGCATTTTATTGCATGACATAAGTATTTGATCACCTACCAAACAGTAAGAATTCCGGCTCTCACAGACCTGTTAGTTTTTTTTTAAGAAGCCCTCCTGTTCTCCACTCATTACCTGTATAAAAGATACCTGCCACACACTCAAACAGACTCCAACCTCTCCACAATGGCCAAGACCAGAGAGCTGTGTAAGGACATCAGGGATAAATTGTAGACCTGCACAAGGCTGGGATGGGCTACAGGACAATAGGCAAGCAGCTTGGTGAGAAGGCAACAACTGTTGCCGCAATTATTAGAAAATGGAAGAAGTTCAAGATGACGGTCAATCACCCTCGGTCTGGGGCTCCATGCAAGATCTCACCCCGTGGGGCATCAATGATCATGAGGAAGGTGAGGGATCAGCCCAGAACTACATGGCATGACCTGGTCAATGACCTGAAGAGAGCTGGGACCACAGTCTCAAAGAAAACCATTAGTAACACATTACGCCGTCATGGATTAAAATCCTGCAGCGCACGCAAAGTCACCCTGCTCAAGCCAGCGCATGTCCAGGCCCATCTGAAGTTTGCCAATGACCATCTGGATGATCCAGAGGAGGAATGGGAGAAGGTCATGTGGTCTGATGAGACAAAAATAGAGCTTTTTGGACAAAATTCCACTCGCCGTGTTTGGAGGAAGAAGAACGATGAGTACAACCCCAGGAACACCATCCCAACCGTGAAGCATTGAGGTAGAAACAACATTCTTTGGGGATGCTTTTCTGCAAAGGGGACAGGACGACTGCACCATACTGAGGGGAGGATGGATGTGGCCATGTATCGCGAAATCTTGGCCAACAACCTCCTTCCCTCAGTAACAGCATTGAAGATGGGTTGTGACTGGCTCTTCCAGCATGACAACGACCCAAAACACACAGCCAGGGCAACTAAGGAGTGGCTCCGTAAGAAGCATCTCAAGGTCCTAGAGTTGCCTAGCCAGTCTCCAGACCTGAACCCAATAGAAAATCTTTGGAGGGAGCTGAAAGTCTGTATTGCCCAGTGACAGCCCCAAAACCTGAAGGATCTGGAGAAGGTCTGTATGGAGGAGTGGGTCAAAATCCCTGCTGCAGTGTGTGTAAACCTGGTCAAGAACTACAGGAAACGTGTGATCTCTGTAATTGCAAACAAAGGTTTCTGTACCAAATATTAAGTTCTGCTTTTCTGATGTATCAAATACTTATGTCATGCAATAAAATGCAAATTAATTACTTAAAAATCATACAATGTGAATTTCTGGATTTTTAGATTCCGTCTCTCACAGTTGAAGTGTACCTATGATAAAAATTACAGACCTATACATGCTTTGTAAGTAGGAAAACCTGCAAAATCGGCAGTGTATCAAATACTTGTTCTCCCCTCTCTATATATATAGCCATGTTATTTTATACTCCCTGTATAGAGCCATGTTATTTCTACTTCCTGTATAATATATATATATGACATACATTTAATGAATACATATATACCAAAATATATATATATATAGTGGATGGCTGCAAACTTTCTACTATCGGACAATATAGCCATGTTATTTTCTACTTAATGGTTGTCCCTGTATATATATACATATAGCCATGTTATTTTCTACTCCCTGTAGTTATATATATATGGCCATGTTATTTTCTACTTCTAGGTTAGACTATGCAATGCTCTATTTTATATATAGCACTAAATAAACTTCAGTTAGTATATATATATAGAATATATAGAATAAATATATATATATTATATATATACACACAGTGGGGAAAAAAGTATTTAGTCAGCCACCAATTGTGCAAGTTCTCCCACTTAAAAAGATGAGAGAGGCCTGTAATTTTCATCATAGGTACACTTCAACTATGACAGACAAAATGAGAAAAAGAAATCCAGAAAATCACATTGTAGGTATTTTTTTTAAATTTATTTGCAAATTATGGTGGAAAATAAGTATTTGGTCACCTACAAACAATCATGATTTCTGGCTCTCACAGACCTGTAACTTCTTCTTTGAGAGGCTCCTCTGTCCTCCACTCATTACCTGTATTAATGGCACCTGTTTGAACTTGTTATCAGTATAAAATACATCTGTCCACAACCTCAAACAGTCACACTCCAAACTCCACTATGGCCAAGACCAAAGAGCTGTCAAAGGACATCAGAAACAAAAATGTAGACCTGCACCAGGCTGGGAAGACTGAATCTGCAATAGGTAAGCAGCTTGGTTTGAAGAAATCAACTGTGGGAGCAATTATTATGAAATGGAAGACATACAAGACCACTGATAATCTCCCTCGATCTGGGGCTCCACGCAAGATCTCACCCCATGGGGTCAAAATGATCACAAGAACGGTGAGCAAAAATCCCAGAACCACACGGGGGGACCTAGTGAATGACCTGCAGAGAGCTGGGACCAAAGTAACAAAGCCTACCATCAGTAACACACTACGCCGCCAGGGACTCAAATCCTGCAGTGCCAGACGTGTCCCCCTCCTTAAGCCAGTACATGTCCAGGCCCGTCTGAAGTTTGCTAGAGAGCATTTGGATGATCCAGAAGAAGATTGGGAGAATGTCATATGGTCAGATGAAACCAAAATATAACTTTTTGGTAAAAGCTCAACTCGTCGTGTTTGGAGGACAAAGAATGCTGAGTTGCATCTAAAGAACACCATACCTACTGTGAAGCATGGGGGTGGAAACATCATGCATCATGCTTTGGGCCAGCATCATGCTTAGGGCCAGCAACACAATTAGACCCAACCAAATTACAAGAAAGCAAAAAGACAACTATTTGACACACTGGAAAGAATCAACAAAAAACAGAGCAAATTGGAACGCTATCTGGCCTTAAACAGAGAGTACACAGTGGCAGAATACTTGACCACTGTCACTGACCCAAAATTGAGAAAAGCGTTGAGTATGTATAGACTCAGTGAGCATAGCCTTGCTATCGAGAGAGGTCTCCTTAGGCAGACCTGGCTCTCAAGAGAAGGCAGTATATGTGCCCACTGTACACACAATGAGGTGGAAACTGAGCTTCACTTCCTAACCTCCTGCCAAATAATGACCATATTAGAGATACATATTTCCCACAGATCACACAGACCCATAAATAATTTGAAAAGAAATCCAGCACTGATAAACTCCCATATGTGTTAGCAGAAATACCACAGTGTGCAATCACAGCAGCAAGTTTGTGGTCCGTTGCCATGAGAAAAGGGCAACCAGTGGAGCACAAACATTGTAAATACCACCCATATTTATCTGTTCATTTATCTTCCCTCACTATTCATACTACAACTATTTGCACATTGCTAAAACACTGCACATAGCTGACAATATAACACTTGAAATGTCTTTCTTTTTTAAACCTTTTTGAGTGCAATGTTTACTGTTTTTTTTGTTACATTTGTTTCTTCTCAATTTTGTTCATTGTTTATTTCACTAAATATATGTTTCCCGTGCCGATAAATCCCAATTGAATTGGGAGAGAAAGAGAGAGAGAGATAGAGAATAAGAATGGACAACAACAACTCCCAGCATGGTTTCCATATTCTAATCCAATCTAACCTTCCATACACATTCATTAACATGTTGGAGGACTTACTTGAATTTAGGTTTGGCCTCCTCCTCTGTGGATGACGAGAGAGAGAGAGAGAGAGAGAGAGAGAGAGAGAGAGAGAGAGAGAGAGAGAGAGAGAGAGAGAGAGAGAGAGAGAGAGAGAGAGAGAGAGAAAATAGTCATTAGAGATGTCCAAGTGAGAGAGACAGACAGACGGACCCAGTCACATACTGTAGGAATGAATGGGGTAACGTCATCGATGGGTGTTTCCATTTTGAGTGACGTCCAAAATGATTGGCACCCTTGACAAAGATGAGCAAAAAAAAGTAAAAAGCTGTGCCCAAAACACCCGTTTCAATCCAATGGCGTTTAGCCAGCGTTTAACTCCATGTGTTACATTGGTTGGATGACATGAAAATAGAGCTCTTTGGCCATTCATACCAGTGGTGGTTTTGGCGTCAAAATAAGGATGCATAAAAGCAGAAAAGGACCCCATCCCTAATATAAAATATGGGGGTCGATCTTTGATGTTATGGGGCTTTTTGCTTCCACAGGTTAAGGTCAACGGCATCATGAACTTTATCCAGTACCAGGACATTTTTGCCAACAAACCTCGTTGCCTCTGCCAGTAGGCTCAAACTTGGCCGCAAGTGGATCTTCCAGCAATAAACTAAAGCAGACATCGAAATCCACATAGTGTTTCCTCCAATGCCAAATATTTCAGAAAAAGGCAATTAGCTCAAAGCAGTAACGCCAGGGTAGTGGGTTCGATTTAGAATTGCACAATGACTGTAAGATATAAATGGCATATATTATTATTATTTAATTGCAAGGTGAGATATTTTTGAAAACAGGGATGTCAATCATTGCAGCCCCTACCTTTAAAAAAATAATAATTAAATAGTTGTTGAACAAAATCTCTTTCCATGAAAAATTATTTTAGTGTGAAATCATTTATTTTCCCTTTTTTGTGTACAACAACACCTCAGTATTTGTGTTATTTATTTCATAGTCTTTTTTTGTGTACAACAACACCTCAGTATTTGTGTTATTTATCTCATAGTCTTTTTTGTGTACAACAACACCTCAGTATTTGTGTTATTTATTTCATAGTCTTTTTTTGTGTACAACAACACCTCAGTATTTGTGTTATTTATCTCATAGTCTTTTTTGTTCATCTTTATCAATGGTGGCAGTAATTTTGGACCCCACCTTATATAAACAGTCTATGATTGAACCGCATCCCTCAAAGCCGGCCTCGCTGTTGGTTTAGCGTTCACCACCAGTGAACATTTAGCGTTCACCACCGGTGCTAACTATACCTGGGCAACAGCCACGGGACTTGGGTATGCAAAACGAGCTTGCCAATTATTTACCTTCTCCTTCCTCTGCCCCCTCCCCTTCATCTGCATGCTCCTCCTCTCCCTCCTCTGCCCCCTCCCCTTCATCTGCATGCTCCTCCTCTCCCTCCTGTGGCTCTTCCCCTGCATCTGGAAAAGAAAAAGAACACTGATAAAGACAAGAGGTGTGTGTGTCTGTGCACGTGTGTGGTAGGGTAATGTTATATATATATTCTGCTGAGGTAGGTTGTAGTATGGTTATGTTATATACATTGAATTCTGAAAGTATTCAGACCCCTTGACGTTTTCCACATTTTGTTACGTTACAGCCTTATTTAAAATGGAGCAAATCATTTTCCCCTCATAAATCTACACACAATACCTCAGAATGAAAAAGAAAAAACTTTTGTTTTGAAAACATTTTTTAAAAAATATAACATTTACATAAGTTTTCAGACCCTTTACTCTGTGCTTTTTTTTCAGTGATTACAGCCTCGAGTCATTTTGCGTATGACGCTACAAGCTTGGCACACCTGTATTTGGGGAGTTTCTCACATTCTTCTCTGCAGAACCTCTCAAGCTCTGTCAGGTTGGATGGGGAGCATTGCTGCACAGCTAGTTTCAGATCTCTCCAGAGATGTTAGATTGGGTTCAAGTCCAGGCTCTGGCTGGGCCACTCAAGGACATTCAGAGTCTTGTCCCAAAGCCACTCCTGCGTTGACTTGGCTGTGTGCTTATTGTCATTGTCCTGTTGGAAGGTGAACCTTTCACCTCAGTCTAGTCCTGAGTGCTCTGGAGCAGGTTTTCATCAAGAATCTCTCTGTACTTTCCTCTGTTCTTCTTTCCCTCGATCCTGACTACTCTCCCAGTCCCTGGCGCTGAAAAACATCCCCACAGCATGATGCTGCCCCCACCATGCTCCACCGTAAGGATGATGCCAGGTTTCCTCCAGACACATGGCATTCAGGCCATTTCATCTTGGTTTCATCAGACCAGAGAATCTTGTTTCTCAGGTTCTCCCATCTCCACAGAGGATCTCTGGACCTCTGTCAGAGTGACCATCGAGTTCTTGGCCACTTCCCTGACCAAGCCCCTTCTCTGCCGATTGCTCAGTTTGGCCAGGAGGTCAGCTCTAGGAACAGTCTTGGAGGTTCCAAACTTCTTCCATTTAAGAATTTAACTTTAATTCACCTTTATTTAACCAGGTAGATCTGTTGAGAACAAGTTCTCATTTACAACTGAGACCTGGCCAAGATAAAGCAGTGCGACACAAACACAGAGTTACACATAGACAAACGTACAGTCAATAACACAAAAGAAAAGTAGAAAGATCTATGTACAGTGTGTGCAAATGTAGAAGAGTAGGGAGGTAAGGCAATAAATAGGCCATGGAGGCAAAAATAATTACAATTTAGCATTAATACTGGAGTGATGGATGTGCAGATGATGATGTGCAAGTAGAGATACTGGGGTGCAAAAGAGCAAGAGTGTAAGTAATAATATGGGGATGAGGTAGTTGGGTGTGCTATTTACAGATTGGCTGTGTACAGGTAAGCTGCTCTGACAGCTGATGCTTAAAGTTAGAGAGGGAGATATGAGACTCCAGCTTCAGTGATGTTTGCAATGCGTTCCAGTCATTGGCAGCAGAGAACTGGAAGGAAAGGCGGCCAAAGGAGGTGTTGGCTTTGGAGATGACCAGTAAAATATACCTGCTGGAGCGCGTGTAATTGCTGGGTGTTGCTATGGTGACCAGTGAGCTAAGATAAGGCGGGCCTTTACCTAAAAAAGACTTATAGATGACCTGGAGCCAGTGGGTTTGTCGACGGATATGTAGGGAGGACCAGCCAACGAGAGCATAGAGGTCGCAGTGGTGGGTTGTATGTGGGGCTTTGGTGATAAAACCGATGGCACTGTGATAGACTACATCCAGTTTGCTGACTAGAGTGTTGATGGGAGAATGATGGAGGCGACTGTGTTCTTGGGGACCTTCAATTCTACATAAATGTTTTGGTACCCTTCCCCAGATCTGTGCCTCAACACGATCCTGCTCGGAGCTCTAAGGACAATTTCTTCAACCTCATGGCTTTGTTTTTGCTCTGACATGCACTGTCAACTGTGGGGCCTTATATACACAGGTGTGTGCCTTCCCAAATCATGTCAAATCAATTGAATTTACCACAGGTTGGACTCCAATAAAGTTGAAGAAACATCTCAAGGATGATCAATGGAAACAGGAAGCACCTGAGCTCAATTTTTATAGCAAAGGGTCTGAATACTTATGTAAATAAGGTATTTCTGTATAAAACATTTATACTTTTGCAAACATTTTGAACAACCTGTTTATGCTTTGTAATTATGAGTTATTGTGTGTAGATTGATAAGGAAAAATGCATATTTAATCAATTTTAGAATAAGGCCACAAAATGTGGAAAGATTCAATGGTTTGGAATCCCTCCAGAATGCACTGCATATTCTACTGTGGTAGGTTCTAGTAGGGTTGTGTTATATATATATATATATATATATATATATATATATATATATATATATATATATATATATATATATATATATATATATATATATATATATGAGGTAGGGTCTATATATATATATATTATGCTGAGGTAGGGTCTGGTAGGGTTATATTATATATATATATTATGCTGAGGTAGGGTCTGGTAGGGTTATATTATATATATATTATACTGAGGTAGGGTCTGGGAGGGTTATATTATATATATATATTATACTGAGGTAGGGTCTGGTAGGGTTATATTATATATATATTATACTGAGGTAGGGTCTGGGAGGGTTATATTAGATATATATATTATGCTGAGGTAGGGTCTGGTAGGGTTATATTATATATATATATATTATGCTGAGGTAGGGTCTGGTAGGGTTATATTATATATATATTATGCTGAGGTAGGGTCTGGTAGGGTTATATTATATATATATATTATGCTGAGGTAGGGTCTGGTAGGGTTATATTATATATATATATTATGCTGAGGTAGGGTCTGGTAGGGTTATATTATATATATATATTATGCTGAGGTAGGGTCTGGTAGGGTTATATTATATATATATATTATGCTGAGGTAGGGTCTGGTAGGGTTATATTATTATATATATATATATTAGGGTTATATTATATATATATTATGCTGAGGTAGGGTCTGGTAGGGTTTATATATATATATATATTATGCTGAGGTAGGTCTGGGAGGGTCTGAGGTAGGGTCTAGGGTTATATTATATATATATTATGCTGAGGTAGGGTCTGGTAGGGTCTAGGGTTAGGGTCTGGTAGGGTTATATATATATATATTATACTGAGGTAGGGTCTGGTAGGGTTATATATATATATATATTATACTGAGGTATATTATATATATATATATATATTATGCTGAGGTAGGGTCTGGTAGGGTTATATTATATATATATTATACTGAGGTAGGGTCTGGTAGGGTTATATTATATATATATATTATGCTGTAGGTAGGGTCTGGTAGTAGGGTTATATTATATATATATTATACTGAGGTAGGGTCTGGTAGGGTTATATTATATATATATTATACTGAGGTAGGGTCTGGTAGGGTTATATTATATATATATATATTATGCTGAGGTAGGGTCTGGTAGGGTTATATTATATATATATTATGCTGAGGTAGGGTCTGGTAGGGTTATATTATATATATATTATGCTGAGGTAGGGTCTGGTAGGGTTATATTATATATATATTATATGCTGAGGTAGGGTCTGGTAGGGTTATATTATATATATATTATACTGAGGTAGGGTCTGGTAGGGTTATATTATATATATATTATGCTGAGGTAGGGTCTGGTAGGGTTATATTATATATATATTATTATGCTGAGGGTCTGGGAGGGTTATATTATATATATATATTATACTGAGGTAGGGTCTGGTAGGGTAGGGTCTGGTAGGGTTATATTATATATATATTATACTGAGGTAGGGTCTGGTAGGGTTATATTAGATATATATATATATATTATACTGAGGTAGGGTCTGGTAGGGTTATATTATATATATATATTATGCTGAGGTAGGGTCTGGTAGGGTTATATTATATATATATTATACTGAGGTAGGGTCTGGTAGGGTTATATTATATATATATTATACTGAGGTAGGGTCTGGTAGGGTTATATTATATATATATTATGCTGAGGTAGGGTCTGGTAGGGTTATATTAGATATATATATATATATTATACTGAGGTAGGGTCTGGTAGGGTTATATTATATATATATATTATACTGAGGTAGGGTCTGGTAGGGTTATATTAGATATATATATTATGCTGAGGTAGGGTCTGGTAGGGTTATATTATATATATATATATATTATGCTGAGGTAGGGTCTGGTAGGGTTATATTATATATATATATTATACTGAGGTAGGGTCTGGTAGGGTTATATTAGATATATATATTATGCTGAGGTAGGGTCTGGTAGGGTTATATTATATATATATATATACTGAGGTAGGGTCTGGTAGGGTTATAGGGTTATATATATATATATTATGCTGAGGTAGGGTCTGGTAGGGTTATATTATATATATATATTATGCTGAGGTAGGGTCTGGTAGGGTTATATATATATATATATTATACTGAGGTAGGGTCTGGGAGGATTATATTATATATATTATGCTGAGGTAGGGTCTGGTAGGGTTATATTAGATATATATATTATGCTGAGGTAGGGTCTGGTAGGGTTATATTAGTTATATATATATATTATACTGAGGTAGGGTCTGGTAGGGTTAGGGTCTGGTAGGGTTATATTATATATATATTATCTGAGGTAGGGTCTGAGGGTATATATATATATCATGCTGAGGGGTAGGTCTGGTAGGGTTATTATATATTATATATATATTATCTGAGGTAGGGTCTTATATTATATATATATATAGGTAGGGTCTGGGTTATATTATATATATATTAGGGTTATATTATATATATATTATGCTGAGGTAGGGTCTGGGAGGGTTATATTATATATATATATATTATGCTGAGGTAGGGTCTGGTAGGGGTTATGTTGTATTTCTATGTAGGTTAATGTTCTATTTTTAGATACTAGTAGTGCTACGCTCTCTTTCATAAGCCCCTCCCACATGACTTCTGACCTGGCTCCTCGTTGGTCTCCTCTTCCTCCTCTATGGCTGGCTCTTCTTCTTCCTCTAGGACACATAAAGTGATAGAGTGATAGACAGGCAGAAAAGCCTATCTCGTCCCCTTCTCCATAAGGTGTGCACTTGTTTACTTCAAGACATTGGATTGGTGTAAAGTTATGGCGGAAACTACATCTTCACCAATCCAAAGCTTTTAAATCCTTGAGTAGGAGGGAACGAGTGCACACTTGTAGGGAGAATGGGATAAGAAGAGCATCAGAATCAGTAGAAAAGTAGAACTGATCTCATTTGAAACCATATTGTCCATACCCCTTTCCTGCAGTTGAATGACCAGATCGGCCTCATGGGTGGAATGTTAATAATATTCATAATTTCATAATTATCTGAAATTCCGGTGTTTAATGTCAAACGTTTTTTTTTGTATTTCAGTCTTCTGTGATGTATATCAAGTGTAATACTGGGATGCAAACTCCAAATTGATTATATTTAAACTCTATGTCTGACATGGTATGGATGTCTTCTTTTTTGAAGCTCATAACCATGTGTGTGAGGTGTATACTTTTGGTTCAAAGTAGATTTGTTTAAGAGAACCAAGAAACCCCCTGTGTGCTCCTGATTGAGCCCACTGCAACCAACATTTACAGATAGCTCTACCATGACCTGTTCTATCAAGTTCTATAATTTTCGACAAATTTCAGTTTGTGACAAAACAATTAATGTTTTTTTTGGTAGAGAATCACAATCTTAACCTCTGTGAAATATTCAATTTCTTCAGAAAGTATTCATACTTACTCCACATTGTTTTTTTTACATCCTGCATTCAAAATAGATTAAATAGACCCTCTCACCCATCTACACACAACACCCCAAAATGACAAAGTGAAAAGATGTTTTTTAACCCTAACCCTAACCCTAACCCTAACCCTAACCCTAACCATAACCCTAACCCTAGCTATGTAGCTAGCTACGATCAAACAAATCAAACCGTTGTACTGTAATGAAATGAAATGAAAATGTGATACTACCTGTGGAGCGAAGCGGAATGCGACTGGGTTGTTGAGTTCTATTCGGAAGACGTTGGCTAGCTGTTGGCTAGCTAGCAGTGTCTCCTACGTTAAGGACGACAAATAGCTGGCTAGCTAACCTCGGTAAATTAAGATAATCACTCTAAGACTACACACTCTAAACTACACAATTATCTTGAATATGAAGACAGCAAAGACAACTATGTAGCTAGCTAACACTACACTAATCAAGTCGTTCAGTTGAGTGTAATAGTTTCTACAGTGCTGCTATACGGTAGACGGTGGACGTTTGCTAGCTGGCTAGTTGCTTGGGCAGATAGCAGTGTAGCCTACGTTAGGACGACGAAATACGATAATTACGCAATTATCTTTGATACAGAGACGGCTATGTAGCTAGCTATAACAATAACGAGACTATATACAGGGGGTCCCGATACAGAGTCAACATGAGGGAGCACCGGTTATTTGAGGTAGTATGTAAATGTAGAGTTATTAAAGTGACTGTGCACAGATGACAACAGAGAGTAGCAGTGGTGTAAAGAGGGGGTGGGGGGGGACATGGCAAATAGTCTGGGTAGCCATTTGACTAGATGATCAGGAGTCTTATGCCTTGGGGGGGTAGAAGCTGTTTAGAAGCTTCTTGGACCTAGACTTGGCGCTCCGGTACCGCTTGTTGTGTGGTAGCAGAGAGAACACTCTATGACTTGGGTGGCTGGAGTGTTTGAGAATTTTTACGGCCTTCCTCTGACACTGCCTGGTATAGAGGTCCTGGATGGCAGGAGGCTTGACCCCGGTGATGTACCGGGCCATTTGCACTACCCTCTGTAGTGCCTTGCGGTCGGAGGCCAAGCAGTTGCCATACCAGGCAGCCATACCAGGCAGAAACCAGTCAGGATTCTCTCGATGGTGCAACTGTAGAATCTTTTGAGGATCTGAGGCCGCATGCCAAATATTTTCAGTCTCCTGAGGGAGAACAGGTTTTCTCATGCCCACTTCACGACTGTCTTGGTGTGCTTGCACCATGTTAGTTTGTTGATGATGTGGACACCAAGGAACTTGAAGCTCTCAACCTGCTCCACTGAAGCCCCGTCGATGAAAATGGGGGTGTGCTCGGTCCTCTTTTTCCTGTAGTCCACAATCATCTCCTTTATCTTGTTCATGTTGAGGGAGAGGTTGTTGTCCTGGCACCACAAGGCCAGGTCACTGACCTCCTCCCTATAAGCTGTCTCGTCATTGTCGGTGATCAGGCCTACCACCATTGTGTCATCGGCAAATTGAATGATAGTGTTGGAGTTGTGCCTGGCCGTGCAGTCATGAGTGAAGAAGGAATACAGGAGGGAACTGAGCACGCACCCCTGAGGGGCCCCTGTGTTGAGGATCAGTGTGGCGGATGTGTTGTTACCTACCCTTACCACCTGGGGGCGGCCCGTCAGGAAGTCCAGGATCCAGTTGCAGAGAGAGGTGTTTAGTCCCAGGGTCCTTAGCTTTGTGATGAGCTTTGAGGGTATTATGATGTTGAACGCAGAGCTGTAGTCAATAAATAGCATTCTCACATAGGTGTTCCTTTTGTCCAGGTGGGAATGGGCAGTGTGGAGTGCAATGGAGATTGCATCATCTGTGGATCTGTATGCAAATTGGAGTGGGTCTCGGGTTTCTGGGACGATGGTGTTGATGTGAGCCATTACCAGCCTTTCAAATCACTTCATGGCTACAGACGTGAGTGCAACGGGTCAGTAGTCATTTAGGCAGGTTACCTTCGGGTTCTTGGGCACAGCGACAATGGTGGTCTGCTTAAAACATGTTGGTATTACAGACTCGGACAGGGAGAGGTTGAAAATGTCAGTGAAGACGCTTGCCAGTTGGTCAGCGCATGTTCTCAGTACACGTCCTGGTAATCCGTCTGGCCCTGCGACCTTGTGAATGTTGATCTTTTTAAAGGTCTTACTCACATCGGCTGTGGAGAGCGTGATCACACGGTCTTCCGGAACAGCTGATGCTCTCATGCTTGTTTCAGTGTTATTTGCCTCGAAGCGAGCATAGAAGTAGTTTGGCTCGTCTGGTAGGCTCGTGTCACTGGGCAGCTCTCGGCTGTGCTTCCCTTTGTAATCTGTAATGGTTTACAAGTCCTGCCACATCCAGCGAGCATCAGAGCCAGTGTAGTGCGATTCAATCTTAGTCCTGTATTGATGCTTTGTCTGTTTGATGGTTCATTGGAGGGCATAGCAGGGTTTCTTATAGGCTTCAGGTTTACAGTTCCGCTCCTTGAAAGCAGCAGTTCTAGCCTTTAGCTCAGTGCGGATGCTGCCTGTAATCCATGGCTTCTGGTTGGGGTATGTACATACGGTCACTGTGGGGACGACGTCATCGATGCACTTATTGATGAAGCCAATGACTGATGTAGTGTACTCTTACATATTCCAGTCTGTGCTAGCAAAATAGTCCTGTAGCTTAGCATCTGCTTCCTCTGAACACTTTTTTATTGATCTAGTCACTGGTGCTTTCTTCTTAAATGTTTGCTTGTAAGCAGGAATCAGGATAGAATTACAGTCAGATTTGCCAAATGGAGGGCAAGGGAGAGCTTTGTATGCGTCCGTGTGTGTGGAGTATAGGTGGTCCAGAGTTATTTTTCTTCTGGTTGCACATTTAACATGCTGATAGAAATTTGGTAAAAAGGATTTAAGTTTCCCTGTATTAAATTCCCCAGCTACTAGGAGCACCACATCTGCGTGAGCGTTTTCTTGTTTGCTTATGGCGGAATACAGCTCATTCAATGCTGTCTTAGTGCCAGCCTCTGACTGTGGTGGTATGTAAACAGCTACAAAGAGTACAAATTAAAAGTCTCTTGGTAGGTAGTGTGGTCTACAGCTTATCATGAGATACTCTACCTCAGGCAATCAATAGCTTGAGACTTCCTTAGATATCATGCACCAGCTGTTGTTTACAAAAATACAAAGACCGCTGCCCCTTGTCTTACCAGATGCCGCTGTTCTATCCTTCCCGATACATCATATAACCAACCAGCTGTATGTTGATGTTGTCGTCATTCAGCCACAACTCCGTGAAGCATAAGATGTTACAGTTTTTAATGTCCCGTTGGTAGTTTAATCTTCTGTGTAACTTGTCAATTATTGTCCAAAGATTGCACGTTTGCTAGCAGAATGGAGGGAAATGGGGGTTAATTTGATTGCCTATGAATTCTCAGAAGGCAGCCCGACCTGCGGCCACTCTTTCTCCGTCTCCTCTTCACGGGGATCAGGGAAGCAGTGTATCCTTCGCGTCGGGCTTGTCAGAGTCGTTAGAGTCATGAAGGAAAAAGAGGATTCTGCTAGTCCGTGGTGAGTAATCACAGTCCTGATGTCTTGAAGCTATTTTCGATCATAAAAGACGGTAGCGTGAACATTATGTACAAAATAAGTAAAAAAATCAGTTACAAACAATGCAAATAAACAAATGAAAAACACAATCGGCTGGGGGCACGTAAAACGTCTACCATCTAATTCAGGCTCCATTTTACACATCTTGCTCCTACCGTCCTATAGGCAGAAACTCAAACAGGATGTACCTGTGACTAGAACTATTCAATGCTGGTCTGACCAATCGGATAATACATTGCCACTGATGCAGCCCGCTTCCAAGGACTCCGGGCTGCCCCTCTCCTTCTTCGTGGCCGACGTGAACGTGTTAACCCTCTTAAGGCTGCTGGCCCAGACAGCATCCCCAACCCCGTCCACAGAGTTTGCTCAGACCAGCTGGCTGGTGTATTTACGGACATATTCAATCGCTCCCTATCCCAGTCTGCTGTCTAAATGACTAAAAGACTTCTCAGCTTTTTATTTTGAATACATTTTTAAAGTATTGAGTGTAGATCAGTGACAAAACATCTACGTTTAGGGGGACTGAATAGTTTCTGAAGGCAATGTATTTCCAATAACCACAGATGTTTGAAGCTGGTGTACAAAACAGAAAGTTCACAGACGCCAGCGCCAAACTTAAGGGCAGGAAGCATAAAAAGAGAGCTCATGGAACTGATAGACTTCAATGAGAACCTCAATCTATGTGAATTTTGTCTGGTTTCCCATAAAGCAACATACTGGACCTTTAAAGTGTGTGTGCCAGTAGATACCACGGTAGAGGCTCAGCCAGAGAGAGCTGGAGAGACAGACATGACAGAAGGAGGTGGCTGAGCTGGAGAGACAGACATGACAGATAGGAGGTGGCTGAGCTGGAGAGACAGACATGACAGATAGGAGGTGGCTGAGCTGGAGAGACAGACATGACAGAAGGAGGTGGCTGAGCTGGAGAGACAGACATGACAGAAGGAGGTGGCTGAGCTGGAGAGACAGACATGACAGATAGGAGGTGGCTGAGCTGGAGAGACAGACATGACAGATAGGAGGTGGCTGAGCTGGAGAGACAGACATGACAGATAGGAGGTGGCTGAGCTGGAGAGACAGACATGACAGATAGGAGGTGGCTGAGCTGGAGAGACAGACATGACAGATAGGAGGTGGCTGAGCTGGAGAGACAGACATGACAGAAGGAGGTGGCTGAGCTGGAGAGACAGACATGACAGATAGGAGGTGGCTGAGCTGGAGAGACAGACATGACAGAAGGAGGTGGCTGAGCTGGAGAGACAGACATGACAGAAGGAGGTGGCTGAGCTGGAGAGACAGACATGACAGATAGGAGGTGGCTGAGCTGGAGAGACAGACATGACAGAAGGAGGTGGCTGAGCTGGAGAGACAGACATGACAGATAGGAGGTGGCTGAGCTGGAGAGACAGACATGACAGAAGGAGGTGGCTGAGCTGGAGAGACAGACATGACAGATAGGAGGTGGCTGAGCTGAGAGACAGACATGACAGATAGGAGGTGGCTGAGCTGGAGAGACAGACATGACAGAAGGAGGTGGCTGAGCTGGAGAGACAGACATGACAGAAGGAGGTGGCTGAGCTGGAGAGACAGACATGACAGATAGGAGGTGGCTGAGCTGGAGAGACAGACATGACAGATAGGAGGTGGCTGAGCTGGAGAGACAGACATGACAGAAGGAGGTGGCTGAGCTGGAGAGACAGACATGACAGATAGGAGGTGGCTGAGCTGGAGAGACAGACATGACAGATAGGAGGTGGCTGAGCTGGAGAGACAGACATGACAGATAGGAGGTGGCTGAGCTGGAGAGACAGACATGACAGATAGGAGGTGGCTGAGCTGGAGAGACAGACATGACAGATAGGAGGTGGCTGAGCTGGAGAGACAGACATGACAGATAGGAGGTGGCTGAGCTGGAGAGACAGACATGACAGAAGGAGGTGGCTGAGCTGGAGAGACAGACATGACAGATAGGAGGTGGCTGAGCTGGAGAGACAGACATGACAGAAGGAGGTGGCTGAGCTGGAGAGACAGACATGACAGAAGGAGGTGGCTGAGCTGGAGAGACAGACATGACAGATAGGAGGTGGCTGAGCTGGAGAGACAGACATGACAGAAGGAGGTGGCTGAGCTGGAGAGACAGACATGACAGATAGGAGGTGGCTGAGCTGGAGAGACAGACATGACAGAAGGAGGTGGCTGAGCTGGAGAGACAGACATGACAGATAGGAGGTGGCTGAGCTGAGAGACAGACATGACAGATAGGAGGTGGCTGAGCTGGAGAGACAGACATGACAGAAGGAGGTGGCTGAGCTGGAGAGACAGACATGACAGAAGGAGGTGGCTGAGCTGGAGAGACAGACATGACAGATAGGAGGTGGCTGAGCTGGAGAGACAGACATGACAGAAGGAGGTGGCTGAGCTGGAGAGACAGACATGACAGATAGGAGGTGGCTGAGCTGGAGAGACAGACATGACAGAAGGAGGTGGCTGAGCTGGAGAGACAGACATGACAGAAGGAGGTGGCTGAGCTGGAGAGACAGACATGACAGAAGGAGGTGGCTGAGCTGGAGAGACAGACATGACAGATAGGAGGTGGCTGAGCTGGAGAGACAGACATGACAGATAGGAGGTGGCTGAGCTGGAGAGACAGACATGACAGAAGGAGGTGGCTGAGCTGGAGAGACAGACATGACAGATAGGAGGTGGCTGAGCTGGAGAGACAGACATGACAGAAGGAGGTGGCTGAGCTGGAGAGACAGACATGACAGATAGGAGGTGGCTGAGCTGGAGAGACAGACATGACAGAAGGAGGTGGCTGAGCTGGAGAGACAGACATGACAGAAGGAGGTGGCTGAGCTGGAGAGACAGACATGACAGAAGGAGGTGGCTGAGCTGGAGAGACAGACATGACAGAAGGAGGTGGCTGAGCTGGAGAGACAGACATGACAGATAGGAGGTGGCTGAGCTGGAGAGACAGACATGACAGATAGGAGGTGGCTGAGCTGGAGAGACAGACATGACAGAAGGAGGTGGCTGAGCTGGAGAGACAGACATGACAGATAGGAGGTGGCTGAGCTGGAGAGACAGACATGACAGATAGGAGGTGGCTGAGCTGGAGAGACAGACATGACAGATAGGAGGTGGCTGAGCTGGAGAGACAGACATGACAGATAGGAGGTGGCTGAGCTGGAGAGACAGACATGACAGATAGGAGGTGGCTGAGCTGGAGAGACAGACATGACAGATAGGAGGTGGCTGAGCTGGAGAGACAGACATGACAGAAGGAGGTGGCTGAGCTGGAGAGACAGACATGACAGATAGGAGGTGGCTGAGCTGGAGAGACAGACATGACAGAAGGAGGTGGCTGAGCTGGAGAGACAGACATGACAGAAGGAGGTGGCTGAGCTGGAGAGACAGACATGACAGATAGGAGGTGGCTGAGCTGGAGAGACAGACATGACAGAAGGAGGTGGCTGAGCTGGAGAGACAGACATGACAGATAGGAGGTGGCTGAGCTGGAGAGACAGACATGACAGAAGGAGGTGGCTGAGCTGGAGAGACAGACATGACAGATAGGAGGTGGCTGAGCTGAGAGACAGACATGACAGATAGGAGGTGGCTGAGCTGGAGAGACAGACATGACAGAAGGAGGTGGCTGAGCTGGAGAGACAGACATGACAGAAGGAGGTGGCTGAGCTGGAGAGACAGACATGACAGATAGGAGGTGGCTGAGCTGGAGAGACAGACATGACAGAAGGAGGTGGCTGAGCTGGAGAGACAGACATGACAGATAGGAGGTGGCTGAGCTGGAGAGACAGACATGACAGAAGGAGGTGGCTGAGCTGGAGAGACAGACATGACAGAAGGAGGTGGCTGAGCTGGAGAGACAGACATGACAGAAGGAGGTGGCTGAGCTGGAGAGACAGACATGACAGATAGGAGGTGGCTGAGCTGGAGAGACAGACATGACAGATAGGAGGTGGCTGAGCTGGAGAGACAGACATGACAGATAGGAGGTGGCTGAGCTGGAGAGACAGACATGACAGATAGGAGGTGGCTGAGCTGGAGAGACAGACATGACAGAAGGAGGTGGCTGAGCTGGAGAGACAGACATGACAGATAGGAGGTGGCTGAGCTGGAGAGACAGACATGACAGAAGGAGGTGGCTGAGCTGGAGAGACAGACATGACAGATAGGAGGTGGCTGAGCTGGAGAGACAGACATGACAGAAGGAGGTGGCTGAGCTGGAGAGACAGACATGACAGAAGGAGGTGGCTGAGCTGGAGAGACAGACATGACAGATAGGAGGTGGCTGAGCTGGAGAGACAGACATGACAGAAGGAGGTGGCTGAGCTGGAGAGACAGACATGACAGAAGGAGGTGGCTGAGCTGGAGAGACAGACATGACAGAAGGAGGTGGCTGAGCTGGAGAGACAGACATGACAGATAGGAGGTGGCTGAGCTGGAGAGACAGACATGACAGAAGGAGGTGGCTGAGCTGGAGAGACAGACATGACAGATAGGAGGTGGCTGAGCTGGAGAGACAGACATGACAGATAGGAGGTGGCTGAGCTGGAGAGACAGACATGACAGAAGGAGGTGGCTGAGCTGGAGAGACAGACATGACAGATAGGAGGTGGCTGAGCTGGAGAGACAGACATGACAGATAGGAGGTGGCTGAGCTGGAGAGACAGACATGACAGATAGGAGGTGGCTGAGCTGGAGAGACAGACATGACAGATAGGAGGTGGCTGAGCTGGAGAGACAGACATGACAGATAGGAGGTGGCTGAGCTGGAGAGACAGACATGACAGATAGGAGGTGGCTGAGCTGGAGAGACAGACATGACAGAAGGAGGTGGCTGAGCTGGAGAGACAGACATGACAGATAGGAGGTGGCTGAGCTGGAGAGACAGACATGACAGATAGGAGGTGGCTGAGCTGGAGAGACAGACATGACAGAAGGAGGTGGCTGAGCTGGAGAGACAGACATGACAGAAGGAGGTGGCTGAGCTGGAGAGACAGACATGACAGAAGGAGGTGGCTGAGCTGGAGAGACAGACATGACAGAAGGAGGTGGCTGAGCTGGAGAGACAGACATGACAGAAGGAGGTGGCTGAGCTGGAGAGACAGACATGACAGATAGGAGGTGGCTGAGCTGGAGAGACAGACATGACAGAAGGAGGAGGCTGAGCTGGAGAGACAGACATGACAGAAGGAGGTGGCTGAGCTGGAGAGACAGACATGACAGAAGGAGGTGGCTGAGCTGGAGAGACAGACATGACAGAAGGAGGTGGCTGAGCTGGAGAGACAGACATGACAGATAGGAGGTGGCTGAGCTGGAGAGACAGACATGACAGAAGGAGGAGGCTGAGCTGGAGAGACAGACATGACAGATAGGAGGTGGCTGAGCTGGAGAGACAGACATGACAGAAGGAGGTGGCTGAGCTGGAGAGACAGACATGACAGATAGGAGGTGGCTGAGCTGAGAGACAGACATGACAGAAGGAGGTGGCTGAGCTGGAGAGACAGACATGACAGAAGGAGGTGGCTGAGCTGGAGAGACAGACATGACAGAAGGAGGAGGCTGAGCTGGAGAGACAGACATGACAGATAGGAGGTGGCTGAGCTGGAGAGACAGACATGACAGATAGGAGGTGGCTGAGCTGGAGAGACAGACATGACAGATAGGAGGTGGCTGAGCTGGAGAGACAGACATGACAGAAGGAGGTGGCTGAGCTGGAGAGACAGACATGACAGATAGGAGGTGGCTGAGCTGAGAGACAGACATGACAGATAGGAGGTGGCTGAGCTGGAGAGACAGACATGACAGAAGGAGGTGGCTGAGCTGGAGAGACAGACATGACAGAAGGAGGTGGCTGAGCTGAGAGACAGACATGACAGAAGGAGGTGGCTGAGCTGGAGAGACAGACATGACAGATAGGAGGTGGCTGAGCTGAGAGACAGACATGACAGAAGGAGGTGGCTGAGCTGGAGAGACAGACATGACAGATAGGAGGTGGCTGAGCTGGAGAGACAGACATGACAGAAGGAGGTGGCTGAGCTGGAGAGACAGACATGACAGATAGGAGGTGGCTGAGCTGAGAGACAGACATGACAGAAGGAGGTGGCTGAGCTGGAGAGACAGACATGACAGAAGGAGGTGGCTGAGCTGGAGAGACAGACATGACAGATAGGAGGTGGCTGAGCTGAGAGACAGACATGACAGAAGGAGGTGGCTGAGCTGGAGAGACAGACATGACAGAAGGAGGTGGCTGAGCTGGAGAGACAGACATGACAGAAGGAGGTGGCTGAGCTGGAGAGACAGACATGACAGATAGGAGGTGGCTGAGCTGGAGAGACAGACATGACAGATAGGAGGTGGCTGAGCTGGAGAGACAGACATGACAGATAGGAGGTGGCTGAGCTGGAGAGACAGACATGACAGATAGGAGGTGGCTGAGCTGGAGAGACAGACATGACAGAAGGAGGTGGCTGAGCTGGAGAGACAGACATGACAGATAGGAGGTGGCTGAGCTGGAGAGACAGACATGACAGAAGGAGGTGGCTGAGCTGGAGAGACAGACATGACAGATAGGAGGTGGCTGAGCTGGAGAGACAGACATGACAGAAGGAGGTGGCTGAGCTGGAGAGACAGACATGACAGAAGGAGGTGGCTGAGCTGGAGAGACAGACATGACAGATAGGAGGTGGCTGAGCTGGAGAGACAGACATGACAGAAGGAGGTGGCTGAGCTGGAGAGACAGACATGACAGAAGGAGGTGGCTGAGCTGGAGAGACAGACATGACAGAAGGAGGTGGCTGAGCTGGAGAGACAGACATGACAGATAGGAGGTGGCTGAGCTGGAGAGACAGACATGACAGAAGGAGGTGGCTGAGCTGGAGAGACAGACATGACAGATAGGAGGTGGCTGAGCTGGAGAGACAGACATGACAGATAGGAGGTGGCTGAGCTGGAGAGACAGACATGACAGAAGGAGGTGGCTGAGCTGGAGAGACAGACATGACAGATAGGAGGTGGCTGAGCTGGAGAGACAGACATGACAGATAGGAGGTGGCTGAGCTGGAGAGACAGACATGACAGATAGGAGGTGGCTGAGCTGGAGAGACAGACATGACAGATAGGAGGTGGCTGAGCTGGAGAGACAGACATGACAGATAGGAGGTGGCTGAGCTGGAGAGACAGACATGACAGATAGGAGGTGGCTGAGCTGGAGAGACAGACATGACAGAAGGAGGTGGCTGAGCTGGAGAGACAGACATGACAGATAGGAGGTGGCTGAGCTGGAGAGACAGACATGACAGATAGGAGGTGGCTGAGCTGGAGAGACAGACATGACAGAAGGAGGTGGCTGAGCTGGAGAGACAGACATGACAGAAGGAGGTGGCTGAGCTGGAGAGACAGACATGACAGAAGGAGGTGGCTGAGCTGGAGAGACAGACATGACAGAAGGAGGTGGCTGAGCTGGAGAGACAGACATGACAGAAGGAGGTGGCTGAGCTGGAGAGACAGACATGACAGATAGGAGGTGGCTGAGCTGGAGAGACAGACATGACAGAAGGAGGAGGCTGAGCTGGAGAGACAGACATGACAGAAGGAGGTGGCTGAGCTGGAGAGACAGACATGACAGAAGGAGGTGGCTGAGCTGGAGAGACAGACATGACAGAAGGAGGTGGCTGAGCTGGAGAGACAGACATGACAGATAGGAGGTGGCTGAGCTGGAGAGACAGACATGACAGAAGGAGGAGGCTGAGCTGGAGAGACAGACATGACAGATAGGAGGTGGCTGAGCTGGAGAGACAGACATGACAGAAGGAGGTGGCTGAGCTGGAGAGACAGACATGACAGATAGGAGGTGGCTGAGCTGAGAGACAGACATGACAGAAGGAGGTGGCTGAGCTGGAGAGACAGACATGACAGAAGGAGGTGGCTGAGCTGGAGAGACAGACATGACAGAAGGAGGAGGCTGAGCTGGAGAGACAGACATGACAGATAGGAGGTGGCTGAGCTGGAGAGACAGACATGACAGATAGGAGGTGGCTGAGCTGGAGAGACAGACATGACAGATAGGAGGTGGCTGAGCTGGAGAGACAGACATGACAGAAGGAGGTGGCTGAGCTGGAGAGACAGACATGACAGATAGGAGGTGGCTGAGCTGAGAGACAGACATGACAGATAGGAGGTGGCTGAGCTGGAGAGACAGACATGACAGAAGGAGGTGGCTGAGCTGGAGAGACAGACATGACAGAAGGAGGTGCTGAGCTGAGAGACAGACATGACAGAAGGAGGTGGCTGAGCTGGAGAGACAGACATGACAGATAGGAGGTGGCTGAGCTGAGAGACAGACATGACAGAAGGAGGTGGCTGAGCTGGAGAGACAGACATGACAGATAGGAGGTGGCTGAGCTGGAGAGACAGACATGACAGAAGGAGGTGGCTGAGCTGGAGAGACAGACATGACAGATAGGAGGTGGCTGAGCTGAGAGACAGACATGACAGAAGGAGGTGGCTGAGCTGGAGAGACAGACATGACAGAAGGAGGTGGCTGAGCTGGAGAGACAGACATGACAGATAGGAGGTGGCTGAGCTGAGAGACAGACATGACAGAAGGAGGTGGCTGAGCTGGAGAGACAGACATGACAGAAGGAGGTGGCTGAGCTGGAGAGACAGACATGACAGAAGGAGGTGGCTGAGCTGGAGAGACAGACATGACAGAAGGAGGTGGCTGAGCTGGAGAGACAGACATGACAGATAGGAGGTGGCTGAGCTGAGAGACAGACATGACAGAAGGAGGTGGCTGAGCTGGAGAGACAGACATGACAGATAGGAGGTGGCTGAGCTGGAGAGACAGACATGACAGAAGGAGGTGGCTGAGCTGGAGAGACAGACATGACAGAAGGAGGTGGCTGAGCTGGAGAGACAGACATGACAGAAGGAGGTGGCTGAGCTGGAGAGACAGACATGACAGATAGGAGGTGGCTGAGCTGGAGAGACAGACATGACAGAAGGAGGTGGCTGAGCTGGAGAGACAGACATGACAGAAGGAGGTGGCTGAGCTGGGGAAACAGACATGACAGAAGGAGGTGGCTGAGCTGAAGAAACAGACATGACAGAAGGAGGTGGCTGAGCTGGAGAGACAGACATGACAGAAGGAGGTGGCTGAGCTAGAGAGACAGACATGACAGAAGGAGGTGGCTGAGCTGGAGAAACAGACATGACAGAAGGAGGTGGCTGAGCTGGAGAAACAGACATGACAGAAGGAGGTGGCTGAGCTGGAGAGACAGACATGACAGAAGGAGGTGGCTGAGCTGGAGAGACAGACATGACAGAAGGAGGTGGCTGAGCTGGAGAAACAGACATGACAGAAGGAGGTGGCTGAGCTGGAGAGACAGACATGACAGAAGGAGGTGGCTGAGCTGGAGAGACAGACATGACAGAAGGAGGTGGCT
>NC_060182.1:0-299166 GCF_021184085.1 Oncorhynchus gorbuscha | reverse complement strand
GGAGGAGGTGAGGGCACTGGGAGTGTGGTACCAACAACGACGAGACAGCCTATAGGGAGGAGGTGAGGGCACTCAGAGTGTGGTGTCAGGAAAATAACCTCTCACTCAACGTCAACAAAACAAAGGAGATAATCATGGAAACAGCAGTGGGTGCTGTGGAAAGTTTAAAGTTCCTCGGCGTACAATTCACGAACAAACTGAAATGGTCCACACAGACAGCGTGGTGAAGAAGGCACAGCAGCGCCTCCCCATACTCAGGAGGATGAAGAAATGTGGCTTGTCACCTAATACACTCACAAACTTCTACAGATGCACATTTTAGAGCGTCTTTTCAGCTGTATCACCGCCTGGTATGGAAACTGCACCACCCACAACCGCTGGGCTCTCCAGAGGGTAGTGCGGTCTGCACAACGCATCACTGGGGGGCAAACTATCTGCCCTCCGGGACACCTACAGCACCCGATGTCACAGGAAGGCCAAAAAGATCATCCCCTGAGCCACTGCCTGTTCACCACATCACCATGCAGAAGGCGAGGTCAGTACGGGTGCATCAAAGCTGAGACCGAGAGACTGAAAAAATGGCTTCTATCTCAAGGACATCAGACTGTTAAACAGCCACCACTAAGACAGAGAGGCTGCTGTCTACATACAGACTTGAGGTCATGGGCCACTCTAACAAAATGGATCACTCGTCACTTTATCAATGCTACTTTAATAATGATTTCTACATATTTGCATTACTCATCTCATCTGTATGTACTGTATTTTACCCCATCTATTGCATCTCGTCTATGCCGGTCAGTCATGGCCCTCCATATATATATATGTACATATTTTTTTCCATCCCTTTACTTAGATGTGTGTGTATTAGGTAGTTGGTAGGTAGTTGTTGTGGAACTGTTAGATCACATGTCAGATATTGCTGCAGTGTTGGAACTAGAAGCACAAGCATTTCACTACAGTCACACTATCAAATCAAATCAAATTTTATTTGTCACATACACATGGTTAGCAGATGTTAATGCGAGTGTAGCGAAATGCTTGTGCTTCTAGTTCCGACAATGCAGTAATAACCAACAAGTAATCTAGCTAACAATTCCAAAACTACTGTCTTATACACAGTGTAAGGGGATAAAGAATATGTACATAAGGATATATGAATGAGTGATGGTACAGAGCAGCATAGGCAAGATACAGTAGATGGTATCGAGTAGAGTATATACATATGAGATGAGTATGTAAACAAAGTGGCATAGTTAAAGTGGCTAGTGATACATGTATTACATAACGATGCAGTCGATGATATAGAGTACAGTATATACGTATGCATATGAGATGAATAATGTAGGGTAAGTAACATTATATAAGGTAGCATTGTTTAAAGTGGCTAGTGATATATTTACATAATTTCCCATCAATTCCCATTATTAAAGTGGCTGGAGTTGAGTCAGTGTCAGTGTGTTGGCAGCAGCCACTCAATGTTAGTGGTTGCTGTTTAACAGTCTGATGGCCTTGAGATAGAAGCTGTTTTTCAGTCTCTCGGTCCCAGCTTTGATGCACCTGTACTGACCTCGCCTTCTGGATGATAGCGGGGTGAACAGGCAGTGGCTCGGGTGGTTGTTGTCCTTGATGATCTTTATGGCCTTCCTGTAACATCGGGTGGTGTAGGTGTCCTGGAGGGCAGGTAGTTTGCCCCCGGTGATGCGTTGTGCAGACCTCACTACCCTCTGGAGAGCCTTACGGTTCATCTGCTAACCATGTGGATGTGACCAATAACATTACAATTTGATATGATTTGGCACAGACACACAGACACACACACACATACACACACACACACACACAAAATCAAAATCAAATCAAATGTATTTATATAGCCCTTCGTACATCAGCTGATATCTCAAAGTGCTATACAGAAACCCAGCCTAAAGCCCCAAACAGCAAGCAATGCAGGTGTAGAAGCACGGTGGCTAGGAAAAACTCCCTAGAAAGGGCAAAAGCTAGGAAGAAACCTAAAGAGGAACCAGGCTATGAGGGGTGGCCAGTCCTCTTCTGGCTGTGCCGGACACACACTCACAAACACACACAAACACATGCAAGCACACACACACATAAAACACGTACAAACACACACACATAAAACACGTACAAACACACACACACAGAACTTACCATTCTGCTCCCTGTGGATGAATAAGAAATTATAATCACAGAAAACAACAGGCATTAGAAACAGAAATTCAACAAAATATATAAGTGAAATGTGAGTGTGTGTGAATGTACTTTATAGGTAGGGATAGGGTTGATAATATGATACTGCATATATTCAGGTTAGTATATCTGGTTGATAATGTGATTATATAAAATACTACTTGAGTAAAAGTATTTGTTTTTAAATATACTTAAATATACTCAAATGTCATTGGTCAAATATACTTAAGTATCGAAAGTAAAAGTAAATGCTCTAAATGATTTACATTGGTCTTGCACAATGGTCTTGTTATTTTAATTTACAGATAACCAGGGGCACACTCCAACACTCAGACATCCTCTACAAACAAAGCCTGTATAGTCCGCCAGATCAGAGGCAGAAGGGATGACCACGTGTTCTCTTGATAAGTGTGTGAATTTGACAATTTTCCTATCCTGCTACACATCAAAATGCTAAAGTTAAGTACAGATACCCTTAAAAAATAATTAAGTCGTACTTCAAAGTATTTTTACTTTGTGGCTTTACACCATTGTACATATATAATGAATAAAGACTTACTCAAACTCTTCAACCTCTTCATTGTCTGACATGGTTGCTCTGGTCTAGAGAAAACAATACACACAAATACATATATATACATATATATATATACATATATATATATATATATATATATATATATATATATATATATATATATATATATATATATATATATACATAAATATTACAATACATACATATACAGTCTATTACCATATCAATACCTATTCATGGGTTTCACGGTCACATTGTTATGAACCAACTGTTTAGGTTCCTCCACTTATTCTAAAAAGGTGTTACTGATGATTTTGTCCAAATTACAATACAGTGTCTTGTAAATAAAATGCTAACATAGACAAATAATTAGTTGAAACAACTTTGTTATCATTAAAAATGTCGCCAGATTCACTTTAGACAGAAAACAATGTTGTCATTAGCTAGCTAACCCTAACCCTAATAGAAAGTTAAGCTATGAGGTGAAGTGACATAAAAACCCAGGAATATACATATATACACAACCATATATATTCTGTATTACATTATGTTACATACATGAATATACAGCTATACATGTTCTATATTACATACATGAATATACAGCTATACATGTTCTATATTACATACATGAATATACATCTATAGGTGGAAAGGTATATCTTTGTAGAAAGGTATATCTTTGTAGAAAGGTATATCTTTGTAGAAGGGTATATGTTTGTAGAAAGGTATATGTTTGTAGAAAGGTATATCTTTGTAGAAGGGTATATGTTTGTAGAAAGGTATATGTTTGTAGAAAGGTATATCTTTGTAGAAGGGTATATGTTTGTAGAAAGGTATATGTTTGTAGAAAGGTATATGTTTGTAGAAAGGTATATGTTTGTAGAAAGGTATATGTTTGTAGAAAGGTATATGTTTGTAGAAAGGTATATGTTTGTAGAAAGGTATATCTTTGTAGAAAGGTATATGTTTGTAGAAAGGTATATGTTTGTAGAAAGGTACAGCGGTCAGACATACCTGACAGATGGAGAGAAGAACTGACTTCAGTTAGAAGTATTTTCCACTGATCAACAGAAATGTGACAATAGGAGAGAGAAAGAGGGAGAAAGAGGGAGAGGGAGAGAGAGAATGGAGGAGGTGTAGGACCCTACAGTGTGTATTAATATCTAGAGATAACAGCCTGAACACTCTGATAGGGTGAGGGTATTCTCTTATCATCCATCCCTAAAAAGGACTCTTCTGGAGGCAGACCTGTCACACACACACACACACACACATAAAAGGAAGCGATGCCCACACATGCCACCACAAAGCACTCACCTTCAGAGATTAACCTAGGAATGAGTCCTCTCAGCCAGCTGGTTCTGGGGTTCACAAACACAGACTCCACAGAGCCCCAGGCCAGCAACAAAATTAGACCCAACCAAATTATGAGAAAGCAAAAAGATAACTATTTGACACACTGGAAAGAATCAACAAAAAACAGAGCAAATTGGAACGCTATCTGGCCCTAAACAGAGAGTACACAGTGGCAGAATACCTGACCACTGTCACTGACCCAAAATTAAGAAAAGCTTTGAGTATGTATAGACTCAGTGAGCATAGCCTTGCTATCGAGAGAGGTCTCCTTAGGCAGACCTGGCTCTCAAGAGAAGGCAGTATATGTGCCCACTGTACACACAATGAGGTGGAAACTGAGCTTCACTTCCTAACCTCCTGCCAAATAATGACCATATTAGAGATACATATTTCCCACAGATCACACAGACCCATAAATAATTTGAAAAGAAATCCAGCACTGATAAACTCCCATATGTGTTAGCAGAAATACCACAGTGTGCTATTAACTATTTGCACATTGCTAAAACACTGCACATAGCTGATAATATAACACTTGAAATGTCTTTCTTTTTTAAACCTTTTTGTGTGCAATGTTTACTGTTAATTTCTAATGGTTTTTTTATGTTACATTTGTTTCTTCTCAATTTTGTTCATTGTTTATTTCACTAAATATATGTTTCCCGTGCCGATAAATCCCAATTGAATTGGGAGAGAAAGAGAGAGAGAGATAGAGAATAAGAATGGACAACAACAACTCCCAGCATGGTTTCCATATTCTAATCCAATCTAACCTTCCATACACATTCATTAACATGTTGGAGGACTTACTTGAATTTAGGTTTGGCCTCCTCCTCTGTGGATGACGAGAGAGAGAGAGAGAGAGCAAGCGAGAGGGGGAGAGAGCAAGCGAGAGAAAAGAGAGAGAGAAAGAGGGAGAGGGAGAGAGAGAGAGAGAATGGAGGAGGTGTAGGAGTGTGTATTAATATCCAGAGATAACAGCCTGAACACTCTGCTGATAAGAGAATACCCTCACCCTATCATCCATCCCTAAAAAGGACTCTTCTGGATGCAGACCTGTCCCTGACACACACACACACACACACACACACACACACACACACACACACACACACACACACACACACACACACACACACACACACACACACACACACACACACACACACACACACACACACACACACACACACACACACACACACACACACACACACACACACACACACACACACACACACACAAACAGAAGACAGTCATGCCATACTTGTAAGCCCCTACTCCAAGGCAACGTTTTTAGGAACGTTATATCTGCTGTCATGTTTCTGTTGGGTTTGGCTGGGATTCATCCGTTTACCCGATTTAGGCACCGCGGCTTAGACAATTTCCAAAGTAGCTAACATATTCATTGTATACCCTGAACATAACCTGAGATTGGATTGAATCCTGTGAATCCCAGCCATAGTCTATTGTCCGGAGCTGTTGTCCGGGGTTGTAGTAGCTAGGAGGAAGGAATGGCCAAACGTTGAGAAATGCTTCTTGAAATTTCCGATTATCATGGATTTATCGGTGGTGACCGTGTTGTCTAGCCTCAGTGCAGTGGGAAGCTGGGAGGTGGTGCTCTTGTTCTCCCAAAGCTTTTTGGAGTTAGAGGTACAGGATGCAAATTTCTGCTTGAAAAGGCTAGCCTTTGCTTTCCTGACTTCGATGCTATTGCAGTCCGCCACAGGATGTTTTTGTGCTGGTCAAGGGCAGTCAGGTCTGGAGTGAACCAAGGGCTATATCTATTCTTAGTTCTACATTTTTTGAAAGGGGCATGCTTATCTAAGATGGTGAGGAAATTACTTTTAAAGAACAACCAGGCATCCTCAGCTGACGGGATGAGGTCAATATCCTTCCAGGATAACCGTGCCAGGTCGATTAGAAAGGCCTGCTCGCAGAAGTGTTTTAGGGAGCGTTTGACAGTGATGAGGGGACTTATTTCTGGAGAGATTCATTTTTTAAATTAGAAGTTCAAACTGTTTGGGTATGGACCTGGAAAGTATGACAGAACTCAAGGCTCTCTCTGCAGAAGATTGCAACTCCTCCCCCTTTGGCAGTTCTATCTTGATGGACAATGTTGTAGTTGGTTATGGAAATCTCCAAATTTTTGGTGGCCTTCCTAAGCCAGGATTCAGACACGGCAAGGACATCAGGGTTGGCGGAGTGTGCTAAAGCAGTGAGTAAAACAAACTTAGGGAGGAGACATCTGATGTTAACATGCATGAAACCAAAGATTTTTTGATCACATAAGTCAACAAATGAGGGTGCCTGGGGACACGCAGGGCCTGGGTTTACAACAATGGGTAAGACAACAACAGCTAATAAGCTAAAACAACAACAGGTAAAATGGCAATGAATGGGCAGAGAGATTTGGTTAACTACACACAGAGTTCGCGGCTGGGGCCGACAGATAAACAAGAAATAAACAGAATGGAGTACCGTGATTAATGGACAGTCCAGCAGGCATCAGCTATGTGGCCAAGTGATCATAGGGTCCAGGAGGCAGCAATAGATGGAACAGGGAAGCCGCGGAGTAGCAGGCGTTTAAAGTTTGTAGCCCGGGGATAGATAGCCCAGGAAGCGTCTGCACCGACATCCGACGGAGGCCGGTTCAAGGCACATCAGATGGAGTATTCGTCGGCAGACCAGTTGTGGTGGTGCGGCGGGGCATCGTGTCGACAAAGAATCCAAGCCAGGTGGCAAAAGAGATATTGTAGTTGTAGTAATTTAGTTTGCTAGTTGCGAGATAGGCCGGGCTCGCGGCTAACTGATGCTAGCTTCGGGGCAGGGACGTTAGCCACTATAGCCACTTGGTAGCAGCGGTGATCCGGTGCCAAGGACCAGAGCTTAGGATTAAGGATCCGGTGGAGTAGTGGATTCTAGCCGTGTTTGGGTGGAGTCCAGGTGAACAACTGAGTAGGCCGGGAGGTGGGCCTCAGGGATAGCTTCGGTGCTGGGTAACTCGGTGGGTGCTAGCTAGCTGTGAAGATCAGGAGTAATGGTCCAGGGTTTACGGCAGGAATCCAACGTTGTAGTGGAGAAACAGTCCGATACTGGTAGACTGGCGAGTATTATCCAGGCTAAAAAAAAGGGCTGATATCTGTGCAGAAGGTAAAGGGCGCTAGCAATGGCTAACAATTAATAAATAGCTTGTAGCTAATTAGCTGGTTAGCTTCTGATGGCTAGGTGGTTCTGGCCATAGGGTCTAAAAATAAAAAAATAATAGCGGTTCCGTCTCACATTGGGTGAGTGTCACGCCCTGACCATAGAGAGCCCTTAGTTCTCCATGGTGTACTAGGTCAGGGCATGACTAGGGGGTGATCTAGTGTAGATATTTCTATGTGGGTGCTGTAGCTCAGTTGGTACAGCATGGCGCTTGTAACGCCAGGGTAGTGGGTTCGATCCCCGGGACCACCCATACGTAGAATGTATGCACACATGACTGTAAGTCGCTTTGGATAAAAGCGTCTGCTAAATGGCATATATTCATATATTCATAATATGGTTCCCAATTAGAGGCAGCTGTTTATCATTGCCTCTGATTGGGGATCATATTTAGGTAGGTTGTTTCCCCACCTGCATTTGTGGGATATTATTTTGTGTTTTGTGCATGTGCACCACATCGTCACGTTTCGTTGTTAGTTTATTTGATTTATTGTTTTGTTTTGCTAAGTTTCACTTCATAATAAATATGTGGAAATCAACATCCGCTGTGCCTTGGTCCGTCTCTCCTCATGTTCGTGACAGAATATCCCACCAACAAAGGACCAAGCAGCGTGAACATGAGGTGAGGAAGTTTTGGACTTGGGAGGACATGAAAGGATGCGAAACCCTTCCTTGGCAGCAGACGGAAGGAAGAAATGGAAGACAGTGATGACGCCAGGGTTCGCATTCACAGAAAGCCCAAGGACAACCCCAATATTATTTTGGGGAGGGGCATGAGGGGTGGTCAGTGGAGTTAGCGGTCGAGCAGAGGAGAGTGCCAGAGCCTGTGTGTGAGTCGATAGAGGAATTTAATGAGAGATACTGGAAAGGGGATCTGGCAAGGAATATGCTGCAGCGCTTCTCTGCACAGTACCATCTGTGCCAGCTCCACGCACCAGGCAACCAGTGCACCTCCCCAGGCCGGTACGTCCTGTGCCTGCTCCCTGCACTCGCCCTGAAGAGCCAGAGACTGTCAGGGAGGCAATGGGGAAGTTGGGAGAGAGAGATGAGAGAGATGTTGTGCAAGTGTGTTCTGCTCAACATCCGACCAGAGGATCTGGTTAGCAGTCTGGTGCAACTTGGGCTGGCTCCACGCTTCTTGCCTCCAGAGCGCCTCCCCAGTCCGGTGCGTCCTGTGTCTCCTCTTCGCACTCGCCCTGAAGTACGTGTCCCCAGTCCAGTACCACCTGTGCCGGCTCCACGCACCAGGCCTCCAGTGCACCTCCTCAGTCCGGTACGTCCTGTCCCTGCTCCACGCATTAGGCCTCCAGTGCGCATTCATAGTCCAGAGCTTGCGGCGACGGTTCCCATTCCAGAGCTTCCAGTGACGATTCCCAGTCCAGAGCTTCCAGTGACGATTCCCAGTCCAGAGCTTCCAGTGACGATTCCCAGTCCAGAGCTTCCAGTGACGATTCCCAGTCCAGAGCTTCCAGTGACGATTCCCAGCCCAGAGCTTCCAGTGACGATTCCCAGTCCAGAGCTTCCAGTGACGATTCCCAGCCCAGTGACGATTCCCAGCCCTCCTGCGACGGTCCACAGCCCGGAACCTCCTGCGACGGTCCACAGTCCGGAACCTCCTGCGACGGTCCACAGCCCGGAACCTCCTGCGACGGTCCATAGCCCGGAACCTCCTGCGATGGTCCACAGCCCGGAACCTCCTGCGACGGTCCACAGCCCGGAACCTCCTGCGACGGTCCACAGCCCGGAACCTCCTGCGACGGTCCACATAGTTCAAGGGGGACGAATACTTTCGCAAGGCACTGTATGTTTCAGTGAGATTGGATTTGTAGCATATATAACAATGGTTATCAACTGTACTGCAGGGATGGAAAGTCACAGAAAATTGAGTTGGTGGTGGCAGCTGCAGAGAGGTATTTGCGTGTACGAGACTTGATGTCAGAAGAGTTACAGGGTGTGTTCAGTGATGGTGTCCCATCCTTTCAGTCTGTTGGCCTGAGGTAGGACCAGATAGTGGAGTAGGCAGTTTTTTTGTGAGTGTATTGTTAGATGGTAGATGGTAGGGTATTTAAATAGTGGAGTAGGGTGGTAGGTTGTTAATGAGTGTAGGGTTAGATGGTAGGGTATTTAAATAGTGGAGTAGGGTGGGGGGTTTGTAGTGAGTGTAGGGTTAGATGGTAGGGTATTTAAATAGTGGAGTAGGGTGGTAGGTTGTTAATGAGTGTAGGGTTAGATGGTAGGGTATTTAAATAGTGGAGTAGGGTGGGGGTTTTGTAGTGAGTGTAGGGTTAGATGGTAGGGTATTTAAATAGTGGAGTAGGGTGGTAGGTTGTTAATGAGTGTAGGGTTAGATGGTAGGGTATTTAAATAGTGGAGTAGGGTGGGGGTTTTGTAGTGAGTGTAGGGTTAGATGGTAGGGTATTTAAATAGTGGAGTAGGGTGGTAGGTTGTTAATGAGTGTAGGGTTAGATGGTAGGGTATTTAAATAGTGGAGTTGTCATGTTTTGTCATTGATTGTCATGTCTTGTCCCTGTGCTTCCCCTTCTATTCGTTTCCCCCTGCTGGTCTTATTAGGTTATTTCCCTCTTTCTATCCCTCTCTCTCCCCCTCCCTCTCTCCCTCTCTCGCTCTCTCTATCGTTCCGTTCCTGCTCCCAGCTGTTCCTCATTCTCCTAACTACCTCATTTACTCTTTCACACCTGTCCCCTATTTTGCCCTCTGATTAGAGTCCCTATTTCTCCCTCTGTTTCCGCTTCTGTCCTTGTCGGATCCTTGTTTGATGTT
The DNA here is from genome assembly GCF_021184085.1 of Oncorhynchus gorbuscha. Lineage (NCBI taxonomy): Eukaryota > Metazoa > Chordata > Actinopteri > Salmoniformes > Salmonidae > Oncorhynchus > Oncorhynchus gorbuscha. Next base: position 289,070 of record NC_060182.1, on the reverse strand, counting down.
TGCTGTTCTGTGTCCTTGTTCCGCCCTGTCGTGTTTTTGCCTTCTTCAGATGCTGCGTGTGAGCAGGTATCTATATCAGCTACGGCCTGCGCCTTCCCGAAGCGACCTGCAGTCTGTGGTCGCGTCTCCAGTTGTTCCCCTCTTCTGCCTAGAGGATTTCAGTTTTCCTGTTTTGACTTTACCTGAGATTATATCCAGGATTATCGTTTTTGTTAAAGACTGGAATAAAGACTCTGTTTCTGTTAAGTCGCTTTTGGGTCCTCATTCACCAGCATAACAGAAGTAGGGTGGGGGGTTGTTAATGAGTGTAGGGTTAGATGGTAGGGTATTTAAATAGTGGAGTAGGGTGGTAGGTTGTTATTGAGTGTAGGGTTAGATGGTAGGGTATTTAAATAGTGGAGTAGGGTGGGGGGTTGTTAATGAGTGTAGGGTTAGATGGTAGGGTATTTAAATAGTGGAGTAGGGTGGGGGGTTGTTAATGAGTGTAGGATTAGATGGTAGGGTATTTAATTAGTGGAGTAGGGTGGGGGTTGTAGTGAGTGTAGGGTTAGATGGTAGGGTATTTAAATAGTGGAGTAGCGTGAGGGGTTTTAGTGTAGGGTTTGATGGTAGGGTATTTAAATAGTGGAGTAGGGTAGGGGGTTTTAGTGTAGGGTTAGATGGTAGGGCATTTAAATAGTGGAGTAGGGTAGGGGGTTTTAGTGTAGGGTTAGATGGTAGGGTATTTAAATAGTGGAGTAGGGTAGGGGTTTTTAGTGTAGGGTTAGATGGTAGGGCATTTAAATAGTGGAGTAGGGTGGGAGGTTGTTAATGAGTGTAGGATTAGATGGTAGGGTATTTAATTAGTGGAGTAGGGTGGGGGGTTTGTAGTGAGTGTAGGGTTAGATAGTAGATGGTAGGGTATTTAAATAGTGGAGTAGGGTAGGGGGTTTAGTGTAGGGTTAGATGTTAGAGTATTTAAATAGTGGAGTAGGGTAGGGGGGTTCTAGTGTAGGGTTAGATGGTAGGGTATTTAAATAGTGGAGTAGGGTAGGGGGTTTTAGTGTAGGGTTTGATGTTAGGGTATTTAAATAGTGGAGTAGGGTAGGGGGTTGTAGTGTAGGGTTTGATGGTAGGGTATTTAAATAGTGGAGTAGGGTGAGGGGCTTTAGTGTAGGGTTAGATGGTAGGGTATTTAAATAGTGGAGTAGGGTGTTTTTTCTGAGTGTAGGGTTAGATGGTAGGGTATTTAAATAGTGGAGTAGGGTGTTTTTTGTGAGTGTAGGGTTAGATGGTAAGGTATTTAAATAGTGGAGTAGGGTGTTTTTTCTGAGTGTAGGGTTAGATGGTAGGGTATTTAAATAGTGGAGTAAGGTGTTTTTTTGTGAGTGTAGGGTTAGATGGTAAGGTATTTAAATAGTGGAGTCGAGTGGTGGGTTTGCACTGCAAAATTACTGCAGTAAATTTGTTATATTCTGAATGCTGTATAACTGCACTCTAACTGCAATATCTTTTCGTCAGGAAGGTGGCGGCAATGCAACATGTATTAGGTGCCAAACGCCGTTAAACCTCATCGAAGAAGAAGTTGTATTGTTTTGATCCGTTGAAGTAGCACATAGCCGAAACACCGTTTGTCTGCAGGTAGGAATAAGTTAGATAGCTGTTCATCTTCTCATGAAATGTAGTATGTTCTACATGCGTTTTTACTTTATGCACATGTTTCTACTTTCGCAATGTTCATTAACGCGTTATAGCTAGCTAACTGGCTAAAGGGGTAGTGCTATCTGGAGTCCTTGGGACGTTACTATCCTAAATCCTCCCCATAACCCTCACCCTAAATCCTCCCCATAACCCTCACCCTAAATCCTCCCCATAACCCTCCCCCTAAATCCTCCCCATAACCCTTACCCTAAATCCTCCCCTAACTCCTCAATTGAACCCCTACCCATTTTAAATGTAAGCTTCAATGTGTTAGCGACGTCCCAAGGATTGCATGAGTCCTGGCTAAAGCTAACAGGCTGGTGAAAGAGGCTGGCAGCCGAGGAGCGCTCTACTCCGACCCACAGACCCGCTCTCTGCAGGCGCAACCAGGGGTTCAACCAGGGGTTCAACCAGGGGTTCAACCAGGGGTTCAACCAGGGGTTCAACCAGGGGTTCAACCAGGGGGATCAACCAGGGGGTCAACCAGGGGTTCAACCAGGGGGATCAACCAGGGGTTCAACCAGGGGGTTCAACCAGGGGTTCAACCAGGAGCCCCAGCGCGACATCATTTAGTTAGCACACAATGACTAGTTTCTTGAGCCAACTAAAAAAATGGAACAAAAAATACACACACATTGAGTTGTTGCTACCAACAAAGTATTAATACCCATTAATGTGGGTATTAATCTGGTTCATTCCCAGCACGCATTTCCACCCTTACGAAAAAAAGATTAATCAGAGTGCAGTAAACTGCAAATCAGAGTCCATAATACCTTTTCCTATTTTACTGCCGTAATTGTACAGTGTCACTGCAGTTATTATGCCATTACTGCGTCCAACATACCACAGTTGACTGCAGTTTGAAAGCTGCAATCTTTTGTTATAAGGGCAGGGTGCTGTTGCAGATATAGCATAAAAATATGGCCTTTTCTGTAGCCAACATGCTGGATGTAACATGTATGGCACTGTAATGAGATGCAAACTTATGTAGGTTTCTCTGATCAAATAGACTCATCTAAAAATGTGCTGCCATGTTAACAAACAACATCCTAACAGGTCAAAGTAAAATGGAAAATATGGAATGGACATCAGGCTACTCACAACTAATGTCCAGGAGTTGTTTTCCTGTGGGCAAAATTGTCATGATCAGTGGTTTTGAGTTCGTATCCGTCAAATAAAATACTTCTGCATTTCCCACTGTGTAAACACATTGCAGCAGTCTAAGGCACTGCATCTCAGTGCTAGAGGCGTCACTACAGACCCTGGTTCGATTCCAGGCTGTATCACAACCGGCTGTGATTGGGAGACCCATAGGGCGGTGCACAATTGGCCCAGCGTCGTCTGGGTTAGGGTATGGCCCGGGTAGGCAGTCATTGTAAATAAGACTTTGTTCTTAACTTACTTGCCTAGTTAAATAAATAAAAAATCAACAGGAATCGGGACTAATAAAACCAATGCAATGGCCTGTTTTTACAAATGTTGGGCATTCGTGAAGTTCCATTGCAGCTGACATGGTAGGCTGCACCCCAGTAAGTCCTTTTTGGTCCCATCTGTACATCTTGTTGGTGCGGCAGTGATTCCCATGTCGTCCACAGAGGTTTATTTAACGGTTCGGTCAGGACCAAATCTGATCCAATCATAGACGTTTATGTTTGGTTCAGATTTTGTCCAGTCTGACCCAGCCTTGATTTGGCCCATACATAGATGTCTTTTCACCCTTTCATTCATAACCTCACTTCAACACCTGGGAAATGTGCATATTCAAAGTCATTTTGCTTACTGGGGCTATTCTAGTTTTGGCGGGGGCCATTTTGTTTTTCTCTCACTTAAGGCAGAACAGCCAGGTCCGGCCCTGCACAGAGCTAGCTTGATGTGAAGGTAGAGAAAGATCAGCTTACCTTGTTGGCCAGCTAGATGGATGACTTTCACTCACGACAGCAAACAATATAACTAAACTAAACGCGGTGGTGGAAAAAGTACCCAATTGTCATACTTGAGCAAAAGTAAAGATACCTTAAAAGAAAATGACTTAAAGTACAAGTGAGTCATCCAGTAAAATACTACCTGAGTAAAAGTTTGAAAGTGTGGCGCAGTGGTTAAGGGCGCTGTACTGCAGCGCAAGCTGTGCCACCAGAGACTCTGGGTTCGCGCCCAGGCTCTGTCATAACCGGCCGTGACCGCGAGGTCCGTGGGGCGACGCACAATTGGCCTAGCGTCGCCCGGGTGAGGGAGGGCTTGGTCGGTAGCGGTGTCCTTGTCTCATCGCGCACCAGCGACTCCTGTGGCGGGCCGGGCGCAGTGCGAGCTAACCAAGGTTGCCAGGTGCACGGTGTTTCCTCCGGCACATTGGTGCGGCTGGCTTCCGGGTTGGATGGCGCTGTGTTAAGAAGCAGTGCGGCTTGGTTGGGTTGTGTATCGGAGGACGCATGACTTTCAACCTTCATCTCCCCCGAGCCCGTACGGGAGTTGTAGTGATGAGACAAGATAGTAACTACTAACAATTGGACACCACGAAATTGGGGAGAAAAAGGAGGTACATTTTAAAAAACTTAATAAAAAAAAAAGTAAATGTAATTGATCAAATGTACTTAAATATCAAAAGTAAAAGTATGAACCATTTCAACTGAAGGTTGCTGGATTGAATCCCAGAGCTGACAAGGTTCAAATCTGTTGTTCTGCCCCTGAACCAGGCAGTTAACCCACTGTTCTCTGGTAGGCTTTCATTCTAAATAATAATTTGTTCTGACTTGCCTAGTTAAATAAAAACATATTTTCAAATTCCTTATATTAAGCAAAGTAGATGGACACATTTTTTAAATATTTTTTTTTTCATATACGGATAGCCAGGGGCTCGCTCCAACACTCAGACAACCATTTACAAACGAAGCATGTGTTTAGTGAGACTGCCAGGTCAGAGGCAGTAGGGATGACCAGGGATATTTTCTTGATAAGTGTGTGAATTAGACAATTTTCCTGTTCTGTTAAGCATTCAAAATAGAATTTGTACTTTTGGGTGTCAGTGAACATTTATGGAGTAAAAAGTACATAATTTTCTTTAGGAATGTAGTGAAGTAAAAGTTGTCAAAAAAGTAAAGTACAGATACTCAAACTTTTTGAAGTACTTTACACAACTGGTTAAAGCTTTACTCTAAAATGGATTAAATAAATAAAAATCATCATCAATATACACACGATACCCGATAATGACAAAGTGAAAACAGTTTTTTAGACATTTTTGCAAACGTAAATAAATAAATGAATATTTACATAAGTATTCAGACCCTTTGCTATGAAACTCGAAATTGAGCTCATCTGCATGCTATTTCCATTGATCATCCTTGAGATGTTTCTACAACTTGATTGGAGTTCACCTGTGATAAATTCAATTGATTGGACATGATTTGGAAAGGCACACACCTGTCTATATAAGGTCCCACAGTTGACAGTGCATGTCAGAGCAAAAACCAAGCCATGAGATTGAAGGAATTGTGGCCTCCATCATTCTTAAATGGAAGAGGTTTGGAACCACTAAGACTCTTTGTAGAGCTGTCCGCCAGGCCAAACTGAGCAATCAGGGGTCCGAGAGGTGACCAAGAACCCGATGGTCACTCTGACAGAGCTCCAGAGTTCCTCTGTGGAGATGGGAGAACCTTCCAGAAGGACAACCATCTCTGCAGCACTCCACCAATCAGGCCTGTATAGTAGAGTGACCAGACAGAAGCCGCTCCTCAGTAAAAGGCACATGACAGCCCACTTGGACTTTGCCAAAAGGCACCTAAAGGACTCTCAGACCATAACAAACAAGATTCTCTGGTCTGATGAAACCAAGATTGAAGTCTTTGGCCTGAATGCCAAGCGTCACGTCTTGAGGAAACCTGGCACCATCCCTACGGGGAAGGGTGGTGGCATCATCATCATGCTGTGGGGATGTTTTTCAGCAGCAGGGACTGGGAGACTAGTCAGGATTGAGGGAAAGATGAACGGAGCAAAGTACAGAGAGATCCTTGATAAAAACCTGCTCCAGAGCGCTCAGGACTTCCAACAGGACAATGACCCAAAGCACACTAGTTTATAAAAAATACGCTTGGACATTCATTCCATGTTGTTTAGGTTACTATATTATGTTGTTGGTTGGTTACCATGCAACGGGAATATCTCCTCTCCATCTCTGCTTCTTCTCTTCTTCCTCTCTTCTTCCTCTCTTTGTCTTCTCTCCTCCTCTTCTTCCTGTCTTCTCTCTCCCTCTAACTCTCCCTCTCTCCTCAAGTGATGAAGACCTCCCAGGCAGCGGAGACAGAAGGTGATAAGATCACTTCCTGGGTGTCTGTGTGCCCCAGGGGCTTGTGGGAGGTTTGTCAGAGGAGGAAACGAGGGGCGGAGCCAACTGACCCCTCTGGAGATGTCTACCCCGGGATTGGCTCTCTGTGTCAGGTCAGAGTTCAACGCCAAGGAGAACCTACAGCTGACCCGGAGCTGTCACTCAAACCTGACCTGCCAATCGCAGTCCTTTCAGATGCCCAGGTCCCACCCCTACAGCGCTCCCAGGGTACCATGCTGCAGGTCCCGCTTGGTGATTGGATCATTCTGAGGCTGGGGGAGGGGCAGTGTGACATCACAGAGGGGTGTGTGGAGGGGATGAGAGCTGGAGAGAAGTGTGAGGTAAGGAGAGGCTCACACACCAATAGCACCACACTGAATCAGCATGTACCTGCTGTTACCCATTCACCCTTCATACAGCTGGTCTTAACCTTTCACTCCTTTGACCCTCGTGTCCCCAGGTAATGCTGACTCCACTAACAGACCGACTCCGGGGAGGAGAAGAGGAGCAGAAGAGAGCAGTCCCTGACCAGTCCCTGTGTATAACAGTAGAGCTCCAGTCCTTCTCTCCTGGCCATGAGTCCTGGCAGCTGTCAGCTGGAGAGAAGTGGGGCTGGGTGATGTCACACAAGCAGAGGGGGGGAGACAGGTTTAGGGCGGGGGACATGTGGGGGGCGGCAGACAGCTACAGCCGAGCCATCAAACTCCTCATCACCCTAAAACTACACACCCGGGGAGAAGGGGAGGAGATGACTCCGATAGAGGAGGAGGAGGAGGAGGATGAGGAGACGGAGAAAAAAGAGAGCCTAGAGGCCCCTACAGATCGTCAGTACCGTTCCACCAAGGCCTCTCTCTACTCCAACCTATCCCTATGTCAGCTGAAACTGGGCCAGTGGTCCCGGGCCAGAGGGTGTGCCTCCAGGTAAGGCTAGGAATTGCCAGGGACCTCACCAGTACTTAATTTGTAAATCGGGAATTCCCAGAACACATAGTGAGCACAGGGGGGCTCTGAGGTGGGTGTGGGGGGGGGCTCTGAGGAACCGTCCCAAACACATTGAGAAAAGAAGTCTAACAAAACATAGCAGCAGACAGAGTAAACAGCCAAGTAGCCTACTATCTATGGTGGTGAAACGGACAGCACTCTCCATGGCGCTGAATAATTCAAAGCATTTCAGACGTCACTGCAGTATGCCCACATACTTGAGTAAAGCTGCGGTTACACAAGTCCACATTTCTTAGAGCCTAATGTTCTAGACGCCAGTGTACAGCAACATTTTTAGACAACACTGCAGAACACCCATATACCCACATACTCAGCTGTGGAGCTTACAAGACCTGCCTTTCATATCATTTTCAAGGCATCAATGTAGCTGTAGAACAAATATCAGAATAAAACTTCAAATCAAATGAATCAATGTAGGACACAGCAGAACACGCACATGAGAATATATAGGCCTCCTGCCTATGTTAAAGTATGAAGCACATATTCAGATTACCTTCACAGTACAGAACAAGTTTGTAAAGAAAGAAATATGTACTACCTTAGTTTTCAAAACCTCCCACGACGACTCTCCCCGTGACTCTTGAGAGTCAACTTGCCATGAGCGGGATGTTTAGGGATGTTTTTTGCTTCTCAGGCTGTTCTGAAGACTCTGGCTGTAGTGTCTACTTTTTCATTCTGAGTGTGAACTATAACCTGGATGTCCTCTCTAGCCTCGTCTACAAATACGCCTGTTCAAAAACCTTTTTTTCTGAGGGCTATTTGTTGTTTCTTTACGTCTGAGACATAGGATGTTAATTTACTGTACATTCCCACTATTTTGCTAGTTTAATCCCTCCAGTTGTTTCTAGACCCAAGCTCCCTACTTTTTTGCGTTTTGTACAGCCCAACTCTGAATTCTGCATGACAAGCTAGGGGTTATACGTTTGCTTGTTCTTGTTATACATTTGCTTGTTCTTGAACTGCTCCGAGCACTTCGTCGGTGGATGCACTGCCGCCCTCACCCCCAACTCCCCATCTCCCTCTCCAGCTGGGTTAGGGTTAGGTCTACTAGCTAGTGAAGGTAGCTGAACTGGCGGGATTAATAGCAGCGCTGTCAGCTAAGGTATCGCTATCAGGAACAGTTTGAACCTCACTCCTCTCCTCCGGCACTGACAGTTCTCTGGCTCGTTCTGAGTTCGATTCACTATCTCTCTCTGGAATTATTATAATTTAAACATTTTTGGGGGGCTTTCTCACGATTCAAATTCAGTAGGGAGACGACTAGACTAGCTGATCACCACTACCAAGATCTGTGTCAAGATCAGTTACTTACCCCACCGGCCCTCCCCATAACCTCTATGTACAAATAAGAGAGCAGGTCTGAAATCAGTGTGGCTCGATAGGATGACTATATACATTGGGGCAAAAAAGTATTTAGTCAGCTGCCAATTGTGCAAGTCCTCCCACTTAAAAAGATGAGAGAAGCCTGTAATTTTCATCATAGGTACACTATGACAGACAAAATGAGAAAAGAAATCCAGAAAATCACATTGTAGGATTTTTAATGAATTTATTTGCAAATTATGGTGGAAAATAAGTATTTGGTCACCTACAAACAAGCAAGATGTCTGGCTCTCACAGACCTGTAACTTCTTCTTTAACCTCTAGCGACTCCCAAACCCGCATGCGGGAGCGTAATCATCGCCTGAAACTAATTAGCATAACGCAGCGGACATAAATATCCCTAAAAAATAGTCCTATTCATGAAAATCACAAATGAAATATATTGAGACACAGCTTAGCCTTTTGTTAATCACCCTGTCATCTCAGATTTTCAAAATATGCTTTACGGCCAACGCTAGACAAGCATTTGTGTAAGTTTATAATAGCCTAGCATAGCATTATGCCTTGCTAGCAGCAGGCAACCTTGTCACGGAAATCAGAAAAGCAATCAAATAAATCGTTTACCTTTGATGAACTTCGGATGTTTTCACTCACGAGACTCCCAGGTAGATAGCCAAAGTTCATTTTTTTTTCCCAAAAGATTATTTTTGTAGGCGAAACAGCTCCGTTTGTTCTTCACGTTTGGCAGAGAACGTTTTGCGGTCACCACAACGGCGATTTTTTTTCTCCAAAATAGCTACATAATATCGACAGAAACATGGCAAATGTTGTTTAGAATCCATCCTCAAGGTGTTTTTCTAATATCTATTCGATAATATATCCGCCGGGACAATTCCTTTTTCTCTAGGACCGATTGAATTAATGGCTACCTTAGTACATTACGTGAGAATCTCTCTCGGAGCCACCATGTGACCACTTACGCAATGTGCCCCCATACGGCTATTCTTCAACAGAAATGCGTAAAACTACGTCACAATGCTGTAGACACCTTGGGGAATACGTAGAAAGCGTAAGCTCGTTGATGGTACATTCACAGCTGAATAGGGAGTCATTGGAACGCAGCGCTTTCAAAACCTGGGGCACTTCCGGATTGGATTTTTCTCAGGCTTTCACTTCCAACATCATTTCTGTTATACTCACAGACAATATCTTTACAGTTTTGGAAACGTTAGAGTGTTTTCTATCGAAGGCTGTCAATTATATGCATATTCTAGCATCTTTTCCTGACAAAATGTCCCGTTTTAAAACGGGAACGTTTTTTTTCTCCAAAAATGACAATACTGCCCCTAGAGTTCCAAGAGGTTTTAAGAGGCTCCTCTGTCCTCCACTTGTTACCTGTATTAATGGCACCTGTTTGAACTTGTTATCAGTATAAAAGACACCTGTCCACAACCTCAAACAGTCACACTCCAAACTCCACTAAGGCCAAGACCAAAGAGCTGTCAAAGGACACCAGAAACAAAATTGTAGACCTGCACCAGGCTGGGAAGACAGAATCTGCAATAGGTAAGCAGCTTGGTTTGAAGAAATCAACTGTGGGAGCATTTATTATGAAATGGAAGACGTACAAGACCACTGATAATCTCCTTCGATCTGGGGCTCCACGCAAGATCTCGCCCCGTGGGGTCAAAATGATCACAAGAACGGTGAGCAAAAATCCCAGAACCACACGGGGGGACCTAGTGAATGACCTGCAGAGAGCTGTGACCAAAGTAACAAAGCCTACCATCAGTAACACACTACTAGTGCCAGACATGTCCCCCTGCTTAAGCCAGTACATGTCCAGGCCCATCTGAAGTTTGCTAGAGAGCATTTGGATGATCCAGAAGAAGATTGGGAGAATGTCATATGGTCAGATGAAACCAAAATATAATTTTTTGGTAAAAACTCAACTCATCGTGTTTGGAGGACAAAGAATGCTGAGTTGCATCCAAAGAACACCATACCTACTGTGAAGCATGGGGGTGGAAACATCATGCTTTGGGGCTGTTTTTCTGCAAAGGGACCAGGACGACTGATCCGTGTAAAGGAAAGAATGAATGGGGCCATGTATCGTGAGATTTTGAGTGAAAACCTCCTTCCATCAGCAAGGTCATTGAAGATGAAATGAGGCTGGGTCTTTCAGCATGACAATGATCTCAAACACACTGCCCGGGAAACGGGCAGATGCACAATCGAGATGCACAATCGAGAGCATCCTGGCGGGCTGTATCACCGCCTGGTACGGCAACTGCTCCGCCCTCAACCGTAAGGCTCTCCAGAGGGTAGTGAGGACTGCACAACGCATCACCGGGGGCAAACTACCTGCCCTCCAGGACACCTACACCACCCGTTGTTACAGGAAGGCCATAAAGATCATCAAGGACATCAACCACCCGAACCACTGCCTGTTCACCCCGCTATCATCCAGAAGGCGAGGTCAGTACAGGTGCATCAAAGCTGGGACCGAGAGACTGAAAAACAGCTTCTATCTCAAGGCCATCAGACTGTTAAATAGCCACCACTAACATTGAGTGGCTGCTGCCAACACACTGTCATTGACACTGACCCAACTCCAGCCATTTTAATAATGGGAATTGATGGGAAATGATGTAAATATATCACTAGCCACTTTAAACAATGCTACCTTATATAATGTTACTTACCCTACATTATTCATCTCATATGCATATGTATATACTGTACTCTACATCATCGACTGCATCCTTATGTAACACATGTATCACTAGCCACTTTAACTATGCCACTTTGTTTACTTTGTCTACACACTCATCTCATATGTATATACTGTACTCGATACCATCTACTGTATGCTGCTCTGTACCATCACTCATTCATATATCCTTATGTACATGTTCCTTATCCCCTTACACTGTGTATAAGACAGTAGTTTTGGAATTGTTAGTTAGATTACTTGTTGGTTATCACTGCATTGTCGGAACTAGAAGCACAAGCATTTCGCTACACTCGCATTAACATCTGCTAACCATGTGTATGTGACAAATAAACTTTGATTTGATTTGATTTGAAGGAGTGGCTTCGTAAGAAGCAAGGTCCTGGAGTGGCCTAGCCAGTCTCCAGATCTCAACCCCATAAAAAAATATTTGGAGGGAGTTGAAAGTCCGTGTTGCCCAGAAACAGCCCCAAAACATCACTGCTCTAGAGGAGATCTGCATGGAGGAATGGGCCAAAATACCAGCAACAGTGTGTGAAAATCTTTTGAAGACTTACAGAAAACATTTGACCTCTGTCATTGCCAACAAAGGGTATATAACAAAGTATTGAGAAACTTTTGTTATTGACCAAATACTTATTTTCCACCATAATTTGCAAATAAATTAATTAAAAATCCTACAATGTGATTTTCTGGATTTTTTTTCTTCTCATTTGTCCATCATAGTTGAAGTGTACCTATGATGAAAATTACAGGCCTCTCTCATCTTTTTAAGTGGGAGAACTTGCACAATTGGTGGCTGACTAAATACTTTTTTATCCCACTGCCCACTGTAGAAGGATCACCGTGCTTTTACATGATGGTCTTTCTGGGGGGTGGGAGAAATAACGAGGAGACAACTTGATATAATGCTGAATGCTTTTATTAGAATGTCTACAGTGAAACAATTAATAAATCCGGAGAGATACCGGATCCGGGAAATAGGTGCCGGAACAAACAGTCAGATCCTGTTCCTGCAGGATCTGTCTCAAATTAAGCATTAGACCTCACGATACGATATCATGATACTTGGGTGCTGATACGATATGTATTGCAATTGTCACAATCATGGCCGCTGGAAGATGTTTTTGGGTTGGAGAGCTGTTGATGGGCGGAAGGGGGGGTAGGGGTGCTTCGCTCATACAGGAGTAAAAAAAAGGCCTAGTTCGCTAATTTGGTAATTTGTATGTGACTCGTTTCAGGAAACTAGGCGTGTGTTGTGCGTCACTACACAGTCGAGGCATTTGAACGTAAACATTTATTTTTGATCAAAATGCGTTTTTTTTTGTCAGAAATGCCTTCTGCAATATGTAAACTTTCATGTGCCTTAATAACAAACTTGTATGCCATCTGTAGATATTAATATAATTGTTAAATTACGAGCCTACTTGGTTTAGCCACGGAAAAAGCCAGGAATCTTCCCGCTAGCCATGATTGGCTGAGGTAATGGATGGGCTGGACAAGCCGAGAGATGAGTTCGGATTGGTCTGCCATGTAGCACGCTTCTGTTTATAACTGTTTATGATCTGGTCAGTATGTGATCCTTTCTAACGGGGTTAACATGAAGAACTGCAAAAGTGTTGCTCTCCACTTTCTGGAGGACCGAGTTTTGAAATCGGTGGAATGCCGGTGGGAGCACAGTATGATAGATAAGGAGATTCTGCCGTTTGAATGCAAATATGCAGAGGGAGTTGAAAAGAGAACACACACAGAATTGTAATCCGGAGACCGGTGTTTTATACATCTTCAAACTAAGGGCAACCATGGCATCCATGACAGAGAGGGAGAATATTATACGTTTCTAATTTAGTCAGAAAGTCGTTTTCATTTCAAGCTAAAGTGTACTGTTAGTTGGCTGGCTCGCTCGCTAGCTAATGTTACGTGAATGATCTGTATAGTAATATTATTCATATCTCACAGCCATTTGCATGGCTAGCTAACATTGAATCTAGTTTGTTAGCTACATGCAGAATAATGCAAGTAATGTTATAAATTAGGATTATGGGTCATTGTTTAGCTATCTAGCGACATGTGTAACAGTATAATTTTAAACCGTCCCCTCGCCCATGCCCGGGCGCGAACCAGGGACCTTCTGCACACATCAACAACAGTCACCCACGAAGCGTCGTTACCCATCGCTCCACAAAAGCCGCGGCCCTTGCAAAGCAAGGGGAAACACTACTTCAAGGTCTCAGAACAAGTGACGTAACCGATTGAAACGCTATTTAGCGCACACCGCTAACTAAGCTACCCGTTTCACATCCGTTACACATGTCTAAACAAAAGACTCCACTATGCAAGGTACCATTTCACTGTATCGTTCACACCTTCTGTGTCCTGTGCATGTGACGAATACATTTTTGATTTGATATAGTTTGCCTTTTCCAGAGACGGTAATGTGAAGAACAACATGACCTGCACCAAAGTCAAATTAGGATACAACATTAGGCCAACGAGACAGTTTTCCAAGTTCTAAAATTCTCCGGTAGAATGCCCTGCTTTTATTTTGTCTCACTTACAACTGTATTTCCTGTAATTGGCTCGCCAATAAATTGTAAATAATGATCTTGTTGTGAGTTTATGTTCCTGTAATAATTAATACAAATTAGCTAAAGTTAAGACGTTGTCAGTTATGTGGTCATTATTTAAACTGGCTAGCCAGCTAACTTCACGTTAGCTGTCTAGCTAACAAGCTAACCAAAACATTGTTTATAAAGTTGCTTTTAGGTGCCTGGTTTGCTAGATTGACATAAACAGATGGGTTTATTGGTGTTAAAATACACCAGTTATGCTATTTTGGACCAACAGGCTGCTGATGTCATGCATGTGAATCCTTAAAGAGCTGGGCGGGGCTAAGTCATAAGAGGGTGTGACCGATGCTGAATGGGTGTCGACAAAGAAGAGCTCTCCACTAGATACCCAAACGTTCAAGGGCCATTTTCTCAAAAGTGGGGTTACAAGTTTATTAAATTTCAAAGCAGAATTACTTTCCCTCAACTGTAGTGTTACAGTATGAAATAGCGTTTTCGAGTCTCTACTTTTATCCAATGTAAAAAAAACAAAAAAAACAATTTAAAATGTTGATACATAAGACAAAATCGAGCCAGTCGGTCACACATGCTCACAATCGTAAAGATTCTCTGTATATTGCGATCTGAAGCTGTGATTTTTTAATTACGATTAGACATTCCCATTGTATTGCTCGCCATGTCTGATGCAGAGAGGAGAGAGCATGACAAAATTTGTTTTGATCAGTCATGGAAAAACATGTTGGTTCCCTGTTTCAAAAGAAAATTCATAACAATGCAAAAATAATATTGAGATATATTGTCAAATAATATCCCAATATGGAACTATTTTTTTCCCGCCAGATCCACGCTGCTGGAGCCCCAAGGGCTGAAGGCCTGGTACCGCCTTGGGCAGGCCAACCTGGAGGCAGGGGAGCTGGAGGAGGCCGACAGGGCCTTCAGGAAACTACAGGAGCTCCAGCCTGACTCTCCCTCCGCCCTGAGAGGACTGAGAGAGGTGGGGAGGAGGGAGCGAGAGACAAATAGCAGACTGGGACAGAGACTCGGCAAGATGTTCAGCTGAAGAGGGAGAGTGAGAGAGGACTGATAGCCAACTGGGACAGGGACTGAGTCAAATGTTCAGGCAAGAAGGAGAGGGTGACAATTAGCAGACTATTTTTTCATCCACCAATAGTCTTAGGCTGCATTTATATAAGTAGCCCAATTCTGATATTTTTTCCAATATTGGTCTTCGACCAATCACAAGTAAAATAAATATCAGAATTGGGATATCTGTGTAAATATGGGCACTGGATTATGGGATTTAAGTGTCAGTCATTTTTAAAAATTTATTTATTGAACTGTTAAGACACTGGAGCTGTTCTAGAAAATACATTTAAGAAGTGGTATAGAAATGAGCTGGAATTATGGGTAGGACGGCTTTTCACAAACTCTCCTGGGGATGCAAAGAGCCACACATTGAGGTTTTTGCCCTAGCACTACTAATTCAAATCATCAAAGTTTGACAGTGAGTTAGTTATTTGAATCAGCTGTGTAGTGTCAGGGCACCCCAGTTAGAAACGCTGGGGCAGTATTAGGGTTGTAAAGGGAGGGTACAACACAAATGAGTGGCTACTCTGACAAATCAGTCTGGTCTTGATATCAAACAAACAATAGCCCAGGCCAATGATACGGGAAAAAAAGATTGTACATCTTAGGAGGAGATATCTATGTGTATCTATCTACACACGTACAGTTGAAGTCAGAAGTTTATATACACCATAGCCAAATACATTTAAACTCAGTTTTTCACGATTCCTGACATTTAATCCTAGTGAACAGTACCTGTCTTAGGTCAGTTAGGATGATCACTTTATTTTAAGAATGTGAAATGTCACCTTAATAATATAGTAGAGAGAATGATTTTGTCATGCGGGTGAATGAGGACCCAAAAGCGACTTGGCGAAAACAGAGTCTTTAATCCAGTAAAGTAATTCTACAAACATAAGACATAATTCCACTCGTAATGACGAGAACAGACTGGAGACTCGATCAAGAACTGCAGGTTGCCTCGGGAAGGCACTTGAACCTAGCAGACTCAGACACCTGCTCTCCACGCAGCATCTGAGGGAAACACGACACGACAGGGCGAAACACAGACACAGCACGGTGAACAATAGACAAGGATCCGACAGGGCAGGAACGGAAAACAAGGAGAGAAATAGGGACTCTAATCAGGGAAAAGAATAGGGAACAGGTGTGGGAAGACTAAATGATTGATTAGGGGAATAGGAACAGCTGGAAGCAGGAACGGAACGATAGAGAGAAGAGAGAGAGGAAGGGAGAGAGAAAAAGAGAACGAACCTAAAAAGACCAGCAGGGGGAAAACGAAGAGGGAAAAGCAAAATGACAAGACAATCTAAGACAAAACATGACAGATTTATTTCAGCTTTTATTTCTTTCATCACATTCTCAGTGGGCCACAAGTTTACATACACTCAATTAGTATTTGGTAGCATTGCCTTTCAAGTGTTTAACTTGGGTCAAATGTTTCGGGGTAGCCCGTTTCGGGCCCATTCCTCCTGACAGAGCTGGTGTAACTGAGTCAGGTTTGTATAGGCCTCCTTGCTCACACACGCTTTTTCAGTTCTGCCCACAAATTTTCTATAGGATTGAGGTCAGGGCTTTGTGATGACCACTCAAATACCTTGACTTTGTTGTCCTTAAGCCATTTTGCTTCAACTTTGGAAGTATGCTTGGGGTTATTGTCAATTTGGAAGACAGATGAACGTGGTACCTTCAGGCGTTTGGAACCAGACTTGTGGAGGTTTACACATTTTTTTCTGAGGTCCTGGCTGATTTCTTTTGATTTTCCCATGATGTCAAGCAAATAGGCACAGAAGTGGGCCTTGAAATACATCCACATGTACACCTCCAATTGACTCAAAAGATGTCAATTAGCCTATCAGAAGCTTCTAAAGCCATGACATTTTGGGGAATTTTACAAGCTGTTTAAAGGCACAGTCAACTTAGTGTATGTAAACTTCTGACCCACTGGAATAGTGATACAGTGAAATACTATGTCTGTAAACAATTGTTGGAAAAGTTACTTGTGTCATGCGCAAAGTAGATGTCCTAACCAACTTGCCAAAACTATAGTTTGTTAAAAATAAATTTGGAGTGGTTGAAAAATTTGTTTTAATGACTCCAACCTAAGTGTATGTAAACTTCTGACTTCAACTGTTCATACATACATACACACACACACACTCCACACACACACACACTACCGGTCAAAAGGTTTTAGAACGCCTACTCATTAAATGGTTTTTCTTTATTTGACTATTTTTCTACATTGTATAATTAATAGTGAAGACATCAAAGCTATGAAATAACACATGGAATAATATAGTCTAAAAAAGTGTTAAACAAATCAAAATATATATTTTATATTTGAGGTTCTTCAAATAGCTACCCTTTGCCTTGATGACAGCTTTGCACACTTTTGGCAGTCTCTCAACCAGCTTCACCTGGAATGCTATTCCAACAATCTTGGAGTTCCCACATATGCTGAGCACTTGTTGGCTGCTTTTTCTTCACTGTGCTGTCCTACTCATCCCTAACCATCTCAATTTGGTTGAGGTCGGGGGATTGTGGAGGCCACAATGGTAAAATAGCCCTTACACTGCCTGGAGGTGTTTTGAGTCATTGTCCTGTTGAAAAACAAATTATACTCCCACTCAGCCCAAACCAGATGGGATGGCATATCGCTGCAGAATGCTGTGGTAACCATGCTGGTTAAGTGTGCCTTGAATTGTAAATAAATCACAGACATTGTCACCAGCAAGGCACCCCCCACACAATAACACCTCCTCCATACTTCACGGTGGGAACCACACACCATCACACCTCCTCCTCCATGCTTCACGGTGGGAAATACACATGCGGAGATCATCCGTTCACCCACACCGCGTCTCACAAAGACACGGCGGTTGGAACCACAAATCTCCAATTTGGACTCCAAACCAAAGGATACATTTCCACCAGTCTAATGTCCACTGCTCGTGTTTCTTGGCCGAAGCAAGTCTCTTCTTATTATTGGTGTCCTTTAGTAGTGGTTTCTTTGCAGCAATTCAACCATGAAGGCCTGATTCACGCAGTCTCCTCTGAACAGTTGATGTTGAGATGAGTCTGTTACTTGACCTCTGAAGGATTTATTTGGGCTGCAGTTTCTGAGGCTGGTATCTCTAATGAACGTATCCTCTGCAGCCGATAAGCAGACAGTTTCATCATAGCGCTTGGTTTTTGCGTGGTTTTTTGCGACTGCTTTTGAAGAAACTTTCAAAGTTCTTGAAATGTTCTGTATTGACTGACCTTCATGTCTTAAAAAAATAATGGACTATTGTTTCTCTTTGCTTATTTGAGCTGTTCTTGCCATAATATGGACCAAATAGGACCATCTTCTGTATACCACCCCTGCCTTGTCACAACTGATTGGCTCAAACACATTAAGAAGGAAATAAATTGTGCAAAGTGCAAAGCTGCCTAACTGCCATATAAAATCCACAGAAGATGGAGAATAAACGAGGAGAGATTTAACTAAATAAAAACAAACTAGGTTCCCCCTTTTATCTGTGGATTCATTGTCGGAGGCTATCAAAAGGTCCCGCCGGGGTCAGCCTACACAAAACACAGACCTTTGTATACCTGTCGCAAGACCCACTGGTAATGTTTATTTATAAAACCCTCTTAGGCCTCACTCCCCCTTATCTGAGATATTTACTGCAGCACTTACCCTCCACACACAACACCCGTTCTGCCAGTCACATTCTGGTAAAGTCCCCAAAGCACACACATCCCTGGGTCACTCGTCTTTTCAGTTCGCTGCTGCTAGCGACTGGAACGAGCTCAGTTGGTAGAGCATGGCGCTTGTAACGCCAGGGTAGTGGGTTCGATCCCCGGGACCACCCATACGTAGAATGTATGCACACATGACTGTAAGTCGCTTTGGATAAAAGCGTCTGCTAAATGGCATATATTATTATATTATTATTATTATTATTAAACACTCAACCAGGACAGTTTTATCTCAGTCTCTTCATTCAAAGACTCAATCATGGACACTTACTGCTTTGCGTGATGTATTGTTGTCTCTACCTTCTTGCCCTTTGTGCTGTGCCCAATAATGTTTGTTCCATGTTTTGTGCTGCCATGTTGTGTTGCTATTATGTTGTGTTGCTACCATGCTGTGTTGTCATGTTGTGTTGCTATTATGTTGTGTTGCTACCATGCTGTGTTGTCATGTTGTGTTGCTATTATGTTGTGTTGCTACCATGCTGTGTTGTCATGTTGTGTTGCTACCATGCTGTGTTGTCATGTTGTGTTGTTATTATGTTGTGTTGCTACCATGCTGTGTTGTCATGTTGTGTTGCTATTATGTTGTGTTGCTACAATGCTGTGTTGTCATGTTGTGTTGCTACCATGCTGTGTTGTCATGATGTGTTGCTATTATGTTGTGTTGCTACCATGCTGTGTTGTCATGTTGTGTTGCTACCATGCTGTGTTGTCATGTTGTGTTGCTATTATGTTGTGTTGCTACCATGCTGTGTTGTCATGTTGTGTTGCTACCATGCTGTGTTGTCATGTTGTGTTGTTATTATGTTGTGTTGTCATGTTGTGTTGCTATTATGTTGTGTTGTCATGTTGTGTTGCTACCATGCTGTGTTGTCATGTTGTGTTGCTACCATGCTGTGTTGTCATGTTGTGTTTCTATTATGTTGTGTTGCTACCATGCTGTGTTGTCATGTTGTGTTGCTACCATGCTGTGTTGTCATGTTGTGTTGCTATTATGTTGTGTTACTACCATGCTGTGTTGTCATGTTGTGTTGCTATTATGTTGTGTTGTCATGTTGTGTTGCTATTATGTTGTGTTGCTACCATGCTGTGTTGTCATGTTGTGTTGCTACCATGCTGTGTTGTTGTGTTGCTATTATGTTGTGTTACTACCATGCTGTGTTGTCATGTTGTGTTGCTATTATGTTGTGTTGTCATGTTGTGTTGCTACCATGCTGTGTTGTCATGTTGTGTTGCTACCATGCTGTGTTGTCATGTTGTGTTGCTACCATGCTGTGTTGTCATGTTGTGTTGCTATTATGTTGTGTTGCTACCATGCTGTGTTGTCATGTTGTGTTGCTATTATGTTGTGTTGCTACCATGCTGTGTTGTTGTGTTGCTATTATGTTGTGTTGCTACCATGCTGTGTTGTCATGTTGTGTTGCTATTATGTTGTCTTGTCATGTTGTGTTGCTATTATGTTGTGTTGCTACCATGCTGTGTTGTCATGTTGTGTTGCTATTATGTTGTGTTGCTACCATGCTGTGTTGTCATGTTGTGTTGCTACCATGCTGTGTTGTCATGTTGTGTTGCTAATATGTTGTGTTGCTACCATGCTGTGTTGTCATGTTGTGTTGCTATTATGTTGTGTTGCTACCATGCTGTGTTGTCATGTTGTGTTGCTATTATGTTGTGTTGTCATGTTGTGTTGCTACCATGCTGTGTTGTCATGTTGTGTTGCTACCATGCTGTGTTGTTGTGTTGCTATTATGTTGTGTTGCTACCATGCTGTGTTGTCATGTTGTGTTGCTATTATGTTGTCTTGTCATGTTGTGTTGCTATTATGTTGTGTTGCTACCATGCTGTGTTGTCATGTTGTGTTGCTATTATGTTGTGTTGCTACCATGCTGTGTTGTCATGTTGTGTTGCTACCATGCTGTGTTGTCATGTTGTGTTGCTAATATGTTGTGTTGCTACCATGCTGTGTTGTCATGTTGTGTTGCTATTATGTTGTTTTGTCATGTTGTGTTGCTATTATGTTGTGTTGCTATTATGTTATGTTGCTACCATGCTGTGTTGTCATGTTGTGTTGCTATTATGTTGTGTTGCTACCATGCTGTGTTGTCATGTTGTGTTGCTATTATGTTGTGTTGTCATGTTGTGTTGCTATTATGTTGTGTTGCTACCATGCTGTGTTGTCATGTTGTGTTGCTATTATGTTGTGTTGCTACCATGCTGTGTTGTCATGTTGTGTTGCTACCATGCTGTGTTGTCATGTTGTGTTGCTATTATGTTGTGTTGCTACCATGCTGTGTTGTCATGTTGTGTTGCTATTATGTTGTGTTGCTACCATGCTGTGTTGTCATGTTGTGTTGCTATTATGTTATGTTGCTACCATGCTGTGTTGTCATGTTGTGTTGCTATTATGTTGTGTTGCTACCATGCTGTGTTGTCATGTTGTGTTGCTATTATGTTGTGTTGCTACCATGCTGTGTTGTCATGTTGTGTTGCTATTATGCTGTGTTTTCATGTTGTGTTGCTATTATGTTGTGTTGCTACCATGCTGTGTTGTCATGTTGTGTTGCTATTATGTTGTGTTGTCATGTTGTGTTGCTATTATGTTGTGTTGCTACCATGCTGTGTTGTCATGTTGTGTTGCTATTATGTTGTGTTGCTACCATGCTGTGTTGTCATGTTGTGTTGCTATTATGTTGTGTTGCTACCATGCTGTGTTGTCATGTTGTGTTGCTGCCATGTTGTGTTGCTACCATGCTGTGATGTCATGTTGTGTTGCTGCCATGTTGTTGTTATGTTGTGTTGCTATTATGTTGTGTTGCTACCATGCTGTGTTGTCATGTTGTGTTGCTATTATGTTGTGTTGTCATGTTGTGTTTCTACCATGCTGTGTTGTCATGTTGTGTTTCTACCATGCTGTGTTGTCATGTTGTGTTGCTACCATGCTGTGTTGTCATGTTGTGTTGCTGCCATGCTGTGTTGTCATGTTGTGTTGCTACCATGCTGTGTTGTCATGTTGTGTTGCTACCATGCTGTGTTGTCATGTTGTGTTTCTACCATGCTGTGTTGTCATGTTGTGTTTCTACCATGCTGTGTTGTCATGTTGTGTTGCTACCATGCTGTGTTGTCATGTTGTGTTGCTGCCATGCTGTGTTGTCATGTTGTGTTGCTACCATGCTGTGTTGTCATGTTGTGTTGCTACCATGCTGTGATGTCATGTTGTGTTGCTGCCATGTTGTTGTTATGTTGTGTTGCTATTATGTTGTGTTGCTACCATGCTGTGTTGTCATGTTGTGTTGCTACCATGCTGTGTTGTCATGTTGTGTTGCTACCATGCTGTGTTGTTGTGTTGCTGCCATGTTGTTGTCATGTTGTGTTGCCATCAATCAATCAAATGTATTTAAATAGCCCTTCTTACATCAGCTGATATCTCAAAGTGCTGTATAGAAACCCAGTCTAAAACCCCAAACAGCAAGCAATGCAGGTGTAGAAGCACGGTGGCTAGGAAAAAACTCCCTAGAAAGGCCAAAACCGAGAAAGAAACCGAGAGAGGAACCAGGGTATGTGGGGTGGCCAGTCCTCTTCTGGCTGTGCCGGGTGGAGATTATAACAGAACATGGCCAAGATGTTCAAAGATGACCAGCAGGGTCAAATAATAATAATCACAGTGGTTGTAGAGGGTGCAACAGGTCAGCACCTCAGGAGAAAATGTCAGTTGGCTTTTCATAGCCGATCATTCAGAGTATCTCTACCGCTCCTGCCGTCTCTAGAGAGTTGAAAACAGCAGGTCTGGGACAGGTAGCATGTCCGGTGAACAGGCCAGGGTTCCATAGCTGCAGGCAGAGCAGTTGAAACTGGAGCAGCAGCACGGCCGGGTGGACTGGGGACTGGGAGAGGTGTAGAGAAAGAGAGGTAGAGAGAGAGAGAAAGGTAGAGGTACAGAGAGCGAGGTAGAGAGAGAGAGAGGTAAAGTGAGAGAGAGGGATAGAGAGAAGGGTAGAGAGGTAGAGAGAGAGAGAGGTAGAGAGAGGGGTAGAGAGAAGGGTAGAGAGGTAGAGAGAGAGAGAGAGCGGTAGAGAGAGAGCGGCACCTGCCTGCAGGTGACAGCATTCCCTCCCACATATGCTCCCCTAGGCACAACTATGACAACATAAACAACAAAAACGGGTCACAATTCCTGCAGCTCTGTCGCACGCTGGGTATGTACATAGTCAATGGTAGGCTTTGAGGGGACTCCTATGGTAGGTACACCCATAGCTCTTCTCTTGGCAGTAGTACTGTAGACTACTTTATCACTGACCTCAACCCAGAGTCTCTCAGAGCATTCACAGTCAGCCCACTGACACCCCCCACAGCAAAATCACAGTCTACTTGAACAGAGCAATACTCAATCATGAGGCATCAAAGCCAAAGGAACTGAGTAACATTAAGAAATGCTATAGATGGAAGGAATGCAGTTTGGAAACCTACCAAAAAACAATTAGGCAACAACAAATTCAATCCCTTTTAGACAATTTCCTGGGTAAAACGTTCCACTGTAATAGTGAAGGTGTAAACTTGGCAGTAGAAAATCTTAACAGTATATTTGACCTCTCAGCTTCCCTATCAAATCTAAAAATCTCAAATAGAAAACCTAAGAAAATTAACAACAATGACAAATGGTTTGATGAAGAATGCAAAAATCTAAGAAAGAAATTGAGAAACCTGTCTAACCAAAAACATAGAGACCCGGAAAACCTGTGTCTCAAAAACAAAGAATAAAGAGCAAAAACAAATACATGATCAAATACAAATCTTAGAATCAACTATTAAAGACTACCAGAACCCACTGGATTCTCCAATTAGCTTGAATGAGTTACAGGACAAAATAAAAACCCTCCAACCCAAAAAGGCCTGTGGTGT
The DNA here is from genome assembly GCF_021184085.1 of Oncorhynchus gorbuscha. Lineage (NCBI taxonomy): Eukaryota > Metazoa > Chordata > Actinopteri > Salmoniformes > Salmonidae > Oncorhynchus > Oncorhynchus gorbuscha. The sequence continues at coordinate 265,717 of NC_060182.1, read as the reverse complement.
TGATGGTATCCTTAATGAAATGATCAAATATACAGACAACAAATTCCAATTGGCTATACTAAAACTTTTGAACATCATCCTTAGCTCTGGCATCTTCCCCAATATTTGGAACCAAGGACTGATCACCCCAATCCACAAAAGTGGAGACAAATTTGACCCCAATAACTACCGTGGAATATGCGTCAACAGTAACCTTGGGAAAATCCTCTACATTATCATTAACAGCAGACTCGTACATTTCCTCAATGAAAACAATGTACTGAGCAAATGTCAAATTGGCTTTTTACCAAATTACCGTACAACAGACCATGTATTCACCCTGCACACCCTAATTGACAACCAAACAAAACAAAGGCAAAGTTTTCTCATGCTTTGTTGATTTCAATGATTGGCATGAGGGTCTGCTGTACAAATTGATGGAAAGTGGTGTTGGGGGTAAAACATACGACATTATAAAATCCATGTACACAAACAACAAGTGTGCGGTTAAAATTGGCAAAAAACACACTAATTTCTTCACACAGGGTCGTGGGGTGAGACAGGGATGCAGCTTAAGCCCCACCCTTTTCAACATATATATCAACGAATTGGCGCGGGCACTAGAAAAGTCTGCAGCACCCGGCCTCACCCTACTAGAATCCGAAGTCAAATGTCTACTGTTTGCTGATGATCTGGTGCTTCTGTCACCAACCAAGGAGGGCCTACAGCAGCACCTAGATCTTATGCACAGATTCTGTCAGACCTGGGCCCTGACAGTAAATCTCAGTAAGACCAAAATAATTGTGTTTCAAAAAAGGTCCAGTCGCCAGGACCACAAATACAAATTCCATCTAGACACTGTTGCCCTTGAACACACAAAAAACTATACATACCTCGGCCTAAACATCAGCGCCACAGGTAACTTCCACAAAGCTGTGAACGATCTGAGAGACAAAGCAAGAAGGGCATTCTATGACATCAAAAGGAACATAAATTTCAAAATACCAATTAGGAATTGGCTAAAAATACTCGAATCAGTCATAGAGCCCATTGCCCTTTACAGTTGTGAGGTCTAGGGTCCGCTCACCAACCAAGACTTCACAAAATGGGACAAACACCAAATTGAGCCTCTGCATGCAGAATTCTGCAAGAATATCCTCAGTGTACAATGTAGAACACCAAATAATGCATGCAGAGCAGAATTAGGCCGATACCCACTAATGATCAAAATCCAGAAAAGATCTGTTAAATTCTACAACCACCTAAAAGGAAGCGATTCCCAAACCTTCCATAACAAAGCCACCACCTACAGAGAGATGAACCTGGAGCAGAGTCCCCTAAGCAAGCTGATCCTGGGGCTCTGTTCACAAACCCAAACAAACCCCACAGAGCCCCAGGATAGCAGCACAATTAGACCCAACCAAACCATGAGAAAACAAAAAGATATCTACTTGACACATTGGAAAGAATTAACAAAAAAACAGAGCAAACTATAATGCTATTTGGCCCTAAACAGAGAGTACAGAGTGGCAGAATACCTAACCACTGTGACTGACCCAAACTTAAGGAAAGCTTTGACTATGTACAGACTCAGTGAGCATAACTTTGCTATTGAGAAAGGCCGCCGTAGGCAGACATGGCTCTCAAGAGAAGACAGCCTATGTGCTCACTGCCCACAAAATGAGGTGGAAACTGAGCTGCACTTCCTATCCTCCTGCCCAATGTATGACCATATTAGAGAGACATATTTCCCTCAGATAACACAGATCCACAAAGAATTTGAAAACAAATCCAATTTTGATAAACTCCCATATCTACTGGGTGAAATTCCACAGTGTGCCATCACAGCAGCAAGATTTGTGACCTGTTGCCACAAGAAAAGGGCAACCAGTGAAGAACAAACACCATTGTAAATACAACCCATATCTATGTGTATTTAATTTCCCTTGTATACTTTAACTATTTGTACATTGTTACAACACTGTATAAACGATATCATAACCGCCATCGATAAAAGACAGTACTGTGCAGCCGTCTTCATCGACCTTGCCAAGGCCTTCGACTCTGTCAATCACCGTATTCTTATCGGCAGACTCAGTAGCCTCGGCTTTTCGGATGACTGCCTTGCCTGGTTCACCAATTACTTTGCAGACAGAGTTCAGTGTGTCAAATCGGAGGGCATGCTGTCTGGTCCTCTGGCAGTCTCTATGGGGGTGCCACAGGGTTCAATTCTCGGGCCGACTCGTTTCTCTGTATATATCAATGATGTTGCTCTTGCTGCGGGCGATTCCCTGATCCATCTCTACGCAGACGACACCATTCTATATACTTTCGGCCCGTCATTGGACACTGTGTTATCTAACCTCCAAACGAGCTTCAATGCCATACAACACTCCTTCCGTGGCCTCCAACTGCTCTTAAACGCTAGTAAAACCAAATGCATGCTTTTCAACCGATCGCTGCCTGCACCCGCATGCCCGACTAGCATCACCACCCTGGATGGTTCCGACCTTGAAGATGTGGACATCTATAAGTACCTAGGTGTCTGGCTCGACTGCAAACTCTCCTTCCAGATTCATATCAAACATCTCCAATCGAAAATCAAATCAAGAGTCGGCTTTCTATTCCACAACAAAGCCTCCTTCACTCACGCCGCCAAGCTTACCCTAGTAAAACTGACTATCCTACCGATCCTCGACTTCGGTGATGTCATCTACAAAATCGCTTGCAACACTCTACTCAGCAAACTGGATGCAGTCTATCACAGTGCCATCCGTTTTGTCACTAAAGCACCTTATACCACCCACCACTGCGACTTGTATGCTCTAGTCGGCTGGCCCTCGCGACATATTCGTCGCCAGACCCACTGGCTCCAGGTCATCTACAAGTCCATGCTAGGTAAAGCTCCGCCTTATCTCAGTTCACTGGTCACGATGGCAACACCCATCCGTAGCACGCGCTCCAGCAGGTGTATCTCTCTGATCATCCCTAAACCCAACACCTCATTTGGCCGCCTTTCGTTCCAGTACTCTGCTGCCTGTGACTGGAACGAATTGCAAAAATCGCTGAAGTTAGAGACTTTTATCTCCCTCACCAACTTCAAACATCAGCTATCTGAGCAGCTAACCGATCGCTGCTGCTGTACATAGTCTATTGGTAAATAGCCCACCCATTTTCACCTACTTCATTCCCATACTGTTTTTATACTGTTTTTATTTATTTACTTTTCTGCTCTTTTGCACACCAATATCTCTACCTGTACATGACCATCTGATCATTTATCACACCAGTGCTAATCTGCAAAATTGTAATTATTCGCCTACCTCATGCCTTTTGCACACATTGTATATAGACTCCCCCTTTTTTCTACTGTGTTATTGACTTGTTAATTGTTTACTCCATGTGTAACTCTGTGTTGTCTGTTCACACTGCTATGCTTGGTCCTTCTGTAGCTCAGTTGGTAGAGCATGGCGCTTGTAACGCCAGGGTAGTGGGTTCGATCCCCGGGACCACCCATACGTAGAATGTATGCACACATGACTGTAAGTCGCTTTGGATAAAAGCGTCTGCTAAATGGCATATATTATTATTATTATATATTATCTTGGCCAGGTCGCAGTTGCAAATGAGAACTTGTTCTCAACTAGCCTACCTGGTTAAATAAAGGTGAAATAAATCAAATTAAAATAAATATATAATATGAGATTTGTAATGTCTTTATTGTTTTGAAACTTCTGTATGTGTAATGTTTACTGTACATTTGTATTGTTTATTTCACTTTTGTATAGTATCTACCTCACTTGCTTTGGCAATGTTAACACATGTTTCCCATGCCAATAAAACCCCTTGAATTGAATTGAATTGAGAGGTAGAGGTAGAGAGCGAGAGAGAAAATACTTAAATTCACACAGGACACCGAATAAGACAGGAGAAATACTCCAGATATAACAGACTGACCCTAAGCCCCCTACACATACATACACATACATACAACTACTACAGCATAAATACTGGAGGCTGAGACAGGAGGGGTCAGGAGACACTGTGGCCCCATCCGATGATACCCCCGGACAGGGTCAAACAGGCAGTATATAACCCCACCCACTTTGCCAAAGCACAGCCCCCACACCACCAGAGGGATATCTCCAACCACCAACTTACCATCCTGAGACAAGGCTGAGTATAGCCCACAAAGATCTCTGCCACGGCACAACCCAAGGGGGGCGCCAACCCGGACAGGAAGAGCACATCAGTGACTCAACCCACTCAAGTGACGCACCCCTCCTAGGGACGGCATGAAAGAGCACCAGTAAGCCAGTGACTCAGCCCCTGTAGTAGGGTTAGAGGCAGAGAATCCCAGTGGAGAGAGGGGAACCGGCCAGGCAGAGACAGCAAGGGCGGTTCGTTGCTCCAATGCCTTTCCGTTCACCTTCACACTCCTGGGCCAGACTACACTCAATCATAGGACCTACTGAAGAGATGAGTCTTCAATTAAGACTTAAAGGTTGAGACTGAGTCTGAGTCTCTCACATGGAGCCTTGAGGAACACCGAAATTTACAGTTGGCTTTGTCAGCAGACAAACCATCCACAGAGACAAGCTGATATCTTTCTGACAGAGAAGATCTAAACCAGGCCAGAATTTGTCCATGTAGACCAATTTGGGTTTCCAATCTCTTCAAAGGAGTGTGGTGATCGATGGAATCAAAAGCAGCACGAAGGTCTAGGAGCACGAGGACATATGCAGAGCCTCGGTCTGACGCCATTGTAGGTCATTTACCAACTTCACAAGTGCCGTCTCAGTGCTATGACGGGGTCTAAAACCAGACTGAAGCATTTTGTATACATTGTTTGTCTTTAGGAAGGTAGTGAGTTGGTGTGCAACAGCTTTTTTTAAATTTTGAGAAGAATGGGAGATTCGATATAGGATGATATTTTTTATTTATTTTTTGGGTCAAGGTTTTGCTTTTTCAAGAGGCTTTATTACTGCCACTTTTAGTGAGTTTGGTACACATCCGGTGGATAGAGAGCCATTTATTATGTTCAACATAGGAGGGCCAAGCACAAGAAGCAGCTCTTTCAGTAGTTTAGTTGGAATAGGGTCCAGTATGCAGCTTGAAGGTATAGAGGCCATGACTATTTTCATCAATGTGTCAAGAGATATATTATTAAAAAACATGAGTGTCTCCCTAGGTCCTGACTGAGTTGTGCAGACTCAGGAAACCTGAGCTTTGGAGGAATACGCATATTTAAAGAGGAATCCGTAATTTGCTTTCTAATGATCATGATCTTTTCCTCAAAGAAATGTATGAATTAATCACTGCTGAAATGAAAGCCATCCTCTCTTGGGGAATGTTGTTTTTTGTTAGCTTTGTGACAGTATCAAAAATACATTTTGGATTGTTCTTATTTTCTTCAATTACGTTGTAAAAATAGGATGATCGAGCAGCAGTAAGGGCTCTTCGATACTGCACGGTACTGTCTTTCCATGCTAGTCGGAAGACTTCCAGTTTGGTGGAGCAGCAGTAGGGGCTCTTCAATACGGCACAGTACTGTCTTTCCATGCTAGTCGGAAGACTTCCAGTTTGGTGTGGCGTCAATTCCGTTCCAATTTTCTGGAAACTTGCTTCAGAGCTATTTTTTTTGTACCTGGGAGCTACCAGGGAGCTAGTTTCTTATGAGAAATGTTTTTAGTTTTTAGGGGTGCAACTGCATCTAGGGTTTTGAGCAAGGTTAAATTGAGTTCCTCGGTTAGATGATTAACTGATGTTTGTACTCTGACATCCTTGGGTAGACAGAGGGAGTCTGGAAGGGCATCAAGGAATCTTTGGTGTGTCTGAGAATTTATAGCATGAGTTTTGATGTTCCTTGGTTGGGGTCTGAGCAGATTATTTGTTGTGATTGCAAACGTAATAAAATGGTGGTCCGATAAGCCAGGATTATGAGGAAAAACATTAAGATCCACAACATTTATTCCACTGAACAAAACTAGGTCCAGAGTATGACTGTGGCAGTGAGTAGGTCCAGAGACATGTTGGTCAAATCCCACTGAGTCGATAATGGCTCCGAAAGCTTTTTGGGGTGGGTCTGTGGACTTTTCCATGTGAATATTCAAGGTCCTAAATGATATCTTAACCGCCATCGATAAGAAACTTTACTGTGCAACCATATTCATTGATCTGGCCAAGGCTTTCGACTCTGTCAATCACCACATCCTCATCGGCAGACTCGACAGCCTTGGTTTCTCAAATGATTGCCTCGCCTGGTTCACCAACTACTTCTCTAATAGAGTTCAGTGTGTCAAATCGGAGGGTCTGCTGTCCGGACCTCTGGCAGTCTCTATGGGGGTGCCACAGGGTTCAATTCTTGGACCGACTCTTCTCTGTATACATCAATGATGTCGCTCTTGCTGCTGGTGAGTCTCTGATCCACCTCTACGCAAAGTAGAATCTCAATTCAACGGCTCAGACACAAGAGGTATGTGGCAGGGTCTACAGTCAATCACGGATTACAAAAAGAAAATCAGCCCCGTCACGGACCAGGATGTCTTGCTCCCAGGCAGACTAAATAACTTTTTTGCCCGCTTTGAGGACAATACAGTGCCACTGACACGGCCTGCAACCAAAACATGCGGCCTCTCCTTCACTGTAGCCGATGTTATGCTGGTGAATGAGGACCCAAAAGCGACTTAACGGAAACAGAGTCTTTATTCCAGTTTTAAACAAAAGCGATAATCCTGGATATTATCTAGGTAAGGTTTTGGAATTGTTAGTTAGATTACTTGTTGGTTATTACTGCATTGTCGGAACTAGAAGCACAAGCATTTCGCTACACTCGCATTAACATCTGCTAACCATGTGTATGTGACAAATAAAATTTGATTTGATTTGAAAAAATGTTGTTGTCTTAGTTCTTCGCTTTATGTAGTGTTGTCTCTCTTGTCATAATGTGTTTTGTCCTATATTTTAATTTTATTATATTTATTTTGAATCCCAGCCCCCATCACTGCAGGAGGCTTTTTGGTAGGCCGTCATTGTAAATAAGAATGTGTTCTCAACTGACTTGCCTAATTAAATTAAGGTTAAATAAAATTAATCAATAAAAATATGAAGTAGTTCTAAAATCCCAGATGCAAAAATGAATGGGTAAAACATGATTGGAAGAATTCCCGGGTTTTATGGGTATATGACAAGTCCACTGTTCCGGAATATCGGGATTCTCACTGAAATAAATTGCCAACACTTCAGGGTGCAATCAAGAAGCAATTCGGAGGCAAGCAACAGAAATTACTAAATTGCGGCGCACTTAGCCGTTCTAGGAGTGGTCGGAGGCAATCGGTAAATAACGAGCGTTTTCAAGTACAACTTTACTAACGATGGTTTTGGGAAACAGCTCGGAGATTTAACGATGCTCCTAAGAAGATTCTAACCAATGAATAAGCATGAAGATGCTTTTGTGAAACCGGGCGCTGGTTCCTCTCTATGTTTCTTTTCTAGGGAGTTTTTCCTAGCCATGAATCAAGATCTCCATTTGGATATCATGGCAAGGTAAAACATGAAGCCGGCAAAAACTGCAAAAAATCTATATATATTCTTCCCAGATAAGTTGTTCGTGAAACATTTTGTAGTCTACAGAGTTGCAGTAGCATTATTCAGCCACCGAACTTCGCTATCGGCCTGTCTAACATCAAAAGTAACATAAGAACCATACCCTCCCGTCATTACCTTCATATGCTTCCCTGTGTAACAAAATAATCAGGTCTCTGTGGCGCAATTGGTTAGCGCGTTAGACTGTTAATCTAAAGGTTGGTGGTTCGAGCCCACCCAGGGACGGTAATCTTTTTAAACATTTTGAGCCTGACTGTGCTACAATAATATTGAAATCCACATTTAGGAAAATAGTCCAAAATGTTCCAGTACCAGATCAATGTGACGCTATACACAAGGAGTACCAGTACCAGATCAATGTACAGAGGTACGAGGTATTTGAGGTAGACATGAAGGCAGGGTAAGGTGACTAGTCATCAGGATAGATAATAATAAGAGTAAAATAAAGAACAGAGTAGCAGCAGCATATGATGAGTGTAAAAGTGTGTGTGTGTTGTGTCGGTATGTGTGTGTGTGTTGTGTCGGTATGTGTTTGTGTGTTGTGTTGTGTCGGTATACGTTGTGTCGGTATGTGTGTGTTTGTTGTGTCGGTATGCTTGTGTGTTGTGTCGGTATACGTTGTGTCGGTATACGTGTGTGTGTTGTGTCGGTATGCGTGTGTGTGTTGTGTCGGTATGTGTTTGTGTGTTGTGTCGGTATGCGTGTGTGTGTTGTGTCGGTATGTGTGTGTGTTGTGTCGGTATGCGTGTGTGTGTTGTGTCGGTATGTGTGTGTGTTGTGTCGGTATGCGTGTGTGTTGTGTCGGTATACATTGTGTCGGTATGTGTGTGTGTGTTGTGTCGGTATGCTTGTGTGTTGTGTCGGTATACGTTGTGTCGGTATGCGTGTGTGTGTTGTGTCGGTATGCGTGTGTGTGTTGTGTCGGTATGTGTTTGTGTGTTGTGTCGGTATGCGTGTGTGTGTTGTGTCGGTATGCGTGTGTGTGTTGTGTCGGTATGTGTGTGTGTGTGTTGTGTCGGTATGCGTGTGTGTTGTGTCGGTATGCTTGTGTGTTGTGTTGGTATACGTTGTGTCGGTATGCGTGTGTGTGTTGTGTCGGTATGCGTGTGTGTTGTGTCGGTATGCTTGTGTGTTGTGTCGGTATACGTTGTGTCGGTATGTGTGTGTGTGTTGTGTCGGTATGTGTGTGTGTGTTGTGTCGGTATGCTTGTGTGTTGTGTCGGTATACGTTGTGTCGGTATGTGTGTGTGTGTTGTGTCGGTATGCGTGTGTGTGTTGTGTTGGTATGTGTGTGTGTGTTGTGTCGGTATGCTTGTGTGTTGTGTCGGTATACGTTGTGTTGTGTCGGTATGCGTGTGTGTTGTGTCGGTATGTGTGTGTGTGTTGTGTCGGTATGTGTGTGTGTGTTGTGTCGGTATGCTTGTGTGTTGTGTCGGTATACGTTGTGTCGGTGTGTGTGTGTGTGTTGTGTCGGTGTGTGTGTGTGTTGTGTCGGTATGTGTGTGTGTGTTGTGTCGGTATGCTTGTGTGTTGTGTCGGTATACGTTGTGTCGGTATGCTTGTGTTTTGTTTCGGTATGTGTGTGTGTGTTGTGTCGGTATGCGTGTGTGTGTGTGTTGTGTCGGTATGCGTGTGTGTGTGTGTCGTGTCGGTATGCGTGTGTGTGTGTGTTGTGTCGGTATGCGTGTGTGTGTGTGTTGTGTCGGTATGTGTGTGTGTGTCGTGTCGGTATGCGTGTGTGTGTGTGTTGTGTCGGTATGCGTGTGTGTGTGTGTTGTGTCGGTATGCGTGTGTGTGTGTGTCGTGTCGGTATGCGTGTGTGTGTGTGTTGTGTCGGTATGTGTGTGTGTGTCGTGTCGGTATGCGTGTGTGTGTGTGTGTTGCGTCGGTATGCGTGTGTGTGTGTGTTGTGTCGGTATGCGTGTGTGTGTGTGTTGTGTCGGTGCGTGTGTGTGTGTGTCGGTATGTGTGTGTGTGTGTTGTGTCGGTGTGTGTGTGTGTTGTGTCGGTATACGTTGTGTCGGTATGCTTGTGTTTTGTTTCGGTATGTGTGTGTGTGTGTGTGTTGTGTCGGTATGCGTGTGTGTGTGTGTTGTGTTGTGTCGGTATGCGTGTGTGTTGTGTCGGTATGCGTGTGTGTCGTGTCGGTATGCGTGTGTGTGTGTGTCGTGTCGGTATGTGTGTGTGTGTGTGTGTCGTGTCGTGTGTGTGTGTGTCGGTATGCGTGTGTGTGTGTGTCGGTATGCGTGTGTCGGTATGCGTGTGTGTGTGTTGTGTCGGTATGCGTGTGTGTGTGTGTTGTGTCGGTATGCGTGTGTGTGTGTGTGTTGTGTCGGTATGCGTGTGTGTGTGTGTGTGTTGTGTCGGTATGCGTGTGTGTGTGTGTCGTGTCGGTATGCGTGTGTGTGTGTGTGTGTCGGTATGCGTGTGTGTGTGTGTTGTGTCGGTATGCGTGTGTGTGTGTGTTGTGTCGGTATGCGTGTGTGTGTGTGTTGTGTCGGTATGCGTGTGTGTGTGTGTCGTGTCGGTATGCGTGTGTGTGTGTGTCGTGTCGGTATGCGTGTGTGTGTGTGTTGTGTCGGTATGCGTGTGTGTGTGTGTCGTGTATGGGGGCCTGGTGTGGGTATGTCACTAGTGTGTGTGAGTGTGTATATGGTGTGTATACAATGAGTATATGAAACATTAGGAACACCTTGCTAATATTGAGTTTCACCCCCTTTTCCCTCAGAACATCCTCAATTCATTGCGACATGGAGTACAAGGTGTCCAAAGTGTTCCACAGGGATGCTGGCCCATGGTAACGCCAATCCTTCCCACAGTTGTGTCCAGTTGGTGGTGGGCCATTCTTGATACACAGGAAACTGCTGCAGTTCTTGACACAAACTGGTGCGCCTGGCATCTACTACCATACCCCGTTCAAAGGCACTTAAATCTTCTGTCTTGTCCATTCACCCTCTGAATGGCACACATACACAATCCATGTCTCAATTGTCTCAAGGCTTAAAAATAATTATTTAACCTGTCTCATCAACACTGATTGAAGTGGATTTAACAGGAGACATCAATAAGGGATCATATCTTTCACCTGGATTCACCTGGCCAGTGTGTGTCATGGAAGGAGCAGGTGTTCTTAATGTTTTGTATACTCAGTATATACAGTGGAAGCTCAATGTCAAGTCTCATAGCAAATGGTCTGTATACTTATGTAAATAAGGTATTTATGTTTTCTATGGGGTATTTTGTGTAGATTGCTGAATATTTGTATTTATTTAATCCATGCTACCTGATAAAATAATGATTGTTAAACAAATAAGGGGGGCCCGATAACATTTGTTTTTCTTCTCCCCAAAATCAGTTTAATATTTTCCCAAATTATATTTCCTGTTTATTTTTCCTGGTTTTAGAGTATTACTTTTGTTTTCACTCAAATTACAGTTGTTCATATAGAAACAGTGAAATGGGATGTTCAAATCAAACTGTGTTGGTCACATACACATATTTAGCATATAGCACATAACATATAAATATTAGGATGAGCAATGTCGGCGTGGCATTGACTAAATACAGTATATACATATGAGATGAGTAAAGCAGTATGTTAACCGAGCTAGACATAATTATTATGTTGCTAGCAAGCTACAAGAACCCTACATAAATGCTTCTATAATACTGTTGCTATCAGTCCCATATGGTCTAGCGGTTAGGATTCCTGGTTTTCACCCAGGCGGCCCGGGTTCGACTCCCGGTATGGGAACATCATTTTCTTCCATCAATCTATTGTTTTCGCACTGTGATATTTAGAATTGTCCATTTCCATTCAGCACAACCATATTAAAAAATCGAATTGGTTAGCCATCATCAGCGGACGTGAGTCACCGTGAATTACCGTACTCCTAGCAGTAGAATATTATCATGACGTTTCTAAACCAAGAGGCGCAACATCGCGAGAGAAAGGAACGCTTTCGAAAAATACCATTCAGACCCCGGGTTTGGGATTTGAGAAGTCAATGGCCGTTTCGAGAGGATCAAAACCACAATGTATCATGGGTCAATTTTGATGACTGAATGATCGACAAATAGTAATCAGTCGTTATTTCAAATTGTATTTGTCGCATACGCTGAATACAACAGGTTTAGGTCTTACCGTGAAATGCTTATTTACAAGCACTTAACCAACAATGCAGTTCAAGAAAAATATTAACTAATTAAACTAAATAAAATAAGTTTACTTTTTTTTTTTTTAAGTAACACAATAAAATAACGAGACTAGTCAATGGGGTACAGGTTAGTCGAGGTCATTTGTACATACATGTAGGTAGGGTTAACGTGACTGCACAGATAATAAAGAGCGAGTAGCAGCAGTGTACAAACAAAGGGAGGGCCAATGTAAATAGTCTGGGTGGACATTTGATTCATTGTTCAGCAGCCTTATTGATTTTTTTTAACCTTTATTTAACTAGGCAAGTCAGTTAAGATTTTTATTTTTACAATGACAGCCTACCCCAGCCTTTGGACCTAGGCGTGGTGTTACAGTGCCACTTGCCATGCTGTAGCAGAGAGAACAGTCTATGACTTGGGTGACTGGAGTCTTTGACAATTTTTTGAGCCTTCCTCTGACACATCTTGTATATAGGTCCTGGATGGCAGGAAGCTTGGCCCCAGTGATTTTTTTTAACTAGGCAAGTCAGTTAAGAACAAATTCTAGGAACAGTGGGTTAACTGCCTTGTTCAGGGGCACAACAAACGATTTGTACCTTGTCAGCTCGGGGATTTTATCTCGCAACCTTTCCCTTACTAGTCCAACACTCTAACCACTAGGCTACCTGCCACCCCTACAGATGGTAGTGCGTACTGTAGCGCCTTACGGTTGGATACCGACCAGTTGCCATACCAGGCTGTGATGCAGCCGGTCAGGATGCTCTCAATGGTACAGCTGTAGAACTTTTTGAAGATCTGGGGACCCATGCCAAATATTTCAGTCTCCTGAGAAGGGAAAGGTGTTATCGTGTCCTCTTCACGACTGTCTTGCTGTGTTTGGACTATGATAGTTCATTGGTGATGAGGACATCAAGGAACTTGAAACTCTCGACCCGCTCCACTACAGCCCCGTCGATGTTAATGGGGGCCTGTTCAGTCTTTTTCCTGTAGTCTACGATCAGCTCCTTTGTCTTGCTCACATTGAGGGAGAGGCTGTTGTCCTGATACCACATAGCCAGGTCTCTGATCTTCTCTCTATAGGCTGTGTCATTGTTGTCAGTGATCAGGCTGTTGTTTCGTCAGCAAATGTATTGATGGTGTTGGAGTCGTGCTTGGCCGTGCAGTCATGAGTGAACAGGGAGTGCAGGAGGGGACTGAGCTTTCACCCCTGAGGGGCCCCAGTGTTGAGGATCTGCCACCTGGGAATGGTCCGTCAGGAAGTCCAGGATCCAGTTGCAGAGGGAGGTTTTTAGTCCCAGGGTCCTTAGCTTAGAGATAAGCTTTGTGGGCACTATGGTTTTGAACACAATTTATGATACAAGGTTTGGTTTTGATGGTCTCGAATAAAGCTAATGAGAGAAGTGAAAAAGGTTTCCTTAACCTTAACCTTTCTTGAAATCTAAATGCACAATCTAGATTCAAGCCAATGTCTTAAGTAGTTAAACATGTTATTACACCAACCTTGTGAAAGCGATATACACTGAGTATACATAGTAAATGTCAATCCAGGACACTCCTATTAGTATGATACATTTTATGGGCAAAAGTTTGTGGACACCCATTCAAATTAGTGGATTCGGCTTTTCAGCCACACCTGTTGCTGATAGGTGTATAAAATCAAGCGCACAGCCAAGCAATCTCCATAGACAAACATTGGCAGTAGAATGGCCCGTACTGAAGAGTTCAGTGACTTTCAATGTGGCACACTCATAGGATGCCACCTTTCCAACAAATTTGTTCATAAAATTTCTGCCCCGCTAGAGCCTGCCAACTGTTATTGTGAAATGGAAACTTCTAGGAGCAACAACGGCTCAGCTGTGAAGTGGTAGGCCGCACAAGCTCACAGAATTGTGATCTCCAAGTGCTGAAGCATGTAGCACGTAAAATCGTCTATCTTCGTTTTGGCGGATGCCAGGAGAACGCTACCTGCCTCAATACATTGTGCCAACTCTACAGTTAGGTGGAGGAAGAATAATGGTCTGGGCTGTTTTTATGGTTCAGGCCCCTTAGTTGAAGTGAAGGGAAATCTTAACATTTCAGCATACAATGACTTTCTAGACAAATCTGTGCTACCAACTTTGTGGTGACAGTTTGGGGAAGGCCCTTTCCTTTTTCAGATTGACAATGCCCCCGTGCACAAAGCGAGGTCCATACAGAAATGGGTTGGCGAGACCAGTGTGGGAAGAACTTGACTGGCCTGCACAGAGTCCTGACCTCAACCCCATCGAACACGTTTGGTATGAATTGGAACGCAGACTGCGAGCCAGGCCTAATCGGACAATACCAGTGTCCGACCTCACTAATGCTCTTGTGGCTGAATGGAAGCAAGTCCCCGCAGCAATGTTCCAACATCTAGTGGAAAGCCTTCCCAGAAGAGTGGAGGCTGTTTAGAACAGCTAAGGGGGAACCAACTCCATGTTAATGCCCATGATTTTGGAATGAGATGTTAGAAGAGCAGGTGTCCACATACACTACATTACCAAAAGTATGTTACGATTCGTATGGTATGTATTCATTTGTGGACGTACATCATCCATTTCATATACTTACAATTCGCATGATATTTTACAAAGTTATCTAGGTGGCTAACACTAATAATGTTAGCTAGGTTGCTAGCATTATCTAGGCTAGGGGTTAGGGGTGAAGGTTAGGAGTTAGGTGAAACGACTTGCCTAGTTAAATAAAGGTTAAATAAAAAGTAAAGGAGTTAGGTTAAATGAATAAGGTAAGCTAACATGGTAAGTAGTTGCAAAGTAGATAAAAAGTAGTAATGAGCTAAAGTTGTCCTTGATGAGAAGACGTTCGCATTATACAGCTACCCATCCACCGTACCAACAAGCCTACTTTAGATTTTTGCCATAAGTAATCTTCTGTCTGATATAATACCAATGTAACATATACCAATTTGAGTGATCCAGATTTACCAAACGTAACATATACCAATTTGAGTGATCCAGATTTACCAAACGTAACATATCACACCAATTTGAGTGAGCCAGATTTACATTTACTATGTTACGTTAAGTCTATGAGACCAGGCTGTTATATCGAAGGATTGCCTTTGGTTTGTCAGTTTGCACATGCACAGTTCGGTTTGAGACTGCCATTAGACCTCATGATGTGTTTCTAAGCATGACTTTAGCTAGCCAACCTTGCCATGACATCGCTTACAAGTTTGCGGACTAAACTCCACCTTCTTCGGTGAAGGAAGGTTCTGATGAACTTTACCAATAGAGCCCCACGTTGGAGTTGTTATGTTATAACCGATAAAACCTAGCGGACAAACCGGGAAATGGTTCAATCGTTTCTCTACCATTTATTTTTCCCGTAAGGGAATTTAGAAACACTTAAAATAAGGGCTATTTTTTGTGTAGGTTTACCCTGGAGTGGCGTTTTGATAATCGTGTAAATCTCTCTCGGGCAAGGTGAAATATCAATATTTTCTGCTCTATTTACTCCAAGATTGTAAAATGCTAATCGGCATTAGAGTAGACATGCAAGACTACAAATATCTGCAAGCTCGTGAACATCATATCTAGCTGACACCTTTGCTAACAGGTATTGTGTCAATTTAAAACTTGCGCAAGACAGTTCACAGAATTGCAGAGACCAGGTTTGTGGAATCTAGCTCGACTTCATCAATTCGCCCAAGGTCAATACTTTAAAAAAAACAATGTATTATGAAACACCGACTTTGTACCTATGTTTGTCCTCTGTAGTCGGTTGCCCTTCTTTGTTTGCTGAATCCAATGAGCATTGAATACAACCACCGACTGTTTCCTTGTTGAGATTCAATTGTCACATGCACATTTGCGCTGAGTAGAGCAAGAGCAAACTGTTGGTGGTTGTATTTGATTAACGATTGTTAAAGTATGGGTTTAAATAATTAAAACAAATATTATATGTTTTCGGCTCCACAACGTTGGTGAAGAAAGGGAGGCCCCAACTCATCAGAAAATCTGTCTCATATTCAGGCTGTATCACAACCGGCCGTGATTGGGAGTCCGTTAGGGCAGCGCACAATTGGCCCAGTGTCGTCCGAGTTTGGCCTGTGTAGGACGTCATTGGAAATAAGAATGTGTTTTTAACTGACTTGCCTTGTTAAATAAAGGTTCAATTAAAATATTATAATAATTTACAAAAGTATCCAGACCCTTTGCGATGAGACTCGAAATTGAGCTCAGGTGCATCCTGTTTCCATTGATCATCCTTGAGATGTTTCGACAAAATAAATAAATAAAGGTTACAAATATATATGTATATATATTTAACATTTTGAATGGGTTATCCACATTGCAATGTTTTGAAATGCGGGCTTTTATTTTGAAGGTTTATTCAATGCCGTACAGACGTGACGTCATCATTTGTGGAGCGATCCCCTCACATGACCAGAAGACGGAAGTGGCATTTGAAGCCTCGTAAACAATCGCTCTTTGACTGTCTCTTTCAAACAAACCGTGATACAAACGAAAAGAAACAACAAATTAATCGTGTTTTATCCAGATCTAAGTTGGGATAGTCACCGGGATCTCTGCTCGTCGAACTGTGAGACGGTAGGAGAGAGCGAGAGAGAGACAGAGAGAGATGGGTCTGTCAGAGAAAGAAGAGTGTGTCTTGTTGGATCAAAAGCTGCTTGTCTTTATGGACCAACTGGAGCTGCTGGAGGAGAAACGAGAGAGACTCAACTCTCTAATAGAACAGGTATAGGATGGAAATTACATGATGTATCAAGGGCTAGACTGTCTTTGATGTCTTGATCAGAGGCTTTTTATTATGGCTTTGTGTGTGTGTGTGTGTGTGTGTGTGTGTGTGTGTGTGTGTGTGTGTGTGTGTGTGTGTGTGTGTGTGTGTGTGTGTGTGTGTGTGTGTGTGTGTGTGTGTGTGTGTGTGTGTGTGTGTGTGTGTGTGTGTTACAGGGATGGTTCTCCATGTCCAAAGCGAGGTATTCGATGGGCAACAAGCAGGTGTCTGCTCTGCAGTATGGGAGTGAGATGGAACCTCTGGTCCGAGTGCACACCAGGTACGAAGGAGATGCGCTTAGCCAAAGACTGTATTAACCTTATAAACCATCTATAACCAGGGATGCAAACTAGTCACCTTTCAGCGAAATTCGCTGTTTGGGTCCGATGAGAAACGTTTGGGGGTGGAATTTGGATCACTACTGGCTGCGTTTGGAGCAATACTCTGCTGTATCCAAGGCTCAGCCAATATACTGGCTGCTTTATCCAAGGCTCAGCCAATATACCGGCTGCTGTATCCAAGGCTCAGCCAATATACCGGCTGCTGTATCCAAGGCTCAGCCAATATACCGGCTGCTGTATCCAAGGCTCAGCCAATATACTGGCTGCTGTATCCAAGGCTCAGCAAATATACCAGCTGCTGTATCCAAGGCTCAGCCAATATACCGGCTGCTGTATCCAAGGCTCAGCCAATATACTGGCTGCTTTATCCAAGGCTCAGCCAGTTATTCACATAACAGAATGCAGCACTCGACTGAAGAGAGAAGAGAACCAATTTGCTAGTTACAGACTCAGTGCTCTGGAAAGACAGCAGCAGTTTGCAAAGGCAGTTTGCCTGTTACAGCAGCATGTCACTGAACGATAACAAAGAGGTAGGTGAGAAGCCAGATCACGAACCGGGTGAGAAGGTGATGAAACAAACTCCATTTGGAAAGTTTGAGGTGTGGAAAGTATTGTTAGCATTGTTTAGTATCTTGCTATAGTTGCTGGATCCAATTCTCTGTCAGCTAACAAGAGTAATGTTGAGCAACATTAGCCAACTTAGCTGATCGAATCATTTAGTTTATGATGTGAAAATTAGCTGGCTGCTAATAAAGTCAGACAGCTAGCTAGCTAACGTTACAACATCAGATGAGCTAACGTTAGTAACCTACCCAATTCGCTATAGTATTAACTGTTATACGATTCCTTGCCGTTCCTCAAGTATTAACGGTTAGTTGTTTAATCAGTGTGAAATGTTAACTAAACTCAGCAAAAAAAGGAACGTCCCTTTTTCAGGACCCTGTCTTTCAAAGATAATTTGTAGAAATCCAAATAACTTCACAGATCTTCATTGTAAAGGGTTTAAACACTGTTTCCCATGCTTGTTCAATGAACCATAAACAGTTCATGAATATGCACCTGTGGAACGGTCATTAAGACACTAACAGCTTACAGACGGTAGGCAATTAAGGTCACAGTTATGAACACTTAGGACACTAAAGAGTCCTGTCTACTGACTCTGAAAAACACCAAAAGAAAGATGCCCAGGGTCCCTGCTCATCTGCGTGAACGTGCCTTAGGCATGCTGCAAGGAGGCATGAGGACTGCAGATATGGCAAAAGCAATACATTGTAATGTCAGTACTGTGAGACGCCTAAGACAGCGCTACAGGGAAACAGGACGGACAGCTGATCATCCTCGCAGTGGCAGACCACATGTAACACCACCTGCACAGGATCGGTACATCCGAACATCACACCTGCGGGACAGGTACAGGATGGCAACAACAACTGCCCGAGTTACACCAGGAACGCACAAACCTTCCATCAGTGCTCAGACTTTCCACAGTAGGCTGAGAGAGGCTGAACTGAGGGCTTGTAGGCATGTTGTAAGGCAGGTCCTCACCAGACATCACCGGCAACAACGTCAACTATGGGCACACAAACCCACCATCGCTGGACCAGGCTCATCCTGACATGACCCTCCAGCATGACAATGCCACCAGCCATACTGCTCATTCTGTGTGTGATTTCCTGCAAGACAGGAATGTCAGTGTTCTGCCATGGCCAGCGAAGAGCCCGGATCTCAATCCCATTGAGCACGTCTGGGACCTCAATGGGATTAAGATCAATTATGCCAACAAAGAGTATCATGCTCTGCTGGCACATTGTAGATGTCCACAGGTAGAAAATGTACAATGTAATAATGTGTAGTGTAGCCGAAAGGTATTGCTTTTGTTGTATTGAATTTGACAGTAACACGTGTGAGTGAGGAATGATTATTCAATGTTTTACTCAGTTAACGTTATTTTTCCACACATGAAGCCTTGTGCACTTGATCAATGTCTCCTATAGTGGCCACTATATAATAGAGCAAAAATAGAATGCCTGTTTGTTTCAATCTATTTCTACTTTAAGATGTTTTCTTCCTATTTTCAATATTTAGATGTGTGTGTGGTCACAAGCGTTCTATTATAAAGGCTGTCATGGTAACAAGCGTTCTATTATAAAGGCTGTCATGGTCACAAGGCTGTCATGGTCACAAGCGTTATAAAACAAGGCTGTCATAAAGGTAACAAGCGTTCTATTATAAAGGCTGTCATGGTAACAAGCGTTCTATTATAAAGGCTGTCATGGTAACAAGCGTTCTATTATAAAGGCTGTCATGGTCACAAGCATTCTATTATAAAGGCTGTCATGGTAACAAGCGTTCTATTATAAAGGCTGTCATGGTAACAAGCGTTCTATTATAAAGGCTGTCATGGTAACAAGCGTTCTATTATAAAGGCTGTCATGGTAACAAGCGTTCTATTATAAAGGCTGTCATGGTAACAAGCGTTCTATTATAAAGGCTGTCATGGTAACAAGCGTTCTATTATAAAGGCTGTCATGGTAACAAGCGTTCTATTATAAAGGCTGTCATGGTCACAAGCGTTCTATTATAAAGGCTGTCATGGTAACAAGCGTTCTATTATAAAGGCTGTCATGGTAACAATTATAAAGGCTGTCATGGTAACAAGCGTTCTATTATAAAGGCTGGCTGTCATGGTAACAAGCGTTCTATTATAAAGGCTGTCATGGTCACAAGCGTTCTATTATAAAGGCTGTCATGGTCACAAGCGTTCTATTATAAAGGCTGTCATGGTCACAAGTGTTCTATTATAAAGGCTGTCATGGTAACAAGCGTTCTATTATAAAGGCTGTCATGGTCACAAGCGTTCTATTATAAAGGCTGTCATGGTAACAAGCGTTCTATTATAAAGGCTGTCATGGTAACAAGCGTTCTATTATAAAGGCTGTCATGGTCACAAGCGTTCTATTATAAAGGCTGTCATGGTAACAAGCGTTCTATTATAAAGGCTGTCATGGTAACAAGCGTTCTATTATAAAGGCTGTCATGGTAACTGCAATATTAGTGTATTGTTTTTTTCTCAAGACTTGTGTCATTTGCAGTCAAGTTTAGTCAACAAATAACATTGGATTGTTTTCTTTACAGTTTTTAGCTGTGAGTTCGGTTCACACTAAACACTTTTTATTTTACACACAGAGACTGATCATGTAGATCATATTGCAAAAATCTCTGAAGCTGGAGACTCACATCTCCCTCACTAGCTTTAAGCACCAGCTGTCAGAGCAGCTTACAGATCACTGCACCTGTACATAGCCCATCTGTAAACAGCCCATCTATCTACCTACCTCGTCCCCATACTGGTATCTATTTATTTATTTACTTTGCTCCTTTGCACCCCAGTATCTCTACTTGCACATTCATCTTCTGCACATCTACCATTCCAGTGTTTAATTGCTATATTGTAATTACTTCGCCACCTGGCCTATTTATTTCCTTAACCTACCATTTGCACTCACTGTATATAGACTTTTTGTTTTATTTTGTTCTACTGTATTATTGACTATGTTTTGTTTATTCCATGTGTAACTTTGTGTTGTTGTATGTGTCGAATTGCTACACTTTATCTTGGCCAGGTCGCAGTTGCAAATGAGAACTTGTTCTCAACTAGCCTACCTGGTTAAATAAAGGTGAAATAAATAAATAAATATTATTTGTTGTTTTATTAGTTGAAACCTGCATTAACCCCTAGCAGGGATTTTTCGCATTGTGAAACAAAAGTGTCACCTTTTTGGGCCCTCACCAGTTTGCATCCCTGACTATAACTTAGCGACATCGATTCCATACAACTTTATTTAGGCTGTCAGTTCTCACCATTCAATGGACTCAAACTTCCAAGGCATGTCTGTTTATCAACTCTGTGTAATGTGTGTTAGAGGGTATATCTGGGATAATAATGATGTCAGTGTGTCGTAGGACTCTGGAGAGTGGTGAGGCCGAGTTCCAGACAAAGAGAAGGACGCTGAAGTCTCCTGAAGAGAGACAGGTGGAGGACATTGGACCTAAAGACAAGGAGGGTAATGGAGCACCACTGACTAGTGTAGGCTGTGTCTTCTCCATATGCCAACTACAGGCCTTTAAAAGGGATAGGTCAATAGTACTGTATATATCTACTGTCTCTATTATACTATGACAGACCAGCTAGATATACTGTCTCTATTATACTATGACAGACCAGCTAGATATACTGTCACTATTATACTATGACAGACCAGCTAGATATAATGTCACTATTATACTATGACAGACCAGCTAGATATACTGTCACTATTATACTATGACAGACCAGCTAGATATACTGTCACTACTACAGACCAGCTTATACTGTCACTATTATACTATGACAGACCAGCTAGATATACTGTCACTATTATACTATGACAGACCAGCTAGATATACTGTCACTATTATACTATGACAGACCAGCTAGATCTACTATCTCTATTATACTATGACAGACCAGCTAGATCTACTGTCTCTATTATACTATGACAGACCAGCTAGATATACTGTCACTATTATACTATGACAGACCAGCTAGATCTACTGTCTCTATTATACTATGACAGACCAGCTAGATATACTGTCACTATTAGTGCATTCGGAAAGAATTCAGAACTTCCAACAGACCCTTTACTCAGTGCTTTGTTGAAGCACCTTTGGCAGCGATTACAGCCTCAAGGCAAATCAAATTTTATTTGTCACATGCGCCGAATACAACAAGTGTAGCTCTTACCGTGAAATGCTTACTTACAAGCCCTTAACTTTTCTTGAACTGCACTGTTGGTTAAGAAAATATTAACCAAATTAAATAAAGTAAAACATTATTAAAATAAAGTAAAACATTATTATTAACACAATAAAATAACAATAACGAGGCTATATACAGGGGGTACCGGTACCAAGTCAATGTGTGGGGGGGGGTGCAGGTTAGTTGAGGTAATATTTACATGTAGGTAGGGGTGAAGTGACTATCCATAGATAATAAACAGCGAGTAGCAGTAGTGTACATGTAGGTAGGGGTGAAGTGACTATCCATAGATAATAAACAGCGAGTAGCAGTAGTGTACATGTAGGTAGGGGTGAAGTGACTATGCATAGATAATAAACAGCGAGTAGCAGCAGTGTACATGTAGGTAGGGGTGAAGTGACTATCCATAGATAATAAACAGCGAGTAGCAGCAGTGTACATGTAGGTAGGGGTGAAGTGACTATCCATAGATAATAAACAGCGAGTAGCAGCAGTGTACATGTAGGTAGGGGTGAAGTGACTATGCATAGATACTAAACAGAGAGTAGCAGCAGTGTACATGTAGGTAGGGGGGAAGTGACTATCCATAGATAATTAACAGCGAGTAGCAGCAGTGTACAAAACCAATGGAGGGGGGGTGTCAATGTAAATAGTCCGGTGGCCATTTGATTAATTCTTCAGCAGTCTTATGGCTTGGGGGTAGAAGCTGTTAATGAGCCTTTGGTCCTAGACTTGGCTCTCTGGTACCTCTTGCCGTGCGGTAGCAGAGAAAACAGTCTATAACTTGGGTGACTGGAGTCTCTGACAATTTTTTGTGTCTTTCTTCTGACACTGCCTATTATAGAGGTCCTGGATGGCAGGAAGCTTGGCCCAAGCTGGGCCATTCGCACTACCCTCTGCAGCGCCTTACGGTCAGATGCCGAGCAGTTGCCATATCAGGCGGTGATGCAACCAGTCAGCATGATCTCGATGGTGCAGCTGTAGAACTTTTTGAGGATCTGGGGACCCATACCAAATCTTTTCAGTCACCAGAGGGGGAAAGGGTGTTGTTGTGCCCTCTTCACGACTGTCTTGGTGTGTTTGGACCATGATAGTTTGTTGGTGATGTGGACACCTATGAACTTGAAACTCTCGACCCGCTCCACTACAGCCCCGTCGATGTTAATGGGGGCCTGTTCGGCACCGCCTTTACCTGTAGTCCACGATCAGTTCCTTTGTCTTGCTCACATGCTTGAAATGTAGGTATTACAGACTCAGTCAGGGAGAGGATGAAAATGTCAGTGAAGACACTTGGCAGTGGCTCCGCGCATGCTTTGAGTACACGTCCTGGTAATCCATCTGGCCCCGCGGCTTTTTGAATTTTGTTGGCTACCGAGAGCGTTATCACACAGTCGTCCAGAACAGCTGGTGCTCTCGTGCATGCTTCAGTGTTGCTTGCCTCGAAGCGAGCATAAAGGGCATTTAGCTCATCTGGTAGGCTCGGGTCACTAGGCAGCTCGCGGCTGTGCTTCCCTTTGTCGTCTAATAGTTTTCAAGCCCTGCCACATCCGACGAGCGTCAGAGCCGTTGTAGTAGGATTCAATCTTAATCCTGTTTTGATGCTTTTCTTGTTTGAGGGCATAGTGGGATTTCTTATAAGCGTCCGGATTAGTGTCCCGCTCCTTGAAAGCGGCAGCTCTAGCCTTTAACTCGAAGCGGATGTTGCCTGTAATCTATGGCTTCTGGTTGGGATATGTACGTACGATCACTGTGGGGACTACGTCGTCAATGCACTTATTGATGAAGCTGATGACTGAGGTGGTATACTCCTCAATGTCATTGGATGAATCCCAGAACATAGTCCAGTCTGTGCTAGCAAAACAGTCCTGTAGCGTAGCATCCGTGGCATCTGACCATTTCCGTATTTAGTGATTGTTAGGAAATTATGATTAATATGATTGAACAAATAATTTTAAATGGAACTGTAAGTAAACTTATACTCTGTTTTATTATATCTGATTAACAATATCAGTTCATAAGAAGGGATTGTGAGACACGGACAAGGAGTAATAAGTTAATGAACACCATTCCAACTAGGCAGAAACAAATGGGTTGTGGACTGTGTAAACACATAAGGTCGTTAGCCTATGGTTGACCCTACTGAAACTTAGCTCTGGGGTTTTTAGATAAGGCAGTGAGTGCATTCCTAGGTTTTCTGTTAATTAAACCTGTCAGTTCGGTGGTGATCGATAATGTTGAGGGGTCAAAAGTTATCTGAGAGTGTGTTAGTAAGTTAGAATGAACTTTTCACCTTACTTTGTCCCGGTCGAGAGGAGGGGATTCTGTTAAAGCAGTGAAATGACGTCATGATCTGTATATAAACTAATGCATGTGTTTGAGTGAGAGCGCGCTCCGAGAATAAATTCTATTACCTATTATTTAAAGACGGGTCTGCGTCTATTTTATGCAAACAAGAAATCTTACAAATTCTCATAAAATAGATGAAGGGCTTTCAATTGATGAAAGCACAGGCATAATTAAATGACAGTAACAGTAATTCACTGGTACTTCCTACTTTAGTTTTTGCTCATAAGCAGGAATCAGGAGGATAGAATTATGGTCAGATTTGCCAAATGGAGGGCGAGGGAGAGTTGTATATGTGTCTGCGTGTTGACTATAGGTGGTCTTGAGTTTTTTTTCCTCTGGTTGCACATGTGACATGCTGGTAGAAATGAGGTAAATGGATTTAAGTTTCCCTGCATTAAAGTCCCCGGCCACTAGGAGCGCCGCTTCTGGGTGAGCATTTTCTTTTTTGCTTATGACCTTATGGAGTTGGCTGAGTGCGGTTTTAAGTGCCAGCATTGGTTTGTGGTGGTAAATAGACGGCTACGAATAATATAGATGAGAACTCTTTTAGTAGTTAGGGTGGTCTACAGCTTATCATAAGGTACTCTACCTGAGGCGAGCAATACCTCAAGATTTCTTTAATATTAGACATTGCGCACTAGCTGTTATTGACTAGCTGTTATTAACTAGCTGTTACGCACACCTCCACCCCTCAGCTTACCAGACATAGCTTCTCTGTTCTGCCAGCGCATGGAAAATCCCGCCAGCTCTATATTTTCCATGTCGTCGTTCAGCCACATCTCAGTGAAATATAATATTACACGTTATAATGTCCCATTGGTAGGATAATCTTGATCATAGGTCATCGATTTTATTTTCCAATGATTGCGCGTTGGCCAATAGAACAGATGGCAATGGGAGTTTACTCACCTACAAATTCTCTGAAGGCAGACCGACCTCCGTCCCCTTTTTGTCTTTTCTTCACTCAAATGACGGGGATTTGGGCCTGTTCCCGGGAGAGCAGTATATCCTTCTCGTCGGACTCGTTAAAGGAAAAAGCTTCTTCCAGTTTGAGGTGAGTAATTGCAGTTCTGATGTCCAGAAGTTATTTTCGTTCATAAGTGATAGTAGCTGCAACATAATGTAGAAAACAAGTTTTAAAAAATAAGTTACAAACAATGAAACAACACAGTTTGTTAGGAGCCTGGTAAATGTCACCCATCCTCTCCGCCAGTCTTCTTGGGTATGACGCTACAGGCTTATTAGCACACCTGTATTTGGTGAGTTTCTCCCATTCTTCTCTGCAGATCCTCTCAAGCTCCGTCAGGTTGGATGGGGCGCTCTGGAGCATGTTTTCATCAAGAATCTATCTGTACTTGTCACGCCCTGACCTGAGTATTCTTTGTTTTCTTTATTGTTTTGGTTAGGTCAGGGTGTGACATGGGTGATGTATGTGTTTTTGTACTGTCTATGGGTTTTGTAGATTTATGGGGTTGTTTATCATCTAGGTGTTTATATATGTCTATAGTTGCCTATATTGGTTCTCAATTAGAGCCAGGTGTTTGTTGTTGTCTCTGATTGGGAACCATATTTAGGCAGCCATCTTCTTTGGGTATTTTGTGGGTTATTGTCTATGTCTAGTTGCCTGTGTCTGCACTAGTATTTTATAGCTTCACGTTCGGTTTGTTGTTTTTGTATAGTTTGTCTTCGTCTTCATTAAAAAGTATGTGTTCTAATCACGCTACGCTATGTCTCCTCCATACGACGAATGTGACAGTACTTTGCTCCATTCATCTTTCACTCGATCCTGACTAGCTGTGCAGCAATGCTCCCTATCCAACCTGACAGAGCTTGAGAGGTTCTGCAGAGAAGAATGGGAGAAATTCCCCAAATAGAGATGTGCCGAGCATGTAGCGTCATACCCAAGAAGACTCAAGGCTGTAATCGTTGCCAAAGATGCTTCAACAAAGTACTGAGTAAAGGGTCTGAATGCTTATGTAAATGTGATATTTGTGATATTATGGGATATTGTGTATAGATTGAGGGGGATACAACATTTCATCCATTTTTCAAATAAAGCTGTAACATAACAAAATATGGAGGGGTCTGAAAACTTTCTGAATGTAGCATTACTTAGTATGTCACTGAGAAATCAGTTTATATTGAATTATTTGGAGTTGTGTCTTGGGTTCGTTAACATATGGATACTTGTTAGTGCCACTGAATGCATGTAAAATATTGATGGGAGACTCTGTTACGGAGGAATGGAAATACTTTTTTTAGGCTGGATCATGTTGTTGCATGTTTTAATTATGTAATGTATTGATTGTTGCTGCTGCCTTTGCCAGATCACCCTTGAAAGGCCCGTCCCGCGTGTCCCCAGGCACTCTCATTTGTTGACTTCTGTAACTGAAAAAGCCTTGGTTTCATGCATGTTAACATCAGAAGCCTCTCTCTCTCTCATCAGAACTGCCAAATTTGCAGAGATAGCCTGCAAATTTCTGTCATACTTTCCAGGTCTATGCCCAAACAGTTCGAACTTCTAAATTTAAAAATGAATCTCTCCAGAAATGTCTCTTCCCTGTTGCTGCCTGTTATTGGCCGCCTGTTATTGACTCCTCTCAGCTCCCAGCTGTGCCCTGGACACCATATGTGAAATGATTGCACCCCATCTATCTTCAGAGTTCGTTCTGCCATGTGACCTAAACTAGGATATGCTTAACACCCCGGCCATCCAACAATCTAAGCTAGATGCCCTCAACCTCACACAAATGATCAAGGAACCCACCAGGTACAACCCTAAATCCGTAAATATGGGCACCCTCATAGATATCATCCTGACCAACTTGCCCTCCAAATACACCTCTGCTGTTTTCAATCAGGTTCTCAGCGATCACTGCCTCATTGCCTGCATCCGCTATGGGTCTGCAGTCAAACGACCACCCCTCATCACTGTCAAACACTCCCTAAAAAACACTTCTGCGAGCAGGCCTTTCTAACCGACCTGGCCCGGGTATCCTGGAAGGATATTGACCTGATTCCATCAGTTGAGGATGCCTGGTCATTCTTTAAAAGTAATTTCCTCACCATCTTAAATAAGCATGATAGCAGATGTTCTGAAAGAGCTGCAAAACCTGGACCCGTACAAATCAGCCGGGCTAGACAATCTAGACCCTCTCTTTCTAAAATTATCTTCCGCCATTGTTGCAACCCCTATTACTAGTCTGTTCAACTTCTCTTTTGTATTGTCCGATATCCCTAAAGATTGGAATGCTTCCGCGGTCTAGACCCAAACTGTTATAAACCTATATCCATCCTGCCCTGCCTTTCTAAGGTCTTCGAAAGCCAAGTTAATAAACAGATCACTGACCATTTAGAATCCCACCGTACCTTCTCTGCTGTGCAATCTGGTTTCCGAGCTGGTCATGGGTGCACCTCAGCCACGCTCAAGGTCCTAAACGATATCAGAACCGCCATCGATAAAAGACTGTACTGTTCAGCCGTCTTCATCAAACTGGCCAAGGCTTTCGACTCTCAATCACCGTATCCTTATCGGTAGACTCAATAGCCTTGGTTTCTCAAATGACTGCCTCGCCTGGTTCACCAACTACTTCTCAGACGTAGTTCAGTGTGTAAAATCGGATGGCCTGTTGTCCGGACCTCTGGCAGGTTCTATGGGGGTTCCACAGGGTTCAATTCTCGGGCCGACTATTTTCTCTGTATATATCAACGATGTCGCTCTTGCTGCGGGTGATTCCCTGATCCACCTCTACGCAGACGACACCATTCTGTATACATCTGGACCTTCTTTGGACACTGTGTTAACTAACCTCCAGACGACACCATTCTGTATACATCTGGCCCTTCTTTGGACACTGTGTTAACTAACCTCCAGACGACACCATTCTGTATACATCTGGCCCTTCTTTGGACACTGTGTTAACTAACCTCCAGACGACACCATTCTGTATACATCTGGCTCTTCTTTGGACACTGTGTTAACTAACCTCCAGACGACACCATTCTGTATACATCTGGACCTTCCTTGGACACTGTGTTAACTAACCTCCAGATGACACCATTCTGTATACATCTGGACCTTCCTTGGACACTGTGTTAACTAACCTCCAGACGACACCATTCTGTATACATCTGGCCCTTCTTTGGACACTGTGTTAACTAACCTCCAGACGACACCATTCTGTATACATCTGGCCCTTCTTTGGACACTGTGTTAACTAACCTCCAGACGACACCATTCTGTATACATCTGGCCCTTCTTTGGACACTGTGTTATCTAACCTCCAGACGACACCATTCTGTATACATCTGGACCTTCTTTGGACACTGTGTTAACTAACCTCCAAACGACACCATTCTGTATACATCTGGACCTTCCTTGGACACTGTGTTAACTAACCTCCAAACAAACGTCAATGCCATACAACACTCCTTCTGTGGCCTCCGACTGCTCTTAAACACTAGTAAAACCAAATGCATGATTTTCAACCGTTCGCTACCCGCCCGCCCGACTAGCATCACTACTCTGGACGGTTCTGACTTAGAATATGTGGACAACTACAAATACCTAGGTGTCTGGCTAGACTGCAAACTCTCCTTCCAAAATTAAATCTAGAATCGACTTCCTATTTCGCAACAAAGCATCCTTCACTCACGCCGCCAAACACACCCCGTAAAACTGACACTCCTACCGATCCTCGAATTGGGCGATGTAATTTACAAAGTAGCTTCCAATACTCTACTCAGCAAACTGGATGCAGTCTATCACAGTGCCATCCATTTTGTTACCAAAGCCCCATATACCACCCACCACTGCGAACTGTATGCTCTTGTCGGCTGGCCCTCGCTATATATTCGTCGCCAGACCCACTGGCTCCAGGTCATCTACAAGTCTATGCTAGGTAAAGCTCCGCCTTATCTCAACTCCCTGGTCACGATAACAACACCCACCCGTAGCACGTACTGGGGCAGGTATATCTCACTGATCATTCCCAAAACCAACTCCTCTTTGCTTCCAGTTCTCTGCTGCCAATGATTATATTTCCCTCACTAACTTTAAACATCAGCTATCCGATCGCTGCAGCTGTACATAGCCCATCTGTAAATAGCACACCCAATCTACCTACCTCATCCCCATATTGTTTTTATTTACTTTTCTGCTCTTTTGCTCACCAGTATTTCTACTTGCACATCATCATCTGCTCATCTATCACTCTAGTGTTAATTTGCTAATCTGTATTACTTCGCTACTATGGCCTATTTATTGCCTACCTCACGCTATTTGCACACACTGTATATAGACTTTTCTTTTCTATTGTGTTATTGACTGTACACTTGTTTATTCTATGTGTAACTCTGTGTTGTTGTTTGTGTCACTTTGCTTTATCTTGGCCAGATCTCAGTTGTAAATGATAACTTGTTCTCAACTAGCTTTACCTGGTTAAATAATTATTAAAAAGAGACTGGGTCTCAAAGGGCTTTTCCTGGTTAAATAAAGGTTACAAAATGAAGTCCCCTCATCTGACTGTATGTTTGTTGGATCTACAGGTGTGAGGAGAAGAGTGAAGACGCAGGAGGTTCCAGAGATCGACCAGAGTGACAACAAGCATCCGTGGACAGAGACTGAGCCGGCTCCCTCCTCCAAACCTGAACCCAACCCCCAGCAGGACCCACTGAAGTGGTTTGGAATCCTGGTGCCTCAGACCCTGAAACAGGCCCAGGCCTCATTCAAACAGGGTAGGCTGTCTGAAAGGATGGATGAAACAAGTTAGGGTCTGTCTAGTAGGATGGATGGAACAAGTTAGGGTCTGTCTGGTAGGATGGATGAAACAAGTTAGGGTCTGTCTAGTAGGATGGATGAAACAAGTTAGGGTCTGTCTGGTAGGATGGATGAAACAAGTTAGGGTCTGTCTAGTAGGATGGATGGAACAAGTTAGTCTGTAGTAGGATGGATGAAACAAGTTAGTCTGTAGTAGGATGGATGAAACAAGTTAGGGTCTGTCTAGTAGGATGGATGAAACAAGTTAGGGTCTGTCTAGTAGGATGGATGAAACAAGTTAGGGTCTGTCTAGTAGGATGGATGAAACAAGTTAGGGTCTGTCTAGTAGGATGGATGAAACAAGTTAGGGTCTGTCTAGTAGGATGGATGAAACAAGTTAGGGTCTGTCTAGTAGGATGGATGAAACAAGTTAGTCTGTAGTAGGATGGATGAAACAAGTTAGTCTGTAGTAGGATGGATGAAACAAGTTAGGGTCTGTCTAGTAGGATGGATGAAACAAGTTAGGGTCTGTCTAGTAGGATGGATGAAACAAGTTAGGGTCTGTCTAGTAGGTTGGATGAAACAAGTTCAAAAATTCATTTTCCCTTCTCTTCTTCTCCCCCCTTCCACCTCCTCCCTTCTACCCTCCTCCCCCATCCAACCCCTCCCTTCTCCCCTCCTCCTCTCCCTTCCCCTTTCTCCCACCCTTCTCCCCCTCTCCCTTGTACCCTCTTCCCCCCTCTCCCTTGACCCCCTCTCCCTCTGTCCCCTCCTCCCCTCTCTCTTTCCCCTCCTCCCCTCTCCCTTGTCCCCTCCTCACCCCTCTCTCTTTTCCCCTCCTCCCCTCTCCCTTGTCCCCTCCTCACCCCTCTCCCTTGTCCCCTCCTCACCCCTCTCCCTGTCCCCTCCTCACCCCTCTCCCTTGTCCCCTCCTCACCCCTCTCCCTGTCCCCTCCTCACCCCTCTCCCTTTCCCCTCCTCACCCCTCTCCCTTGTCCCCTCCTCACGCCTCTCCCTTGTCCCCTCCTCACCCCTCTCCCTTGTCCCCTCCTCTCCCCTCTCTCCCTTGTCCCCTCCTCTCCCCTCTCTCCCTTGTCCCCTCCTCTCCCCTCTCCCTTGTCCCCTCCTCACCCCTCTCCCTTGTCCCCTCCTCACCCCTCTCCCTTGTCCCCTCCTCACCCCTCCTCTCCCCTCTCTCCCTTGTCCCCTCACCCCTCTCCCTTGTCCCCTCACCCCTCTCCCTTGTCCCCTCACCCCTCTCCCTTGTCCCCTCCTCACCCCTCTCCCTTGTCCCCTCCTCACCCTTCCTCTCCCCTCTCTCCCTTGTCCCCTCCTCACCCTCCTCTCCCCTCTCTCCCTTGTCCCCTCACCCCTCTCCCTTGTCCCCTCCTCACCCCTCTTCCTTGTCCCCTCCTCACCCCTCTCCCTTGTTCCCTCCTCACCCCTCTCCCTTGTTCCTCCTCTCCCCTCTCCCCTGTAGTGGTAGAGTTGTCAGCAGAGGTGGCTACTCTTCAGTCTGCAGTCCTGACCACCAGACAACAGTTGCAGATGAAACAGAAGAGCAGCAGCCAGACCCCGGACCTGACTGACTGACTGACCTGACTGACAGACCTGACTGACTGACCTGACTGACAGACTGACCTGACTGACAGACCTGACAGACTGACCTGACTGACAGACCTGACAGACTGACCTGACTGACAGACTGACTGACTTGACTGACTGACTTGACTGACAGACCTGACTGACTGACCTGACTGACTGACTGACTGACTGACCTGACTGACAGACCTGACTGACAGACCTGACTGACCTGACCTGACTGACTGACTGACTGACTGACTGACTGACTGACTGACTGACTGACTGACCTGACTGACTGACTGACCTGACCTGACCTGACCTGACCTGACCTGACTGACCCTGACCGACAGACTGACCTGACTGACAGACTGACCTGACTGACTGACTGACTGACCTGACTGACTGACCTGACTGACTGACCAGACGGACAGATGAACCAGAAGGACCAGACGAACCAGGTTGACCAGACGGACCAAACTGACCAGACTGACCAGATCATGGTTTAGCGTACACAGCCACTCTCTCCCACATAGTATAGTAGTACTTCTGTCTAGAGCACTTTATACAAAGGCTGAGGGGGCTTCAGCACCACTGATAAATAAATACAAAATATACAAATAATAAAATAGACATCTTTTTTTAATCACAATTTGTGAACTTTATTACGACTCTATTAGCGGAGAGAAATACTCTAGATATACCCCTGCTGCCTATACGTACATGTAGGTAGGAGGGGTAAAGATATGTTGAGGTAGATATGTACAGTACCAGTCCAAAGTTTGGACACCTACTCATTCAATGGTTTTACTTTATTTTTTACTATTTTCTACATTGTAGAATAATAGTTAAGACATTAAAACTATGAAATAACACAAATGGAGACATGTTGTAACCAGAAAAGTGTTAAACAAATCTAAATATATTTGAGATTTGAGATTATTCAAGGAAGGGAAGACATGTAGCCTAGTGGTTAGAGCATTGGGCCAGTAACCGAAAGGTTGCTGGATCGAATCCCCGAGCTGACAAGGTAAAAATATGTCATTCTGACCCTGAACAAGGCCACTGTTCCCCAGTAGGCCGTCATTGTAGTTAAATAAAAAAGCCACCCTTTGCCTTTGACAGCTTTGCACACTCTTTCTGCATTCTCTCAACCAGCTTTACCTGGAATGCTTTTCCAACAGTCTTGAAGGAGTTCCCACAAATGCTGAGCACTTGTTGGCTGCATTTCCGTCACTCCAGCTTATCCCAAACCATCTCAAATGAGTTGAGGTCGGGTGATTGTGGAGGCCAGGTCATCTGATGCAGCACTACATCACTCTCTTTCTTGATCAAATAGCCCTGAGGTGTGTTGCGCCATTGTCCTGTTTAAAAGCAAATGATTGTCCCACAAAGCGCAAACCAGATAAGATGGCCATAAAACAAATTATTTTGTGTAAGCTTCTCAGCTAGCTTGTTAGCTGATCAAATGTCTGTTCTAAACTTGTTTCTTCTAGCTAGATAACATCACATCATTACATGAAATGCTTGTGCAAGTAGCTAGCTAGCTAACATTACTAGCTAGCTGTGATAAATGTATTCTATCAAAACATCCGACTGAAGTGAGTTGTGGGTCATTGTAATGTAATGATAATGTATGCCATTTAGCAGACGCTTTTATCCAAAGCGACTTACAGTCATATGTGCATACATTCTACATATGGGTGGTCCCGTCGAACCCACTACCCTGGCGTTACAAGCGCCATGCTCTACCAACTGAGCTACAGAAGGACCACCATTGTCCTGTGATAGTCCCACTAAGCGCAAACCAGATGGGATGGTATATTTCTGCAGAATGCTGTGGTAGCCATGCTGGTTAAGTGTGCCTTGTATTCTAAATAAATCTCTGACAGTGTCACCAGCAAAGCACCATCACACCTCCTCCTCCATGCTTCACGGTGGGAACCACACACCATCACACCACCTCCTCCATGCTTCACGGTGGGAACCACACATGTGGAAATCATCCGTTCACCTACTCTGTGTCTCACAAAGACACGGCGGTAGAACCAAAAATCTCTCATTTGGACTCATCAGACCAAAGGACAGATTTCCACCTGTCTAATGTCCGCTGCTCGTGTTTCTGGCCCAAGAAAGTCTCTTCTTGTTATTGGTGTTCTTTAGTAGTGGTTTCTTTGCAGCAATTTGACCATGAAGGCCTGATTTCTTCTTTGAACAGTTGATGTTGATATGTTTGTTTTACTTGAACTTTGAAGCATTTATTTGGGCTGCAGTTTCTGAGGCTGGTAAGTTATCAACTGCAACAGAGGTAACTCTGGGTCTTCCTTTCCTGTGGCGGTTTTCATGAGAGCCAGTTTCATCATAGCGCTTCATGGTATTTGCGACTGCACTTCAAGAAACTTTGAGAGTTCTTGTAATGTTCTGTTTTGACTGACCTCCATGTCTTAAAGTAATGGTGGACTGTTGTTTCTCTTTGCTTATTATAGCTGTTTTTGTTGCCATAATATGGACTTGGTCTTTTACCAAATAGGGATATCTTCTTCTACCTCGTCACAACACAACTGATTGGCTCAAACGCATTAAGAAGGAAAGAAATTCCACAAATTAACTTTTAAGAAGTCACACCTGTTAATTAAAATGCATAATGAAGCTGGTTGAGAGAATGCCAAGAGTGTGCAAAGCTGTCATCAAGGCAAAGGGTGGCTACTTTGAAGAATCTCAAACATAAAATACATTGATTTGTTTGGTTCCAACATGATTCCATATGTGTTATTTCATAGTTTTGATGTCTTCACTATTATTCTGCAATGTAGAAAATAGGGAAAATAAATTAAAACCCTTGATTAAGTGTGTCCAAACTTTTGACTGATACTGTACATGTAGGTAGCAGGGGTAAAGATACGTGTGGGTCTGTGGTAGTACGTGTGGGTCTGTGGTAGTGCGTGTGGGTCTGTGGTAGTACGTGTGGGTCTGTGGTAGTACGTGTGGGTCTGTGGTAGTACGTGTCGTTCTGTGGTAGTACGTGTGGGTCTGTGGTAGTACGTGTGGGTCTGTGGTAGTACGTGTGGGTCTGTGGTAGTGCGTGTGGGTATGTGGTAGTACGTGTGGGTATGTGGTAGTACGTGTGGGTCTGTGGTAGTGCGTGTGGGTCTGTGGTAGTACGTGTGGGTCTGTGGTAGTACGTGTGGGTCTGTGGTAGTACGTGTGGGTCTGTGGTAGTACGTGTGGGTCTGTGGTAGTGCGTGTGGGTCTGTGGTAGTACGTGTGGGTCTGTGGTAGTACGTGTGGGTCTGTGGTAGTACGTGTGGGTCTGTGGTAGTGCGTGTGGGTCTGTGGTAGTGCGTGTGGGTCTGTGGTAGTACGTGTGGGTCTGTGGTAGTACGTGTGGGTCTGTGGTAGTACGTGTGGGTCTGTGGTAGTACGTGTGGGTCTGTGGTAGTACGTGTTGGTCTGTGGTAGTACGTGTGGGTCTGTGGTAGTACGTGTGGGTCTGTGGTAGTACGTGTGGGTCTGTGGTAGTACGTGTGGGTCTGTGGTAGTGCGTGTGGGTCTGTGGTAGTGCGTGTGGGTCTGTGGTAGTGCGTGTGGGTCTGTGGTAGTACGTGTTGTTCTGTGGTAGTACGTGTGGGTCTGTGGTAGTACGTGTGGGTCTGTGGTAGTGCGTGTGGGTCTGTGGTAGTGCGTGTGGGTCTGTGGTAGTGCGTGTGGGTCTGTGGTAGTGCGTGTGGGTCTGTGGTAGTGCGTGTGGGTCTGTGGTAGTACGTGTGGGTCTGTGGTAGTACGTGTGTGTCCATAAATGTTAGGGTATAATTTGGCCTAGCGGTTAGTGTTGAGCCAATGACTGAAAGGTTGCGAGATCGAATCCCGAAGCTGACAAGGTGAATCTGTCGATGTCCCCTTTAGTAGACAGGTGCGGAGTAGGGGGAGCTCTGTAGACCCTCGTGTCAATAAACTTGTGACATTCCTGGATTACTCATTATGTTAATAAAGTCTGATTTAATCAACCAAGAGTCAGTTGAAAGAAGGTTAAGGGTAGATGACTGTACATATCTGGCTGTCTTGGCAAAATCACTACATCTCCCATCGAGCCAACCCGTTCCCTTAGTTCCAAGACCAGTCAGAAACGTCCAACTAACCCTACGCCAATGATACCACTGGATCTCAAAACTGAACTTGGATCTGCGTTAAGTATCAATGACATCATCTTATGACAGATATGATGAACCAGGCTATTCCAACAAAACAATACACCATTTCAAGTTTCTTTACATCAAATTTCTTAGTTACAATATTGTATAACTAGTTTTGAAGTTGAGGGTGCAGTATTTATGAAGTTTGGGAATGAGGATGAAAACTAGCATAGTTCAGATAGTTTAGCCAGAGAAACGAGCTCGGGCCAAGTGCACATTTGCGCCAGCTGGGCTAATT
Organism: Oncorhynchus gorbuscha; assembly: GCF_021184085.1. Taxonomy (NCBI): domain Eukaryota; kingdom Metazoa; phylum Chordata; class Actinopteri; order Salmoniformes; family Salmonidae; genus Oncorhynchus; species Oncorhynchus gorbuscha. The sequence continues at coordinate 229,944 of NC_060182.1, read as the reverse complement.
CAGGAGACTAGGTTTTTATGCCCTGATATCAGGAGCTGTTGGTGAAAAGGTTGATCAAATAAATAAATCAGATGACTTTTATTTAAGGAGAACAAATCAGTGGCCTCCATCATTCTTAAATGGAAGAAGTTTGGAACCACCAATACTCCTCCTAGAGCTGGCCGCCCGGCCAAACTGATCAATTGAGGGAGAAGGGCCTTGGTCAGGGAGGTGACCAAGAACGCGATGGTCGCTCTGACAGCTCCAGAGTTCATTTGTTGAGATGGGAGAATCTTCCAGAAGGACAACCATCTCTGCAGCACAACACCAATCAGGCCAAAAGGCACCTAAAGACTCTCAGACATTGAAAACAAATTTCTCTACTGTTTGGCCTGAATGCCAAGTGTCACGTCTGGAGAAAACCTGTCACCATCCCTAAGGTGAAGCATGGTGGTGGCAGCATCATGCTGTGGGGATCTTTTTCAGCAGCAGGGACTGGGAGACTAGTCAAGATCGAGGGAAAGATGAACGGAGCAAAGTACAGCGAGATCCTTGATGAAAACCTGCTGCAGAGCACTCAGGACCTCCTACTAGGGTGAAGGTTCACCTTCCAACAGAACAACAACCCTAAGCACACAGCCAAGACAACGCAGGAGTGGCTTTGGAACAAGTCTTTGAATGTCCTTTAGTGGTTAAGCCAGAGCCTGGACTTGAACCCAATCTAACATCTCTGGAGAGATCTGAAACTAGCTGTGCAGCAATGCTCCCCATCCAACCTGACAGAGCTTGAGAGGTTCTGCAGAGAAGAATGTGAGAAACTCCCCAAATACAGGTGTGCCAAGCTTGTAGCGTCATACCCAAGAAGACTTGAGGCTGTAATCACTGACAAAGGTGCTTCAACAAAGTACTGAGGAAAGGGTCTGAATACTTATGTAAATGTGATATTTCATTATTTGTTTTTATACATTTACAAACTTTCTAAAAGCCGGTTTATGCTTTGTCATTATGGTGTATTGTGTGTAGTTTGATGAGGATAATTCTGTAACAAAATGAAAGTGAAGGGGTCTGAAAACTTCCTGAAGGGACTGTATATGGATACATGATTTCAACATTACTGGATGGTTTGCTTCACAGCATGACTGAGTGTAAAGAACATTCCGCTGCTTGCTTAGCGAGTACCACTTCCTCCCGATTCGGTCCATTCCTGGCGCGAGCTCTGGATCTCTGGATCTCTGGATCTCTGCCTTGCACATGTGACTGCTCTCCTGAAGCGTCTTACCAGTTGACGACATGCGAAAAGCAGGTGGGGACACTTCAGACTGAGAAGGAAGTTTCACATATCCCCATGGTCTACACTAGCATCATAGCGCTTATGAAACGCAATAGCTCACTGTATTGGCAACTGTTTTCACCAATGATTTACATATGCACAATGACTGATAGGGGGTGCTGTGTTGAAGCCACTGCGCCTCCATCTTGGCATTCTGTCCCCGTCATAAATAATATTATGGAAGCTAGTTTGTTCATGTCTACATTAGTTTCTGACATGTTTATTATATTACAGACATCTTAATGCAGACATTTATATTATGTGAGCTAAACATACAAATAATTGTTAAAATTTTACCGTTATTTAACTAGGCAAGTCAGTTAAGAACAAATTGTTATTTGCAATGACGGCCTACCCCGTCCAAACCCGGACGACGCTGGGACCAATTGTGCATCACCCTATGGAAATCCCAATCACGGCCAGATGTTATACAGCCTGGATTCAAACCAGGGACAATAGTGATGTCTCTTGCACTGAGATGCAGTGTCTTAGACCGCTGTGTCACTCGGGAGTCATGGACTCTTCTCTCTGCTACCGCATGGCAAGTCTAGATCCAAAAGACCTAACAGCTTCTACCCCCAAGCCATAAGACTCCTGAACAGCTAATCAAATGGCTACCCAGACTATTTCAATCAAATGTACAGAAACCCAGCCTAAAACCCCAAACAGCAAGCAATACAGATGTAGAAGCAAGGTGACTAGGAAAAACTCCCTAGAAAGCCAGGAACTTAGGAAGAAACCTAGAGAGGAACCAGGCTCTGAGGTGTGGCCAGTTCCCTTCTGGCTGTGCCGGGTGGAGATTATAACAGAACATGGCCAAGATGTTCAAACTTTCATAGATGACCAGCAGGGCCAAATAATAATAATGACAGTGATTATAGAGGGTGCAACAGGTCAGCACCTCAGGAGTAATTGTCAGTTGGCTTTTTCATAGCCGAGGATTCAGAGTTTGAGACCGCAGGTTCGGTAGAGAGAGAGAGAGTCAAAAACAGCAGGTCCGGGACAGGTAGCATGTCTGGTAAACAGGTCAGGGTTCCATAGCCGCAGGCAGAACAGTTGAAACTGGAGCAGCAGCAGGACTGGAGACAGCGAGGAGGAGTCATCAGGCCAGGTAGTCCTGAGGCATGGTCCCAGAATAACAGACTGGCCCTAGCCCCTGACACAAACTATTGCAGCATTGAGTAGACACTAGACCCCCAGACGAAGAGGCAGGATATAATCCCACCCACTTTGCCCATAACCCCCATACCACCAGAGGGATATCTTCAACAAACCTACTCTGAGGCAAGGCTGAGTAAGACCAAACCACAAACCGGGGGGAACAAACCCGGAAGATCACATCAGTGACTCAACCCACTCAATTGACGCACCCCTCCTAGGGATGGCATGGAAGAGCACCAGTAAGTCAGTGACTCTGCCCCGGTAATAGGGTTAGAAGCAGAGAATCCCTTTACAGGAAGCCAGTGTAGGGAGGCTAGCACTGGAGTAATATGATCACATTTTTGGGTTATAGTCAAGATTCTAGCAGCAGTGTTTAGCACTAACTGAAGTTTATTTAGTGCTTTATCCGGGTAGACGGAAAGTAGAGCATTGCAGTCTAATCTAGAAGTGCATAATTTCTGAACAGAAAGTTAATGATTTTTGCAATGTTGCAAAGATGGAAAAAAGCTATCTTTGAAATAGTCTTGATATGTTAGTCAAAAGAGAGGTCAGGGTCCAGAGTAATGCCGAGGTCCATCAGTTTTTTTTTAGATGACTGTACAACCATCAGGATTAACTGTCAGATCCAACAGAAGATCTCTTTGTTTCTTGGGACCTAGAACTAGCATCTCTGTTTTGTCCGAGTTTAAGAGTAAAACATTTGCCGCCATCCATTATGTCTGAAACACAGGCTTCCAGGAAGGGCAATTTTGGGGCTTCACCATGTGTCATCGAAATGTATAGCTGTGTATCGTCGGCATAGCAGTGAAAGTTAACATTATGTTTCCGAATGAACGGAGCCTTGAGGAACAGCAAAACGTATAGTTGATTTGTCAGAGGACAAACCATCCACAGAGACAAACTGATATCTTTCTGACAGATAAGATCTAAACCAGGCCAGAACTTGTCTGTGTAGACCAATTTGGGTTTCCAATCTCTCCAAAAGAATGTGGTGATCGATGGTATCAAAAGCAGCACTAAGGTCTAGGAGCACGAGGACAGATGCAGAGCCTCGGTCTGACACCATTAAAAGTTCATTTACCACCTTCACGAGTGCAGTCTCAGTGCTATGATGGGATCTAAAAACAGACTGAAGCATTTCGTAAACATTGTTTGTCTTTAGGGAGGCAGTGAGTTGCTGCTCAAAAGCTTTTTCAAATTTTTTTTGAGAGAAATGGGAGATTCGATTTAGGCTGAATTATGATTTTTATTTCTGTATTTAAAAAATCCGGGGGCTGAACTTTTCAACAGTTTAGCCCATTTGGGACTGGCCATAGCCGTTAGGTAGCCTGATGATTAGAGCGTTGGGCCATAGCCATCAGGTAGCCTGATGATTAGAGCGTTGGGCCATAGCCGTCAGGTAGCCTGATGATTAGAGCGTTGGGCCATAGCCGTCAGGTAGCCTGATGATTAGAGCGTTGGGCCATAGCCGTCAGGTAGGCTGATGATTAGAGCGTTGGGCCATAGCCGTCAGGTAGCCTGATGATTAGAGCGTTGGGCCATAGCCGTCAGGTAGCCTGATGATTAGAGCGTTGGACCATAGCCGTCAGGTAGCCTGATGATTAGAGCGTTGGACCATAGCCGTCAGGTAGCCTGATGATTAGAGCGTTGGGCCATAGCCGTCAGGTAGCCTGATGATTAGAGCGTTGGACCATAGCCGTCAGGTAGCCTGATGATTAGAGCGTTGGGCCATAGCCGTCAGGTAGCCTGATGATTAGAGCGTTGGACCATAGCCGTCAGGTAGCCTGATGATTAGAGCGTTGGGCCATAGCCGTCAGGTAGGCTGATGATTAGAGCGTTGGGCCATAGCCGTCAGGTAGCCTGATGATTAGAGCGTTGGACCATAGCCGTCAGGTAGCCTGATGATTAGAGCGTTGGACCATAGCCGTCAGGTAGGCTGATGATTAGAGCGTTGGGCCATAGCCGTCAGGTAGCCTGATGATTAGAGCGTTGGGCCATAGCCGTCAGGTAGCCTGATGATTAGAGCGTTGGGCCATAGCCATCAGGTAGCCTGATGATTAGAGCGTTGGGCCATAGCCGTCAGGTAGCCTGATGATTAGAGCGTTGGACCATAGCCGTCAGGTAGCCTGATGATTAGAGCGTTGGACCATAGCCGTCAGGTAGCCTGATGATTAGAGCGTTGGACCATAGCCGTCAGGTAGCCTGATGATTAGAGCGTTGGGCCATAGCCATCAGGTAGCCTGATGATTAGAGCGTTGGGCCATAGCCGTCAGGTAGCCTGATGATTAGAGCGTTGGGCCATAGCCATCAGGTAGCCTGATGATTAGAGCGTTGGGCCATAGCCATCAGGTAGCCTGATGATTAGAGCGTTGGGCCATAGCCGTCAGGTAGCCTGATGATTAGAGCGTTGGGCCATAGCCATCAGGTAGCCTGATGATTGGAGCGTTGGGCCAGTAACCTTAAGTTTGCTGGATTGAATCCCTGAGCTGACAAAAATCTGTCAGTTAACCCACTGTTGCACCGGGCGCTGAAGGCATGGATATCGAATAAGGCAGCCCCCCGCTCCTCTCTAATTCAGAGGGGTTGGGTTAAATTCGGAGAGGCACATTTCAGTTAAATACATTCAGTTGGATAACTGACTAGGTATTTCCCTTTAATATATTGTTCATTAATTGGCATGGAGTCATCATTGTATCAATGTCCTGCAATATGATAATGAAGTCCAATGTTCAGCAATGATAACGATAATAATAATGATGATGATAATGATGTTAATAATATTAGTGTTCCTTTTACCCCATTTAGGAGATGTGTTTATCATAGTCTTATGCTGAGGGCAGCATTACAGCCATAGGCTGCGTGATTGTTCGTGGGTAGTATACCTCAATATTGAGCCAGTCAAATTGGGGTTAGCCTATATCTGTCGGCTCGTCCCCTTGTGAGTCAAATCAAAGTTTATTTGTCACGTGCGCCGAATACACAGTGAAATGCTTACTTACAGGCTCTAACCAATAGTGCAAAAAAAGGTATTAGGTGAACAATAGGTAGGTAAAGAACAGTAAAATGACAGGCTATATACAGTAGAGAGGTTATATACAGTAGAGAGGCTATATACAGTAGCGAGGCTATATACAGTAGAGAGGCTACATACAGTAGAGAGGCTACATACAGTAGAGAGGCTACATACAGTAGAGAGGATATATACAGTAGAGAGGCTACATACAGTAGAGAGGCTACATACAGTACAGAGGCTATATACAGTAGCGAGGCTACATACAGTAGCGAGGCTATACAGTAGAGAAGCTATATACAGTAGAGAGGCTATATACAGTAGCGAGGCTATATACAGTAGAGAGGCTACATACAGTAGCGAGGCTACATACAGTAGAGAGGCTATATACAGTAGCGAGGCTACATACAGTAGCGAGGCTATATACAGTAGCGAGGCTATATACAGTAGAGAGGCTACATACAGTAGCGAGGCTACATACAGTAGCGAGACTATACAGTAGAGAAGCTATATACAGTAGAGAGGCTATATACAGTAGCGAGGCTATATACAGTAGCGAGGCTATATACAGTAGCGAGGCTACATACAGTAGAGAAGCTATATACAGTAGCGAGACTATACAGTAGAGAAGCTATATACAGTAGCGAGGCAACATACAGACACCGGTTAGTCAGGCTGATTGAGGTGTTGTGCTTGATGTGTTTATCGAAGAAGTCTTGAGTCTCCTTGCCAGTGGAAACGTGTGTGTTGTATTCTATTAGATCAAGATGAGTTTTGCCTTGTGGATGAAGCCTCATCTCAGGTTTAGCTTGCATGGCTGGGATCTCACCTCATTATAGGTCACTCTGTTTTAGCAGTTCAGCACTCAGATCTGGGTAGATGCTGATCCTCTTATCCCCACAGGTCAGAGCCCCCAATTCCACTGCGAGGCAAACAATTTGCAGTTTGACTTCTACACGGTGGATTTATACAATCATACACCGAGATCCATTGCAGAGAGGACCCGTACGAAGCTCAGTGTTTATCAGCGGCATGGGACCTAGCTTCTCCTGCCCAAGAGGACCCGTACGAGGCTCAGTGTTTATCAGCGGCATGGGACCTAGCTTCTCCTGCCCAAGAGGACCCGTACGAGGCTCAGTGTTTATCAGCGGCATGGGACCTAGCCTCTCCTGCCCAAGAGGACCCGTACGAGGCTCAGTGTTTATCAGCGGCATGGGACCTAGCTTCTCCTGCCCAAGAGGACCCGTACGAGGCTCAGTGTTTATCAGCGGCATGGGACCTAGCTTCTCCTGCCCAAGAGGACCCGTACGAGGCTCAGTGTTTATCAGCGGCATGGGACCTAGCTTCTCCTGCCCAAGAGGACCCGTACGAGGCTCAGTGTTTATCAGCGGCATGGGACCTAGCTTCTCCTGCCCAAGAGGACCCGTACGAGGCTCAGTGTTTATCAGCGGCATGGGACCTAGCTTCTCCTGCCCAAGAGGACCCGTACGAGGCTCAGTGTTTATCAGCGGCATGGGACCTAGCTTCTCCTGCCCAAGAGGACCCGTACGAGGCTCAGTGTTTATCAGCGGCATGGGACCTAGCTTCTCCTGCCCAAGAGGACCCGTACGAGGCTCAGTGTTTATCAGCGGCATGGGACCTAGCTTCTCCTGCCCAAGAGGACCCGTACGAGGCTCAGTGTTTATCAGCGGCATGGGACCTAGCTTCTCCTGCCCAAGAGGACCCGTACGAGGCTCAGTGTTTATCAGCGGCATGGGACCTAGCTTCTCCTACCCAAGAGGACCCGTACGAGGCTCAGTGTTTATCAGCGGCATGGGATCTAGCTTCTCCTGCCCAAGAGGACCCGTACGAGGCTCAGTGTTTATCAGCGGCATGGGACCTAGCTTCTCCTGCCCAAGAGGACCCGTACGTGGCTCAGTGTTTATCAGCGGCATGGGACCTATCTTCTCCTGCCCAAGAGGTCCCGTACGAGGCTCAGTGTTTATCAGCGGCATGGGACCTAGCTTCTCCTGCCCAAGAGGACCCGTACAAGGCTCAAAGTTTATCAGTACATAGAGATTAAAAAGCCTCTCTATGGCCAGGGCGTGACACCAACAAGCTTTATCTGCCATTAACCTTGTTCTGAACACCTCCATAACAAAGGTAATGTGGTTTGGTAAGAAGAATGCCCCTCTCCCCACAGGTGTGATAACTACATCTGAGGGTTTAGAGCTTGAGGTAGTCACCTCATACAAGTACTTGGGAGTATGGCTAGATGGTGCACTGTCCTTCTCTCAGTATATATCAAAGCTGCAGGCTAAAGTTAAATCTATACTTGGTTTCTTCTATCGTAATCGCTCCTCTGTCACCCCAGCTGCCAAACTAACCCTGATTCAGATGACCATCTTACCCATGCTAGATTACGGAGACGTAATTTATAGATCGGCAGGTAAGGGTGCTCTCAGCCATCAGATTTGCCACCAATGCTCCTTATAGGACATATCATAGCACTTTATATTCCTCTGTAAACTGGTCATCTAGGTTCCCCCTTTCATCTGTGGATTCATTTTCGGAGGCTATCAAAACGTCCTGCCGGGGTCAGCCTACACAAAACACAGACTTCTGTATAACTGTCACAAGACCCACTGGTTGATGCTTATTTATAAAACCAGCATAGGCCTCACTCCCCCCTATCTGAGATATCTACTGCAGCCCTCATCCTCCACGTACAACACCTGTTCTGCCAGTCACATTCTGTTAAAGGTCCCCAAAGCACACATCCCTGGGTCGCTTGTATTTTCAGTTTGCTGCAACTAGCGACTGGAACGAGCTGCAGCAAACACTCAAACTGGGACAGTTTTTTTTATCTCAATCTCTTCATTCAAAGACTCAATCATGGACACTCTTACTGACAGTTGTGGCGCTGCTTTGCGTGATGTATTGTTGTCTCTACCTTCTTGCCCTTTATGCTGTTGTGTGTGCCCAATAATGTTTGTACCATGTTTTGTGCTGCTACCATGTTGTGTTGCTACCATGTTGTTGTCATGTTGTGTTGCTACCATGTTGTTGTCATGTTGTGTTGCTACCATGCTTTTTTGTCATGTGTTGCTGCCTTGCTATGTTATTGTCTTAGATCTCCCTTTATGCAGTGTTGTCTCTCTTGTCGTGATGTGTGTTTTGTCCTATATTTATAATTTCTAAAAAAAAAAAAATTTTAATCCGGGCCCACGTCCCTGCAGGAGGCCTTTTGGTAGGCCATCATCGTAAATAAGAATTTGTTCTTAACTGACTTGCCTAATTAAATAAAAGTTAAATAAAAAGGAGAAAAAAAGGAGATGATTGTGGACTTCAGGAAACAGCAGAGGGAGCACCCCCTATCCACATCGACGGGACAGTAGAGGGAGCACCCCCTATCCACATCGACGGGACAGTAGAGGGAGCACCCCCTATCCACATCGACGGGACAGCAGTGGAGAAGGTGGAACATTTTAAGTTCCTCAGCGTACACATCACGGACAAACTGAAAAGGTCCACCGACACAGACAGTGTGGTGAAGAAGGCGTAACAGCGCCTCTTCAACCTCAGGAGGCTGAAGACATTTGGCTTGTCACCTAAATCCCTCACAAACTTTTACAGACGCACAATTGAGAGCATCCTGTCGGGCTGTTTCACTGCCTGGTACGGCAACGGCACCGCCCACAACCGCAGGGCTCTCCAGAGGGTGGTGCGGTCTGCACAACGCATCACCGGGGCAAACTACCTGCCCTCCAGGACACATACAGCACCCTATGTCACAGGAAGGCCAAAAATATCATCAACAAATGGATCACTAGTAATTCTATTAATACCATTTTAATGATGATGTTTACATATATTGCATTACTCATCCCATATGTATATATTGTATTTTATACCATCTATGGCATCTTGCTTATGCCGCTTGGTCATTGCTCATCCATATATATATATATTCTTATTCCATCCCTTTATTTAGATGTGTGGTCTTTTAGTGGACAAGTGGAGAAAAAATGACCAGTAGTCCCACAATACAGGCAACTCTAAGTGTGAATCTTGGTGGAATCCAAGATGGCGTAGCAGTCGGACGTGTGTTTGTTTTGTCCCATCTTGTCCCATGTAAATAGTCGGTTTCATCTGGGGGGTTTTCGTATATATTTGAATCTCACTTTCCACCAACGATCTAAATATACTTTCCTGCAACACCCAATGTGGTACAGATCTGCTGTTTTTTTATGTTACAACTGGAACTTCCATCAGAAGCAAAAAAGTAACGAGCTAGTAGTCACAGTTAGCCACGGCTAGCGGTCTACACCTTCAGCTCGGACACCAGCCGGCTTTAGCTCCGTCGATACCTGCCAGTCTGCACAGCGCAATATCAACCCAGAGCATATCGGACTGCTTTTCTCCACCACATCACCGGATTCCTGCCTCAAGCTCTAGGCCATTACTCCATTCTGCTTGTTTGTTTTATCTGTCGGCCCCGTTGCCTAGTCAACGCCATTTTACCTGCTGTTGTTGTGCTAGCTGATTAGCTGTTGTTGTCTCACCTACTGTTTTAGCTAGCTTTCCCAATTAAACACCTGTGATTACTGTATGCCTCGCTGTATGTCTCTCTCAAATGTCAATATGCCTTGTATACTGTTGCTCAGGTTAGTTATCATTGTTTTAGTTCACAATGGAGCCCCTAGTTCCACTCTTCATACCCCTGATACCTCCTTTGTCCCACCTCCCACACATGCGGTGACCTCACCCATTACAACCAGCATGTCCAGAGATATAACCTCTCTCATCATCACCCAGTGCCTGGGCTTACCTCCGCTGTACCCGCAACCCACCATACCCCTGTCTGCGCATTATGCCCTGAATATATTCTACCATGCCCAGAAACCTGCTCCTCTTATTCTCTGTCCCCAACGCTCTAGGCGACCAGTTTTGATAGCCTTTAGCCGCACCCTCATACTACTCCTTCTCTGTTCCGCGGGTGATGTGGAGGTAAACCCAGGCCCTGCATGTCCCCAGGCACCATCATTTGTTGACTTCTGTGATCGAAAAAGCATTGGTTTCATGCATGTCAACATCAGAAGCCTCCTCCCTAAGTTTGTTTTACTCACTGCTTTAGCACACTCTGCTAACCCTGATGTCCTTGCACGGCAAGGAATGAATCCTGTCTCAGGAAGGCCACCAAAACTTAAAAGATTTTCATACCCAACTATAACATCTTCCGTCAAGATAGAACTGCCAAAGGGGGAGGAGTTGCAGTCTATTGCAGAGATCGCCTGCAAAGTAATGTCATACTTTCCAGGTCCATACCCAAACAGTTCGAACTACTAATTCTGAAAATTACTCTCTCCAGAAATAAGTCTCTCACTGTTGCCGCCTGCTACCGACCCCCCTCAGCTCCCAGCTGTGCCCTGGACACCATTTGTGAATTGATCGCCCCCCATCTAGCTTCAGAGTTTGTTCTGTTAGGTGACCTAAACTGGGATATGCTTAACACCCCGGCAGTCTTACAATCTAATCTAGATGCCCTCAATCTCACACAAATCATCAAGGAACCCACCAGGTACAACCCTAACTCTGTAAGCAAGGGCACCCTCATAGACGTCATCCTGACCAACTGGCCCTCCAAATACACCTCCACTGTCTTCAACCAGGATCTCAGCGACCACTGCCTCATTGCCTGTATCCGCTACGGTGCCGCAGTCAAATGACCACCCCTCATCACTGTCAAACGCTCCCTAAAACACTTCTGTGAGCAGGCCTTTCTAATCGACCTGGCCCGGGTATCCTGGAAGGACATTGACCTCATCCCGTCAGTTGAGGATGCCTGGTCATTCTTTAAGAGTAACTTCCTCACCATTTTAGATAAGCATGCTCCATTCAAAAAATGCAGAACTAAGAACAGATACAGCCCTTGGTTCACTCCAGACCTGACTGCCCTCGACCAGCACAAAAACATCCTGTGGCGGACTGCAATAGCATCGAACAGTCCCCGCGATATGCAGCTGTTCAGGGAAGTCAGGAACCAATACACGCAGTCAGTCAGGAAAGCTAAGGCCAGCTTCTTCAGGCAGAAGTTTGCATCCTGTAGCTCCAACTCCAAAAAGTTCTGGGACACTGTGAAGTCCATGGAGAACAAGAGCACCTCCTCCCAGCTGCCCACTGCACTGAGGCTAGGGAACACAGTCACCACCGACAAATCCATGATTATCGAAAACTTCAACAAGCATTTCTCAACGGCTGGCCATGCCTTCTGCCTGGCTACTCCTACCTCGGCCAACAGCTCCGCCCAGCTCCTCGCCCAAGCCTCTCCAGGTTCTCCTTTACCCAAATCCAGATAGCAGATATTCTGAAAGAGCTGCAAAACCTGGACCCGTATAAATCAGCTGGGCTTGACAATCTGGACCCTCTATTTCTGAAACTATCCGCCGCCATTGTCGCAACCCCTATTTACCAGCCTGTTCAACCTCTCTTTCATATCGTCTGAGATCCCCAAGGATTGGAAAGCTGCCGCAGTCATCCCCCTCTTCAAAGGTGGAGACACCCTGGACCCAAACTGTTACAGACCTATATCCATCCTGCCCTGCCTATCTAAGGTCTTCGAAAGCCAAGTCAACAAACAGGTCACTGACCATCTCGAATCCCACCGTACCTTCTCCGCTATGCAATCTGGTTTCCGAGCCGGTCACGGGTGCACCTCAGCCACACTCAAGGTACTAAACGACATCATAACCGCCATCGATAAAAGACAGTACTGTGCAGCCGTCTTCATCGACCTTGCCAAGGCTTTCGACTCTGTCAATCACCATATTCTTATCGGCAGACTCAGTAGCCTCGGTTTTTCGGATGACTGCCTTGCCTGGTTCACCAATTACTTTGCAGACAGAGTTCAGTGTGTCAAATCGGAGGGCATGCTGTCCGGTCCTCTGGCAGTCTCTATGGGGGTGCAACAGGGTTCAATTCTCGGGCCGACTCTTTTCTCTGTATATATCAATGATGTTGCTCTTGCTGCGGGCGATTCCCTGATCCACCTCTACGCAGACGACACCATTCTATATACTTTCGGCCCGTCATTGGACACTGTGCTATCTCACCTCCAAACGAGCTTCAATGCCATACAACAATCCTTCCGTGGCCTCCAACTGCTCTTAAAAGCTAGTAAAACCAAATGCATGCTTCTCAATCGATCGCTGCCTGCACCCGCATGCCCGACTAGCATCACCACCCTGGATGGTTCCGACCTTGAATATGTGGACATCTATAAGTACCTAGGTGTCTGGCTAGACTGCAAACTCTCCTTCCAGACCCATATCAAACATCTCCAATCGAAAATCAAATCAAGAGTCGGCTTTCTATTCCGCAACAAAGTCTCCTTCACTCATGCTGCCAAGCTTACCCTAGTAAAACTGACTATCCTACCGATCCTCGACTTCGGCGATGTCATCTACAAAATTGCTTCCAACACTCTACTCAGCAAATTGGATGCAGTTTATCACAGTGCCATCCGTTTTGTCACTAAAGCACCTTATACTACCCACCACTGCGACTTGTATGCTCTAGTCGGCTGGCCCTCGCTACATATTCGTCGCCAGACCCACTGGCTCCAGGTCATCTACTAGGCCATGCTAGGTAAAGCTCTGCCTTATCTCAGTTCACTGGTCACGATGGCAACACCCATCCGTAGCACGCGCTTCAGCAGGTGTATCTCACTGATCATCCCTAAAGCCAACACCTCATTCGGCCGCCTTTCATTCCAGTACTCTGCTACCTGTGACTGGAACGAATTGCAAAAATCGCTGAAGTTGGAGACTTTTATCTCCCTCACCAACTTCAAACATCAGCTATCTGAGCAGCTAACCGATCGCTGCAGCTGTACATAATCTATTGGTAAATAGCCCACCCATTTTCACCTACCTCATCCCCACAGTTTTTATTTATTTACTTTTCTGCTCTTTTGCACACCAATATCTCCACCTGTACATGATCATCTGATCATTTATCACTCCAGTGTTAATCTGCAATATTGTAATTATTCGCCTACCTCCTCATGCCTTTTGCACACATTGTATATAGACTCAACTTTTTTCTACTGTGTTATTGACTTGTTCATTGTTTACTCCATGTGTAACTCTGTGTTGTCTGTTCACACTGCTATGCTTTATCTTTGCCAGGTCGCAGTTGCAAATGAGAACTTGTTATCAACTAGCCTACCTGGTTAAATAAAGGTGAAATAAAAAATAAAAAATAAAATAAAAAAATAACTATAATAATGTTTACATACTGCTTTACTCATCTCATATGTATATACTGAATTCTTTTCTATGGTATTTTAGTCAATGCCACTCCAACATTGCTCGTCCTAATATTTATATATTTCTTAATTCCATTCTTTTACTTTTAGATTTGTGTATTGTTGTGAATTGTTCTATACTACTGCACTGCTGGAGCTAGGAACACACGCATGTGTATGCGACCAATATGATTTGATTTGATATATATATACAGCAATAGTTTAATAGGATGGCCTTGACTATAAATACAGTTTACATGCAGTATGAAATGGGTTAAACAGTATGTAAACATCAGTGTTCCATTATTAAGGTGACCAGTGTTCTATTATTAAGGTGACCAGTGTTTCATTATTAAGGTGACCAGTGTTCCATTATTAAGGTGACCAGTGTTCCATTATTAAGGTGACCAGTGTTCCATTATTAAGTTGACGAGTGTTCCATTATTAAGGTGACCAGTGTTCCATTATTAAGGTGACCAGTGTTCCATTATTAAGGTGACCAGTGTTCCATTATTAAGGTGACCAGTGTTCCATTATTAAAGTGACCAGTGTTCCATTATTAAGGTGACCAGTGTTCCATTATTAAGGTGACCAGTGTTCCATTATTAAGGTGACCAGTGTTCCATTATTAAGGTGACCAGTGTTCCATTATTAAGTTGACCAGTGTTCCATTATTAAAGTGACCAGTGTTCCATTATTAAGGTGACCAGTGTTCCATTATTAAAGTGACCAGTGTTCCATTATTAAGGTGACCAGTGTTCCATTATTAAAGTGACCAGTGTTCCATTATTAAGGTGACCAGTGTTCCATTATTAAGGTGACCAGTGTTCCATTATTAAGGTGACCAGTGTTCTATTATTAAGGTGACCAGTGTTTCATTATTAAGGTGACCAGTGTTCCATTATTAAGGTGACCAGTGTTCTATTATTAAGGTGACCAGTGTTTCATTATTAAGGTGACCAGTGTTCCATTATTAAGATGACCAGTGTTCCATTATTAAGGTGACCAGTGTTCCATTATTAAGATGACCAGTGTTCCATTATTAAAGTGACCAGTGTTCCATTATTAAGATGAACAGTGTTCCATTATTAAGGTGACCAGTGTTCCATTATTACCAGTGTTCCATTATTAAAGTGACCAGTGTTCCATTATTACCAGTGTTCCATTAAAAGGTGACCAGTGTTCCATTATTAAGGTGACCAGTGTTCCATTATTAAGGTGACCAGTGTTCCATTATTACCAGTGTTCCATTATTAAGGTGACCAGTATTCCATTATTAAAGTGACCAGTGTTCCATTATTAAGGTGACCAGTGTTCCATTATTAAAGTGACCAGTGTTCCATTATTAAATTACCAGTGATTTCATGACTATGTACATAGGGCAGCAGCCTCTAAGGGACAGGGTTGAGGAATCGGTGGTAGCTGTCTCGTGACCGTGACTAAGTTCAGGGCAGGGTACTGGTCTCCACTTGTGGTTTCCACTAGTTACCACAGCCGCAAAGTCAGAATTGGCTATATCGTAAAAATGTACTTTTTGGTCTTAATTTAAGGTTAGGCATAAGGTTAGCAGTTTACTTAAGGTTAGAGTTGAGGTTAGGGTTAGGTTTAAACCCCAATTTTAAGAAGATAAATAGTAGAAA
Source organism: Oncorhynchus gorbuscha (assembly GCF_021184085.1). NCBI lineage: Eukaryota > Metazoa > Chordata > Actinopteri > Salmoniformes > Salmonidae > Oncorhynchus > Oncorhynchus gorbuscha. The sequence goes on along the minus strand of NC_060182.1, from coordinate 214,537 downwards.
TAGGGGTGTTTAAGACTTTGTGGCTGTGGTAACTAGTGACAATCAATCTGAAGGTCCTAGGCTCTAGGAGATTGCACACACGCTGCTGTCCACACGGTTACTGATTAAGTCTTACAATCACGCTGAGTGTAAAACATTGTGTGTGTGTGTGTGTGTGTTTGTGTGCGTGTGCGTGTGTGTGTGTGTGAGAGAGCGAGCTTGTTTTTCAGGAGGGTGAATGTTGCAAACTTCCCTTTGGACAGTCAGGAGGACAGAACCAGACAGGGGGACAAGACAGGACAGGGGCAGGACAGAACAGGATAAGAAAGAAGAGGACAGCAGGACAGGACAGAAAAGGAAAGGACAGGAGGACAGGACAGGGCAGGACACAGGACAGGACAGGACAGGGGCAGGACAGAACAGGATAAGAAAGAAGAGGACAGGAGGACAGGACAGGGCAGGACACAGGACAGGACAGGACAGGAGGACAGAACAGGGCAGGACACAGAACAGGACAGGACAGGAGGACAGAAGAGGGCAGGACACAGAACAGGACAGGACAGAAGAGGACAGGGCAGGACACAGGACAGGGAAGGACAGGAGGATAGGGACCACAGCAGGACAGGACAGAAAAGGATAGGAAAGAAGAGGACAGGAGGACAGGGCACACAGCAGGACAGGTCAGGGTAGGCCTACCGTGGCCCCCGACCTCTCTACCTCCTGATGATGAAATCCTTGCGGCCCATTAATCAGCACTCAGAGATATTTACTATTTAGTCATAAACCTAAAAGTTAGTCATAAACCTAAACCTATTTAGTCATAAACCTAAAAGTTAGTCATAAACCTAAACCTATTTAGTCATAAACCTAAAAGTTGGACCAGGTCTCTCATCCAAGGGTCAGCTTTGCTTTCCTGTTCTGAGCCAATTGAAATTTTCCTAAGTCCCTCTTTGTGGCACCTGACTACACAACTGAATAGTAGACAAGGTGTGACAAAATAGAGCCTGTAGGACCTGTCTTGTTGATAGTGCTGTTAAGAAGGTAGACACTAGGGCCTGTAGGACCTGCCTTGTTGATAGTGTTGTTAAGAAGGTAGAAACTAGGGCCTGTAGGACCTGTCTTGTTGATAGTGCTGTTAAGAAGGTAGAAACTAGAGCCTGTAGGGCCTGTCTTGTTGATAGTGTTGGTAAGAAGGTAGAAACTAGGGCCTGTAGGACCTGCCTTGTTGATAGTGTTGTTAAGAAGGTAGAAACTAGGGCCTGTAGGACCTGTCTTGTTGATAGTGTTGTTAAGAAGGTAGAAACTAGGACCTGTAGGACCTGCCTTGTTGATAGTGTTGTTGAGAAGACAGAGCAGTGCTTTATTATGGACAGACTTACCCCTACCTTAGCTACTGTTGTATCAATATGTTTTGACCATGACAGTTTACAATCCCAGGTTACTCCGAGCAGTGTGTGTGTGTGTGTGTGTGTGTGTGTGTGTGTGTGTGTGTGTGTGTGTGTGTGTGTGTGTGTGTGTGTGTGTGTGTGTGTGTGTGTGTGTGTGTGTGTGTGTGTGTGTGTGTGTGTGTGTGTGTGTGTGTGTGTGTGTGTGTGTGTGTGTGTGTGTGTGTGTGTATCTATCAGTTACTCATATATGTCAGTACATACACATCAACAAGTAGGCCACATGGGTGAGAGGCATTGTGCCGTGAGGTGCTATTTTATTTGTTTCTTGAAACCAGGTTTGCTGTTCACTTGCCCTATAAAAGATGGAAGGGAGTTCCATGCACTCATGGCTGTGTATAACACTGTATGTTTACATGAATTTGTTCTGGACCTGGGGACTGTTAAAAGAACCCTGGTGGCATGTCTGTGTGTAAATTAGAGAGAGAGACTTGCATGCATAGTATTAATATTAGCCCTCTTTCTGGGTTCATCTAGAGCAAGACATGATACTCTGTTCTGGGCCAGCTGCAGTTTAACTACGTCTTTCTTTGCAGCATGTGTGCAAAGGTGCGGAGAATCAGAGCAGGTGCTATGTCCAGTTCAAGTGTTCAGCAGTCTGATGGCTTGTAGATATAAATAGTCTGTTGGTATCAGACATGCTCCGATACAGTCTTCCCGACCGTCGGTAAGGGAGTGAATAGCTCATGGCTGGGGTATATGGGGTCCTTGATGATGCTCTGGGACTTCTTCAGGCACTGTTTCAAGTGATGTACTGGGCTGTCTTCACCACGATGGAGGGCCTTTGCTGTCATGGACGGAGCAATTCCCATAGCAGGCCGTGATGCAACCTGTCACAACCCTCTCAAAATGCAGTGGTAGAATCTGGAGAAGATCCGGGGTGGCTTGCCAAATTTCGTCAGCCATTTTAGGAAGTAGAGGTGTCGTTGCGCTCTCTTCACAAGAGTGGTGATGTTGTAGTCAATGTCAAGTCCTCAGTGATGTGAACGGTGAGGAACTAAAAACTGCTGACTCTCTACTGCAGTCCAGTTCATGTGGATAGGGGCTTGTTCCCTAAAATGCTCCCTGAAGTCGACAGGAAGAGGTTGTTGTCTTGGCGACACAATGCCAGTTCACTTACCTCTTCATTTACATTACATTTACATTACATTTAAGTCATTTAGCAGACGCTCTTATCCAGAGCGACTTACAAATTGGTGCATTCACCTTATGACATCCAGTGGAACAGTCACTTTACAATAGTGCATCTAAATCTTAAAGGGGGGGGGGGTGAGAGGGATTACTTATCCTATCCTAGGTATTCCTTAAAGAGGTGGGGTTTCAGGTGTCTCCGGAAGGTGGTGATTGACTCCGCTGTCCTGGCGTCGTGAGGGAGTTTGTTCCACCATTGGGGGGCCAGAGCAGCGAACAGTTTTGACTGGGCTGAGCGGGAGCTGTACTTCCTCAGTGGTAGTGGGAGGCAGGGTCGTACTCTGCGGATGTTGTAGAGCATGAACCTACAGGAACGGGCCACCTCCTTGATGTTGGTTGAGAACGACAGGGTGTTGTCCAGGATCACGCCAAGGTTCTTAGCGCTTTGGGAGGAGGACACAATGGAGTTGTCAACCGTGATGGCGAGATCATGGAACGGGCAGTCCTTCCCCGGGAGGAAGAGCAGCTCCGTCTTGCCGAGGTTCAGCTTGAGGTGGTGATCCGTCATCCACACTAATATGTCTGCCAGACATGCAGAGATGCGATTCGCCACCTGGTCATCAGAAGGGGGAAAGGAGAAGATTAATTGTGTGTCGTCTGCATAGCAATGATAGGAGAGACCATGTGAGGTTATGACAGAGCCAAGTGACTTGGTGTATAGCGAGAATAGGAGAGGGCCTAGAACAGAGCCCTGGGGGACACCAGTGGTGAGAGCGCCACGCCACCTGGTAGGAGCGACCTGTCAGGTAGGACGCAATCCAAGCGTGGGCCGCGCCGGAGATGCCCAACTCGGAGAGGGTGGAGAGGAGGATCTGATGGTTCACAGTATCGAAGGCAGCCGATAGATCTAGAAGGATGAGAGCAGAGGAGAGAGAGTTAGCTTTAGCAGTGCGGAGCGCCTCCGTGATACAGAGGAGAGCAGTCTCAGTTGAATGACTAGTCTTGAAACCTGACTGATTTGGATCAAGAAGGTCATTCAGAGAGAGATAGCGGGAGAGCTGGCCAAGGACGGCACGTTCAAGAGTTTTGGAGAGAAAAGAAAGAAGGGATACTGGTCTGTAATTGTTGACATCGGAGGGATCGAGTGTAGGTTTTTTCAGAAGGGGTGCAACTCTCGCTCTCTTGAAGACGGAAGGGACGTAGCCAGCGGTCAGGGATGAGTTGATGAGCGAGGTGAGGTAAGGGAGAAGGTCTCCGGAAATGGTCTGGAGAAGAGAGGAGGGGATAGGGTCAAGCGGGCAGGTTGTTGGGCGGCCGGCCGTCACAAGACGCGAGATTTCATCTGGAGAGAGAGGGGAGAAAGAGGTCAGAGCACAGGGTAGGGCAGTGTGAGCAGAACCAGCGGTGTCGTTTGACTTAGCAAACGAGGATCGGATGTCGTCGACCTTCTTTTCAAAATGGTTGACGAAGTCATCTGCAGAGAGGGAGGAGGGGGGGATTCAGGAGGGAGGAGAAGGTGGCAAAGAGCTTCCTAGGGTTAGAGGCAGATGCTTGGAATTTAGAGTGGTAGAAAGTGGCTTTAGCAGCAGAGACAGAGGAGGAAAATGTAGAGAGGAGGGAGTGAAAGGATGCCAGGTCCGCAGGGAGGCGAGTTTTCCTCCATTTCCGCTCGGCTGCCCGGAGCCCTGTTCTGTGAGCTCACAATGAGTCATCGAGCCACGGAGCGGGAGGGGAGGACCGAGCCGGCCTGGAGGATAGGGGACATAGAGAGTCAAAGGATGCAGAGAGGGAGGAGAGGAGGGTTGAGGAGGCAGAATCAGGAGATAGGTTGGAGAAGGTTTGAGCAGAGGGAAGAGATGATAGGATGGAAGAGGAGAGAGTAGCGGGGGAGAGAGAGCGAAGGTTGGGACGGCGCGATACCATCCGAGTAGGGGCAGTGTGGGAGGTGTTGGATGAGAGCAAGAGGGAAAAGGATACAAGGTAGTGGTCGGAGACTTGGAGGGGAGTTGCAATGAGGTTAGTGGAAGAACAGCATCTAGTAAAGATGAGGTCGAGCGTATTGCCTGCCTTGTGAGTAGGGGGAAGGTGAGAGGGTGAGGTCAAAAGAGGAGAGGAGTGGAAAGAAGGAGGCAGAGAGGAATGAGTCAAAGGTAGACGTGGGGAGGTTAAAGTTGCCCAGAACTGTGAGAGGTGAGCCGTCCTCAGGAAAGGAGCTTATCAAGGCATCAAGCTCATTGATGAACTCTCCGAGGGAACCTGGAGGGCGATAAATGATAAGGATGTTAAGCTTGAAAAGGCTGGTAACTGTGACAGCATGGAATTCAAAGGAGGCGATAGACAGATGGGTAAGGGGAGAAAGAGAGAATGACCACTTGGGAGAGATGAGGATCCCGGTGCCACCACCCCGCTGACCAGAAGCTCTCGGGTGTGCGAGAACACGTGGGCGGACGAAGAGAGAGCAGTAGGAGTAGCAGTGTTGTCTGTGGTGATCCATGTTTCCGTCAGTGCCATGAAGTCGAGGGACTGGAGGGAGGCATAGGCTGAGATGAACTCTGCCTTGTTGGCCGCAGATCAGCAGTTCCAGAGGCTACCGGAGACCTGGAACTCCACGTGGGTCGTGCGCGCTGGGACCACAAGATTAGGGTGGCCGCGGCCACGCGGTGTGGAGCGTTTGTATGGTCTGTGCAGAGAGGAGAGAACAGGGATAGACAGACACATAGTTGACAGGCTACAGAAGAGGCTACGCTAATGCAAAGGAGATTGGAATGACAAGTGGACTACATGTCTCGAATGTTCAGAAAGTTAAGCTTACGTAGCAAGAATCTTATTGACTAAAATGATTAATGATTAAAATGATATAGGCTTATTCGTTGTTGTTGGTTACTAGGCCTACAACCGTGGTGTCATCAGCAAAATTAATGATGGGGTTAAGAGTCAGTGTGAAGGAGGTGTTATTGCCAATTCTGACAGCCTGTGGTCTTCCCATCAGGAAGTCCAGGATCCAGTTGCAGAGGGTGGTGTCCAGACCCAGAGATATGAGCTTAGTGTCAAGCTTGGAGGAAGCAATAGTGTTGAATGCTGTAATCAATGTGCCTGGCATGCTGGCCTTGATGTGGACCATGACCAGCTTCTCAAGCACTTCATGATGACCGGGGTGAGTGTGACAAGGTGATAGTCATTTGGGCATGTCACCTTGCTTTACTTGGGCACTGGGATGATTGTGATCTCCTTGAAGCAAGTGGAGAATACAGCCTGGGACAGGAACAGGTTGAAGATGTCAAAGAAGACACCCTCCGGCTGGTCAGCAAACACTCTGAGGACGCGGCCAAGGATGACATGTGGGCCGGCGGCTTTGTGAGTATTCACTTTGATAAGAGTTTTCCTCACGTCAGCCTCGGAGAGCGAAAGCACCTGGTTGTCCGGAGCAGCGAGAGCCCTCCTGGGTGGCTCGGTATTGTCTGCCTCAAAGCAAGCATAAAATGTGTTAAGTTTGTCTGGGAGGGAAGCTTCGGTGGGCAACACACAGCCGGATTTGCCTATGTAGTCTGTGGTCGTCTGTAGTTCTTCGTGAGTCTGAGTTGTCGAACATCGATTCAAGTTTGCGTCAGTATTGTCTTTTTACATCCCTAATGCATTTGCGGTGCTGATACCTGCTTGCCTTGTATATGCATTGTGCACCACCAAGTAATCAGGAGTCGTTCTGCTGAAGTTGAATGCTGCAGTACAGACTCTCAGCATGGTATGGATTTCTCCGTTCATCCAGGCATTTTGTTTGGGCTATGTCAGGATTATTATTGTGGGTACAATATCATCAATATATTTCCTAATGAAGCCTGTGACTGATGATGTACAATCCTCAACGTTGATGAATGAGAACCGAGTATGAGAGCTGACCTGAAGAATCGTGTTGGCTCCCTAAGGGTTCAAAACAGATGTCTGCAGCTGTAGAGCAGAAGAACCCTCTAATTCCATGACTGGATACCCAACTAAACATTTTAGGCAGAGAGAACATTTTTTAAACATTTAATATAATGTTTGAGAGGCTAATTTTCCATGAGTTAGGGGAACATTCTATCTATGTTAGCAAAACCATTCAGAGAACCTTTTTAGCATGTTTGATGTTAAAGGAGAAAGTTAACTACAAAATGACATTACTGGTGTCTGATGGTGTCTGCTTGCATGGTGTTGTTAACTACAAAATGACATTACTGGTGTCTGATGGTGTCTGCTTGCATGGTGTTGTTAACTACAAAATGACATTACTGGTGTCTGATGGTGTCTGCTAGCATGGTGTTGTTAACTACAATATAACTACAACATGATGTTACTGGTGTCTGATGGTGTCTGCTTGCATGCTGTTGTTAACTACAACAAGATGTTACTGGTGTCTGATGGTGTCTGCTTGCATGGTGTTGTTAACTACAACATGATGTTACTGATGTCTGCTAGTATGGTGTTGTTAACTACAACAAGATGTTACTGGTGTCTGATGGTGTCTGCTTGCATGGTGTTGTTAACTACAACAAGATGTTACTGGTGTCTGATGGTGTCTGCTTGCATGGTGTTGTTAACTACAACATGATGTTACTGGTGTCTGATGGTGTCTGCTGTTATGGTGTTGTTAACTACAACAAGATGTTACTGGTGTCTGATGGTGTCTGCTTGCATGGTGTTGTTAACTACAACATGATGTTACTGGTGTCTGATGGTGTCTGCTGCATGGTGTTTTTAACACCAACATAATGTTACTGGTGTCTGCTGTTTTGGTGTTGTTAACTACAACATAATGTTACTGGTGTCTGATGGTGTCTGCTAGTGTGGTGTTGTTAACTACAACATAATGTTACTGGTGTCTGATGGTGTCTGCTGTTATGGTGTTGTTAACACCAACATAATGTTACTGGTGTCTGCTGTTATGGTGTTTTTAACTACAACATGATGTTACAGGTGTCTGATAGTGTCTGCTAGTGTGGTGTTGTTATATACAACATGATGTTACTGGTGTCTGATGGTGTCTGCTAGTGTGGTGTTGTTAACTACAACATGATGTTACAGGTGTCTGATGGTGTCTGCTAGTATGGTATTTCCAACATGATGTTACTGGTGTCTGATGGTGTCTGCTGTTATGGTGTTGTTAACACAACATAATGTTACTGGTGTCTGATGGTGTCTGCTAGTGTGATGTTGTTAACACCAACATAATGTTACTGGTGTCTGATGGTGTCTGCTAGTATGGTGTTGTTATTTCCAACATGATGTTACTGGTGTCTGATGGTGTCTGCTAGTATGGTGTTGTTATTTCCAACATGATGTTACTGGTGTCTGATGGTGTCTGCTGTTATGGTGTTGTTAACTACAACATAATGTTATGGTGTCTGATGGTGTCTGCTAGTGTGATGTTGTTAACACCAACATAATGTTACTGGTGTCTGATGGTGTCTGCTAGCATGGTGTTGTTATATACAACATGATGTTACTGATGTCTGCTAGTATGGTGTTGTTAACTACAACATGATGTTACTGGTGTCTGATGGTGTCTGCTAGCATGGTGTTGTTAACTACAACATGATGTTACTGGTGTCTGATGGTGTCTGCTAGCATGGTGTTGTTAACACCAACATAATGTTACTGGTGTCTGATGGTGTCTGCTTGCATGGTGTCTGATGTTACTGGTGTCTGATGGTGTCTGCTAGCATGGTGTTGTTAACTACAACATAATGTTACTAATGTTACTGGTGTCTGATGGTGTCTGCTAGTATGGTGTTGTTAACACCAACATAATGTTACTGGTGTCTGATGGTGTCTGCTAGTATGGTGTTGTTAACTATAACATGATGTTACAGGTGTCTGATGGTGTCTGCTAGTATGGTGTTGTTATTTCCAACATAATGTTACTGGTTTCTGCTAGCATGGTGTTGTTAACACCAACATAATGTTACTGGTGTCTGATGGTGTCTGCTAGCATGGTGTTGTTAACTACAACATGATGTTACCCTCTTCTCTCTCTCTCCCGCTCTCTCTTTCTCGCTCCTTCCTTGCTGTCTTAGCGGTAAATAGTCATCCCCCATCCTCCCCCATTTATGGGGGTTTCAGGGGTGAGAGGAGTGAGTCAGGAAAATAGAGGTGTGATTCCCTTCCTCTTCTTATCTGTTTCTTGGTTCAGAAACCCCATAACCCCATGAGTAGACATTCCCGTTCTCCGTGCTTCCCCCTTCCCAGACAAGCAAGCCCTCTGTCGGCCTTCTGCAGCTGTAAGGCTTTCTGAGAATGGTGAATCACACTCTCTCTATACCCCCTGTCCCCCCACCCCCTGTCCCCTCACCCCCTCTCTCTCTCCCTCTCTCTCTCTCTCTCTCTCTCTCTCTCTCTCTCTCTCTCTCTCTCTCTCTCTCTCTCTCTCTCTCTCTCTCTCTCTCTCTCTCTCTCTCTCTCTCACTCTACTCGTTAACAGAAGCTAAATTAACATTCCAATCAGAGGATCTGTCAGGTTGTTGGGCCAGAACCCTCATTAGACGCTGTCACCTGGAAACACAGAACAGAACACCACCGTATCCCACGGTTACGTAAGAACACCTCACACTGCAGCTCAGCCAATCAGATCACTAGGTCTACTCCTCCTCCTCCTCAGCCAATGAGATGAAGATCTACCCTTCGTCGGCAGGACTAAGTATGTATGCTCCATATGTATTGGACGTCACGCTCCTTGGTGAACAGTATATTTTCCTCGCTCACAAACCATGACTGGTGTTTGATCTTGTGTCCTTGTCCTTTATTCTGAAGAAGCCTTCATGGTCTCCCTGTTAAATAGATGATTTCTCTGAATGTAACTGTATGGAATAATTAACAGCCTAAACTCTAAAGGACACTAACAGTAGGCTGTAACATGTTTTCCTTGGATCATATCTGCACTGTATCTCTTCATTATATCTCCATCTCCCCATTCCTCTCTCTTCTCCTTAGTCTATCTCTCCTTTTCTCCTATCTCTATCTCATCTGAATTTATTCCATCTCCCCATTCCTCTCTCTTCTCCTTAGTCTATCTCTCCTTTTCTCCTTCCATCTCCCCATCTCCCCATTCTCTCTTCTCCTATCCTCTATTCTCTCCATTCTGTCATCAGAGTGGATTCCTTCACACCGAGGACCCACTTTGAGAAGCCATGCCATAGGCTATCCAATTCACATGTATTTACAGTTTTACTCTGTGTTCAACTAGACATAGTTATCGATAGTTTGTTTCTTTGTTATTCATTCAAAATGTACAGGGTTACCGTGTTAACTTTGTTGTGAGGTACATGTAATTTAGCAGACACTCTTATCCAGAGCAACTTACAAGAGCAATTAGGACTAAGTGCCTTGTTCAAGAACACATCGACAGATTTTTCACCTAGTCAGCTCAGGGATTCGCACCAGTGACCATTCGGGTAATTTCCCAATGCTTCTAACTGCTAGGCTACCTATCCTTGCTTTCAAGTAAGCTAGGCCTACTGTATCCTTTGGTTACTTTCCATTCTTTGCTGCTGCTTAATATCCTTTACAACAGGTCTCAACTCCATTCAGCCACAGGCCCATTTCTTTTTTGAGTGGATTGGTCAGGGGCTGCAACATAATTACAAATAATTTGTAGACTGCAAATTGACCGCCAGAAGCCCAAACAGACATAATATGTGACCGAGCGGAACTACAAAATGGTAAATCATACACTGCATTTGAGGAACAATGGGAAAGTAATTCTGCTTTGAAAGTTGATAAACTTGTAAACTCACTTTTGAGAAAAGGGCCTTTGAATGTTTTGGTACCTACTGGAGAGCTGTCCTTTGTCTTCACCCATTCAGCATTGTTCACACCCTCTTAAGCCTTAGCCCCACCCATCTCTTTAAGGATCAGGTCATGTACTAACCAGTGAGTAGTGTAGTAAAGATTAAGACTAAAAGTGGTAAAAGTGGTAGCAATAAGGAAAATTCCAGGTAAACAGAAAGTGTCAAGATATAAATATTAGATGATGTTTACTCAGACACACTTGTCTAAATTGATGGGTCATGTGAAACGAATGCTGTAACCCCCAGCCACATCCAGTAATGGAGAAAGTACTAAATTGTCATGCTTGAGTAAAAGCCACCCAGTAAAATACTACTTGAGTAAAAGTCTAAAAGTATTGGGTTTTAAAAATAATATTAACATAATTTAACATAATTTACAAATGAAGCATTTGTGTTTAGTGAGTGTGCCAGATAAGATGCTGTAGGGTTGTTCACTTGATAAGTGTGTGAATTGGACAATTTTCCTGTCAAAATGTACTGTACTTTTGGGTGTCAGGGAAAATGTATGGAGTAAAAAGTACATTATTTTTTGGAATGTAGTGAAGTAAAAGTAAAAGTTGTGAAAAAAGTTGCTCTGGAGCCTAGCGACAACACAGAGCATCGAAGGTGTAAAACTATAAATAACCCAAAACATGTACAAGACATTACAACCTGGCACAACATCAATTCACCAAGTTTAGATAAGAAGAATAACTTCATACAAAGCAATGAAAATGATATTCACCTGAAGTGCTGGTACTGCTTGACCTGTAGCAGCGGCCTGAAGTACGGAGTCAGGTGTTGTTGCCAGCCATAGCTTTCCACCAGCATCGTACCATCCTCCAGTCCAACCAGCTGTGGGATGTTGACCCCTGTCACAGTGCTGTCCTTCACAACACCAGCAATCTCAGATAGTGTTGACTCTGGTCTTTCTGAAGCGCTGCTTGATGAGGCCGAAGCACCAGTCAGGGGCAAACTTGGTGTGGCCTGTGATCAGGAAGTGAAGGTCCAGACTGTGTAGGAGCATGGTCCGCCAGGCACAATACCAGAGCACAAAATTGTTCTTGTTTTGGCCACTGCAGTTATCACAATTCAGGTCCACATGTGTTTCCCCAACTCCATATTTGGTGAAGAAATGGTGCATGTACAGTTGAAGTCAGACGTTTACATACACTTAGGTTGGAGTCATTAAAACTAGTTTACATACACTTAGGTTGGAGTCATTAAAACTAGTTTACATACACTTAGGTTGGAGTCATTAAAACTAGTTTACATACACTTAGGTTGGAGTCATTAAAACTAGTTTACATACACTTAGGTTGGAGTCATTAAAACTAGTTTACATACACTTAGGTTGGAGTCATTAAAACTAGTTTACATACACTTAGGTTGGAGTCATTAAAACTAGTTTACATACACTTAGGTTGGAGTCATTAAAACTAGTTTACATACACTTAGGTTGGAGTCATTAAAACTAGTTTACATACACTTAGGTTGGAGTCATTAAAACTAGTTTACATACACTTAGGTTGGAGTCATTAAAACTAGTTTACATACACTTAGGTTGGAGTCATTAAAACTAGTTTACATACACTTAGGTTGGAGTCATTAAAACTAGTTTACATACACTTAGGTTGGAGTCATTAAAACTCATTTTTCAACCACTCCACAAATTTCTTGTTAACAAACTATCATTTTGGCAAGGCGGTTAGGTCATCTACTTTGTGCAAGACACAAGTCATTTTTCCAACAATGGTTTACAGACAGATTATTTCACAATTCCAGTGGGTCAGAAGTTTACATACACTAAGTTGACTGTGCCTTTAAACAGCTTGGAAAATTCCAGAAAATTATGTCATGGCTGTAGAAGCTTCTGATAGGCTAACTGACATAATTTGAGTCAATTGGAGGTGTACCTGTGGATGTATTTCAAGGTTTACCTTCAAACTCAGTGCCTCTTTGCTTCACATCATGGGTAAATCAAAATAAATCAGCCAAGAACTCAGAAAAAAATGATAAACCTCCACAAGTCTGGTTCATCCTTGGGAGCAATTTCCAAACGCCTGAAGGTACCACGTTCATCTGTACAAACAATAGTGCGCAAGTATAAACACCATGGGACGACGCAGCCGTCATACCACTCAGGAAGGAGACGTGTTCTGTCTCCTAGAGATGAACATACTTTGGTGCGAAAAGTGCAAATCAATCCCAGAACAGCAGCAAAGGACCTTGTGAAGATGCTGGAGGAAACGGGTACAAAGTATCAATATCCACAGTAAAATGAGTCCTATATCGACATAACCTGAAAGGCCGCTCAGCAAGGAAGAAGTCACTGCTCCAAAACCACCATAAAAAAGCCAGACTACCGTTGCAACTGCACATGGGGACAAAGATTGTACTTTTTGGAGAAATGTCCTCTGGTCTGATGAAACAAAAATAGAACTGTTTGGTCATAATGACCATCATTATGTTTGGAGGAAAAAGGGGGAGGCTTGCAAGCCGAAGAACGCCATCCCAACTGTGAAGCAAGGGGGTGGCAGCATCATGTTGTGGGGGTGCTTTGCTGCAGGAGGGACTGGTGCTCTTCACAAAATAGATGGCATCATGAGGAAGGAAAATTATGTGGATATATTTAATTATGTGGATATATTGAATCAAATCAAATAGATTTATAAAGCCCTTCTTACATAAACTGATATCTCAAAGTGCTGTACAGAAACCCCCCAGCCTAAAACCCCAAACAGCAAGCAATGCAGGTGTAGAAGCACTGTGGCTAGGGAACACTCCCTAGAAAGGCCAGAACCTAGGAAGAAACTTGGAGAGGAAACAGGCTATGAGGGGTGGCCAGTCCTCTTCTGGCTGTGGCAGGTGGAGATTATAAACCTACATTTACATGCCAGTACTCTTCTGGCTGTGCCGGGTGGAGATTATAAACCTAGAGAGGAACCAGGCTATGAGGGGTGGAGATTATAAACCTTGAGAGGAACCAGGCTATGAGGGGTGGAGATTATAAACCTAGAGAGGAACCAGGCTATGAGGGGTGGAGTTATAAACCTCCAGGCTGTGAGGGTGGAGATTATAAACCTAGAGAGGAACCAGGCCATGAGGGGTGGAGATTATAAACCTAGAGAGGAACCAGGCTATGAGGGTCCTCTTCTGGCTGTGCCGAGTGGAGATTATAAACCTAGAGAGGAACCAGGCTATGAGGGGTGGAGATTATAAACCTAGAGAGGAACCAGGCTATGTGGGGTGGAGATTATAAACCTAGAGAGGAACCAGGCTATGTGGGGTGGCCAGTCCTCTTCTGGCTGTGCCGAGTGGAGATTATAACAGAACATGGCCAAGACGTTCAAATGTTCATAGATGTTTATGTGTTTATGCTTTACATACCAAGTGTTGTCATCGATTCCTTGTAGAGACGTCACACGGCTGCTTTTGTTACGAGATGTCAGCAGCTTTCCACCAAAGTGTTTGTGTCCTGTGTGGCGTCCTGGTAACACTATTACATGATCCTCTGTGTGGTTGTTGATGAAGTTCACCACTCGCTGCAAGTCCTCTTGCTTCAGGTGTAACCTGTGCTTGCTTGGGCCACCATTCTCCTTGTATGACTGCTGAGGAGAGGTGTGTTCTACTGATGCTGAAAGACAAATTCCAGATAAAAATCATTTAGCATTATTATAGATGTGAAATTGCATTCTGAGATAACATCACTACACAGAGTTCATACATGTAATGTTAGCTAACCAGCCAGCCATCAAACTTCAAGCTTTTAGTTTGCACAGGTTGCTTGGCCCGTTGTGTCAAGTCACTCTGATTCCCACTGACTGTGTGCAATGCCATAAGAATCATCAGATCTTTCTCCCTCTCTGTCACGGAGGCAATGGTTGCCCTTAGTTTGATGTAATCCGTAGACATGGTTTATACAACAGCCTTCTGTGTTTTCTTTCGACTCCATCTGCATTTGCAATCAAACTCCAGAATTATATTAATCTCTTTATCATACTTTGCTTCTACCAGATATTCCACTGATTTCAAAACTTGGTTAACTTCTTCCGTGACAACAACACTGTTGATCGCCGTTTCTTCCCCATCACTGTCATCAGAAGACTCTACAATTAAAAAAAAAAAAATCATCTAAATCAGGGATTTCCTCATCGTCTGATTAATTTTCAGAATCAGAGTCAGCATGGCACGGTCGTCGTCCATCACAACTTTTCCCACTGACCTTTGAACTTTGTTGATAGCGCCTGATAAATTCAGTGCAACAATGTATTTAGAGCAGTAGCAACATATTTGCAGTTCTCCATTATATATCTCCATTATATAAACGTTATATCTTTTGAAAAAACTGCAGTAAAAAGGTTTATCTACGCATAACGTGCAGTTCATTTTATAGACACAAGATGCTACACAGCACACCGTTTGAGCCCATCCCGCCCCCTTCCAGTAATATTTGTTTTACTGGGCTGTTTCTGCGAAGCATATACAATTGTTTTATACATCATCTTAGCGAACACTATTCATATCAAAAGTGCACATGACTGTGCTCTTTCATGTCCCTCACACAGACCTAGACGCTCTCAACCTGGCATGAAAATGTAATTAAAGTATTTGCTAATATCAGTTGGTTTTGTGATGAATGAGCCATCTGATTCAATAAATGATGGAGCTAAGTTTTCCCTTTTCCAAAAAATGTATTGAAGGTCCCCCAAAGCTTTTTACTGTCATTCTTTATGTATTTTATCTTTGTTTCATAGTGTAGTTTTTTATATTTTTTAGTCAGTTTAGTCACATGATTTCTCAATTTGCAATACGTTTGCCAATCGGTTGTACAGCCAGACTTTTTTGCCATTATTTTAGCCTCATCCCTCTCAACCATACCATTTTTCAATTCCTCATCAATCCACGGGGATTCAACCATTTCTTAATGGGTGCTTATTAGTAACTGGAATAAGCAGTTTCAACAATGTGTCAAGTGCAGCATCTGTTTGCTCCTCATTACACACCACAGACCAACAAATATTATTTACATCATCAACATAGGAATCACAACAAAATGTCTTGTTTGACCTCTGTAAGGCTTATACACTATATTAGGCCCAGCCTTTGGAACTTTGGTTTTCCTAGATATGACTACTATATTGTGATCACTACATCCGATTGATCTGGATACTGCTTTCAAGCTAATTTCTGCAGCATTAATCAAGATGTGATCAAAACATGTTGATGATTTCATTCCTGTGCTGTTTGTAACTACCCTGGTAGGTTGACTGATAACCTGAACCAGGTTGCAGGCACTGGTTACAGTTTGAATCTTTGTCTTGAGTGGGCAGCTTGATGAAAGCCAGTCAATATTTAAATCACCCAGAAAATATTCCTCTATGTTGATATCACATCCTGCAATATGAGCTACGACATTAATATTTGTGTAAACTCTTCAAAGTTGTTCTGTGAGTGACACTGAGTAGACTGATGCACTATTTCATTGGTCCACAATCCACAAGTAAGGCTGTACAGTGAAATATAAGTGTGCTCCCAAAGCAGTTCTGAAGTCTAACACATCCACAGTGCGAGTTCAACTGATTTATACTTTTTTTGGCCAAATTAATAATGGTATTTTCTTGAATTTATATAACATTCCAAACATGTTAAGCATTATCTAGTCAACATATGGCATGATTCCATTATTTATATCAATTTGCATCACTTTCAAATGGGGACTTTTATCTAGAAGGCGAAACGCAAATTCCACTCGTGGCTAATTCTTATTGTGCCTATTTTCACCTTAGGTGCTCAATGCTGTTTCTGTTCCGAACACGCTCGAGCCATAGAAAATGGTAGAGGCCTCACGTGGCCAAACGGCTTTTTACCCTGGCAGCGCCATTGAGGGAATTCACCATTTTCTATGTCGTCAACTGGGTGGGACTTCCAACTTCATTGGCTGATTGCTCCTGGTGACCTGGTTGAAGTCATGTCCAACAGGGTCATCAGGAGGGATAGGTTAATCAAGAATAAGAAAATGTACTACTTCAAAATGGAGATTGTCAAAAAAAAAAAAAAGATCACAGATACAAAGAGGAGTCCTCTATCTATGTCTATGGCTCTGCTGTAGTTCAGTTGGCAAGTGCAGTCAGGACACACGGACCAATTCCTGGACAAGAGAGACTTGAGTTTTATGGTGAGTTTTTATGTCAAAGGGTAAATGTATATTCATGTAACCGTTGTGTGTTTTAAACCGAAGTCAGGGCTTTAGCTGTTTGGACAAAGTTAAGTACTTTAGCCAAGTTTCGTCACTATCCAGGCCATTAACCGTTAGCTACCGTTAGCGCTATGGGGGCTACACGGCTGGATAATCAAGTCCAGATGCTAATTAGCTAGCTGGATATTTAGCTTTTGGGCAGCTAGCAGCAGAAGAGGGTCTCTCTCCACATAACGGCACAGCTAACTAGCTACGCTGATGAATGGATATATAGGGCTCCATCTTTTGTAGGTAGATGAGTTGCTTTTACCGGCCAGTGCGTTATCTGGTTGACAGGGTTTATGGTAGAAATCCATCTTTAGCACGTTGGGGGCGATTAAAACAACGGAGACTTCATTCAATGAAGGGAAGCGCAGTTAGCGGTGACCATTGGGGCATGCAAGAGACCAAAGTTGTGGAAAGCTGAACTTTTGCATACTCCGCGACATCGCGTTGCGATTGACCAATCAAAGGTCACTCGTTTCCAGCCCCTACTGGATGGTTTTTGCACACCTAGTACCATTTACATTTACCGACACGAGGGCGAAACTAGAGTAGCCATCCATATAGCGTGGATGACTACTGTTGGGTTCAGATGGAACAGCTCAGCTTCTGCGCAAAATACCAAGATGGGGAGGGAAGACACTGTCCTGATTTATTTGTTTGTGGTTCCATTAGTAACTCTTTGAATTAGAGACTGTTGTGTCTTGACTGTTCAGGGTGCATTTGTCTAGTTTTTTTCGTACAACAATGAGTCTCACGTGCAGCACGTCGTCAGTGTTGAAGCTGCGGAGCTGAATCACATGATGAGGAAGACGAGCGCTTTGTACCCTGCCACTGGGCCGCCACTCTGTCTAACAACAACTTGAAATCAGAGGTGGCTGGCTGGCGCTTCTAACGGTGATGGGATGTCTTAAATGAATGAGTACACTTTCTCTCTGTCCGCTCTCTCTCCCTGTATGTCTCTCTTACTGAACAAAAATATAAATGCAACAGATTTCAAAGATTTTGAAAGTTACAGTTCATATAAGGAAACCAGTCAATTGAAATACGTTAATTAGGCCTGAATCTATGTATTACACATGATTGGGCAGGGGTGCAGTGAGCTGGGGAGACCGCCCCAGGCATGGATATCAAATGAAACAAAATGTTATTTGTCACATGCTTTGTAAACAACAGATGTAGACCAACAATGAAATGCTTACTGACAGGCCCTTCCCAACAATGCAGAGAGAGAAAAAGTAATAGTAAATACTAAAGGTTGACCGATTTAATTAGAACCGATTTCAAGTTTTCATAACAATCGGAAATCGGTATTCTTGGGCGGCGATTTTTTTAATTTTTATTTTTTTTTTACACCTTTATTTAATCTTTATTTAACCAGGCAAGTCAGTTAAGAACACATTCTTATTTTCAATGATGGCCTAGGAACGAGGCAGAACAACAGATTTTTACCTTGTCAGCTCGGGGGATCCAATCTTGCAACCTTACAGTTAACTCGTCCAACGCTCTAACCACCTGCCTCACGAGGAGCCTGCCTGTTACGCGAATGCAGTAAGCCAAGGAAAGTTAAATATATATATATAAAAAATATATATGCCATTTAGCAGACGCTTTTATCCAAAGCGACTTACAGTCATGTGTGCATACATTCTACGTATGGGTGGTCCCGGGAATTGAACCCACTACCCTGGCGTTACAAGCGCCATGCTCTACCAACTGAGCTACAGAAGGACCACAAAGTTGGACCACAAAGTTGCTAGCAAGCATTAAACTTCTCTTGTAAAGCAATCAATCAACGACTGTCGTTGCTCCAATGTGTACTTAACCATAAACATCAATGCCTTTCTTAAAATCAATACACAAGTATATATTTTTAAACCTGCATATTTAGCTAAAAGAAATCTAGGTTAGCAGGCAATATTTACTAGGTGAAATTGTGTCACTTCTCTTGCGTTCATTGCACACAGTCAGGGTATATGCAACAGTTTGGGCCGCCTGGCTCTTTGCGAACTCATTTGCCAGAATCTTACGTAATTATGACATTGAAGGTTGTGCAATGTAACAGGAATATTTAGACTCATGGATGCCACCCGTTAGATAAAATACGGAACGGAATAAACTTTTTGTTCTCGAGGTGATAGTTTCCTGATTTGACCTAAGGCTCGTATTTCTCTGTCTATTATAGTTAAGTCTATGATTTGATATTTGATAGAGCAGTCTGACTGAGGGGTGGCAGCAGCAGCAGGCTTGTAATAGTGGTTTAGAGAAATAGTTGACGCGTTATAATTCCTGTAATAACTTGCGGCTGAACTTGAAAGGGGTTCCTTCGTTATTTTACCATTCATGTCTTCCATAGAGAATGTCTTGATCTACTTCCAATAAGGTCTGGGTTTCGTGCAGGTTAGGGTGCGGGCTTAAACCGCCTCAGCGTTTTGATACCCGTGTAAATCTCACTAGGATAAGATAACGTTTGTCAACATTTTCAGAAATCCACTACAAAAAAATATATTCTCTTATATTTAGCCAATATTGATCAGATATCTACACAGTTAATAAAATTGGCAAGGTGGTGTAAGCCTACACGAAACAGACCTTATTTTAAGTGAATCTAAAAAATATCCTATGGAATAAATGAATGAAGGAACCACTTTTCAGATTTTGCTAGAAGGTGTCATGGGAATTATGACTCGCGCTTTGGTAGTCAATTCTTACCATGTCCATTATTAAAATAGGATTTCCTGCATATAGAAATGACAGTTTTTGTTTTCAACATTCATCACAGGTAACTTGAACTCGCTTTTTATTCAAATCATAGCACTAACGGGAGGAGTAGAGACGAGAGAAGACTCGGCCTCTGACTCCGACTCGCTGCTTAATGGGGAAAACCGGTTTCTGTCGGCTGAATGAGCGACACCGGTTGAGCATTCCTACAGCATTTCCTTCCAGAAACCGCGAGAAAGTTGTCCGGCTGCGGGAACCGTGCGAGGGGATTTATACTACTATCTGTACTTACTGGTGGCACAGACGCTGTTTCGTCCTTTCCTACACTGAAATTACCCTTGCCTAATGATTGCGTCTGAAGCTGGGCTTGTAGCACAGCTATCCCCGCCATAAGGCGATCGTTCTCCTGTATATTATGAGTACAGCGACTGCAATTAGAAGGCATCATGTTAATGTTACTACTTAGCTTCGGCTGTTGGAGGTCCTGTTTTTCCTAAGCGCTGAATAGTGTAGAGAATGGATGGCATCATGATGTGGCTATATTGAAGCAACATCTCAAGACATCAGTCAGGAAGTTAAAGCTTGGTCGCAAATGGTTCTTCCAAATGGACAATGACCCCAAGCATACTTCCAAAATTGTGGCAAAATGGCTTAAGGACAACAAAGACAAGGTATGGGAATGGCCATCACAAAGCCCTAACCTCAATCCTATAGAACATTTGTGGGCAGAACTGAGAAAGCATGTGGGAGCAAGGAGGCCTACAAACCTGACCCAGTTCTGTCAGAAGGAATGGGCCAAAATTCATCCAATTTATTGTTGAAAGCTTGTGGAATCCTACCCAAAACGTTTGACCCAAGTTGAACAATTTAAAGACGATGCTACCAAATACTAATTGAGTGTATGTAACTTCTGACCGACTGGGATTGTGATGAAAGAAATAAAAACTGAAATGAATCATTCTCTACTGTTATTCTGGCATTTCACATTCTTAAAATAAATTGGTGATCCTAAGAAAGGTAATTTTTACTAGGATTAAATGTCAGGAATTGTGAAACTGAGTTTGAATGTATTTGGCTAAGGTGTATGTAAACTCCTGACTTCAATTGTATGTACACAGGGTACCAGTACTGGGTCAGTGATAACTAGGCTTATATACACAGGGTACCAGTACTGGGTCAGTGATAACTAGGCTATATAAACGGGGTACCAGTACTGGGTCAGTGATAACTAGGCTATATAAACGGGGTACCAGTACTGGGTCAGTGATAACTAGGCTATATAAACGGGGTACCAGTACTGGGTCAGTGATAACTAGGCTATATAAATGGGGTACCAGTACTGTGTCAGTGATAACTAGGCTATATAAACGGGGTACCAGTACTGGGTCCGTGATAACTAGGCTATATAAATGGGGTATCAGTACTTGGTCAGTGATAACTAGGCTATATACACGGGGTACCAGTACTGAGTCAATGTGCAGGAGTATGAGGTAGTTGAGTAGATATGTACATATAGGTAGGGATAAAGTGACTAGGCACAGGATAGATGATAAACAGTAACTGCAGCGTATGTGATGAGTCAAGAGTTGGTGCAGATAGGGTCAATGCAGATAGTGGAGGCAAGCTATTGGTTAACTATTTATCAGTCTTATGGCTTGGGGGTAGAAGCTGTTCAGGGTCTTGTTGGTTCCAGACTTAGTGCATTATGGATTTTTAGTAGTGGTAGAGGTTAAAAAATGTAGTTTAAAGTATTCAATGTTGGTTTTTAAATCTATAATTTAGCAAACGTATTTTTGAATTATTTTCAAACTGAAACAGACCGAACTTTAATGTAAATCTGTGTCTTTTCAGCAAAATGTGAGTAAGGCAGAGTGGCTATTGATTATTGGAACATTTTATTGTTCTGGATGCAAATGAAAAATGGTACTTGGGTCAGTTTTCGAACATGCAGTAGCCTAACTTCTATTTGTGTATTGTGCGTTTCGTGGCATCCCAGCGCACGACTAGAATGCATATTAGAGGCTGGTTAGGAGACACCACTAGAGACTAGAGGTCGACCGATTTTAATCGGCATTGCCAATTAATTAGGGCCGATTTTCAAGGTGACATAACAATCAGTAATTGGCATTTTTTGACGCTGATTATGGCCGATTACACTCCACGAGGAGACTGCATGGCAGTTCATCTGCCCGATTATCAATAGAAGTCGATGTTATAGCCGGCAACAGTTTTAAATTACTAGTCCACACCATTGTTGTTTTGACTAGATCAATGACAGATGAGACCATTGGAAACGTGCCGATCCTGGTCCTTGGCAACACGATTGACAGACACGAAGCCATCAGCGAGGAGACTGCGTGAGCTGTCTGTTTTGTCTCTACAAAGTTGTCTTCATCGTAACATTCTTGAACGATGTGATCAGTTATCAGTTGTAAACCTTCTTCATATGCTGCCTGCAGCGTGATCTATTTATGACAGTCAGTTGTTGGTTGGAGTACACCTCCGGAGTCACTGGAGGAGCACATATTGATCCTGCTGTACAAGTCATTGCGGCCAGCAGGTCAAATGAACAGCAAAAATTAACGAGTTACTCAAAAACCAATCTTGACTCAAGTCGGTAAATAAATAAAAAAATAATAATGATAGTCCATAACAAGAGTTTTCTGATTAGCAAGGGGTAGTATGTTTTTAATTTCATTGTGTATTTGAAAACAGTTTGAGATCATTGTGATGGGTTTTCTTCACTAGTTGCAATGGGAAATGGGCTTCCCTAGAACAGTAACCGGGAGGGGGGTGGAGCTTAAGCAATAGGACTGCAGTGAGGGGTTCCGAAAGTGGATTCTCAATACTCGAATCCTGTGACGATATCAAAAATTAATTTTATACTGTGAAGCGTAGACATTCTATTTTCTACCCAGATTGCGAAAACATTTGCATGTTGATTTAATGCGCATTGGTTTCAACTGTATTGAGAAATCGTTTTTTTTCATATTTTTTTTTCAGAATTTGACTATACAGACCGCAATGCAGTCTGGGATGAGTAGTTTGTCTCCTAACTCTAGTACATACAGTGGGGCAAAAAAGTATTTTGTCAGCCACCAATTGTGCATGTTCTCCCACTTAAAAAGATGAGAGGCCTGTAATTTTCATCATAGGTACATGTTGTCACCTCCATGTTGGTGTTTGTCCCCCTGTGTGCTTAGGGTGTCAGGTTCTTGTCCAGTTCTGGCATTTAGGTCACCACAGACTAGTACATGTCCCTGGGCCTGGAAATGGTTGATCTCCCCCTCTAGGATGAAGGATCTGTCATTGTTAGTTTGGGGATTCAATTGGGGGGATATAGTTAACACACATTTTTATGTCTCTCCCCTCTCTCGGTCTCTCCCCTCTCTCTGTCTCTCTGAAGGCATTCAGTTTCTCTTCAGCAGGTCTGTTCCTATTCTAAGTTGCCCTATGGTAACAGTGTAGGGTTGCCAACAGCAGTTCTGTTCCTCTTCTAAGTCAGACTCATCAACAGTTATTACTGAGGAAGTGATACATTCTCTCCCAGTCAACATCTCAGCCCAACCCTGGTCCTCCAGTATAATCTAGTTCAGTGTTTCACAACCCCGGTCCTCCAGTATAATCTAATTCAGTGTTTCACAACCCTGGCCCTCCAGTATAATCTAATTCAGTGTTTCACAACCCTGGCCCTCCAGTATAATCTAGTTCAGTGTTTCACAACCCCGGTCCTCCAGTATAATCTAGATCAGTGTTTCCCAAGTGACTAGGCAACAGGATAGATGATAAACAGAAACTGCAGTGTATGTGATGAGTCAAGAGTTGGTGCAGATGGGGTCAATGCAGATAGTGGAGGCAAGCTATTGGTTAACTATTTATCAGTCTTATGGCTTGGGGGTAGAAGCTGTCCTCTTGGTTTCAGACTTGGTACATCGATACCACTTACCATGTGGTAGCAGAGAGAAAGGTATGACTTGGGTGGCTGGAGTCTTTGACCCTTTTTAGAACTTTCCTCTTACACCGCCTGGTATAGAGGTCCTGGATGGCAGGAAGTTCTCGACCCGCTACAGCCCCGTTGATGTGAATGGGGGTGTTTTCGGTCTTAGATTTCTTGTAGTCCACAATAAGATCCTTTGTCTTGCCCACGTTGAGGGAGAGGTAGTTGTCCTGGCACCAAACTGCCAGGTCAATGCCCTCCTACTTGTAGGCTGTCTCATCGTCAGTGATCAGACCTACAACCGTCTTGTCATCAGCACACTTAATGATGGTGTTGGAGTCATGGCGGCCACGCAGTCTTGGGTGAAGAGGGTCTACAGCAGGGGGACTGAGCACACTCTCACATAGCTGTGTCTTTTGTATAGTTATGAAAGGGCAGTGTGGAGTGCAATAGAGATTGCATCATCTGTTGGGGCCATATGGGGATGAAGCGGGTCCAGGATGTCTGGGATGACTGGGTTGATGTCAGCCATGACCAGCCTTTCAGAGCATTTCATGGCTACAGATGGTCAGCGCATGCTCTGAGTACGTGTCCTGGTAATTCGTCTGGGCCTTTGTGTGTTTTAGATCATGAGGTATTAGTGTATTGTAATGTCGTGTCAGACTCTGGTGTGGTTAACCAGTTATCAGACTGACAGGGTAATGATTACAGAGACATGCTGTTTACACCTGGTACTAGTGGTACAGGTTACAGGGCAGTGTTCATTTTGGCAGCTATTTTAGATTTAGTTTTAGTCTTAAAATACATTTTTACATTTGAGTCATTTTGTACTTCAGTTTAGGACAAAGTTTGTCTAGTTTTAGTCAGCCATTTGAGTCACATAGAGAGAAATGGACAGACTAACTTCCATTTGGTGCAGCCTTGTCCAACCAGGCAGACTGTCCCCTTGCATACCTTAGCTGGCAACATTGATATTGTGGCAGATTATAACCAGTGCCAGCCATAATTAACCATATACTATAAAGCCTTGGCTAGAGGTTAAACAATTGACTGATCTGATTTTTCTCCCCATCATAACCGTCAAGAGGGTAAATAAGGGTTAGGGCTAACCCTAACACCATCATAACCGTCAAGAGGGTAAATAAGGGTTAGGGCTAACCCTAACACCATCATAACCGTCAAGAGGGTAAATAAGGGTTAGGGCTAACCCTAACACCATCATAACCGTCAAGAGGGTAAATAAGGGTTAGGGCTAACCCTAACACCATCATAACCGTCAAGAGGGTAAATAAGGGTTAGTGCTAACCCTAACACCATCATAACCGTCAAGAGGGTAAATAAGGGTTAGGGCTAACCCTAACACCATCATAACCGTCAAGAGGGTAAATAAGTGGTTACCTTGAAAAGGGGAGGATTTTTGACTTTCAAGAAATGCTAGAAATGCTCTTTTCCGGTCTTTCCCTGTCTGTCTTTCCCTGTCTGTCTTTCCCTGTCTGTCCTTAATATTTTGTACACTGTATGTTGCCCTAAGAGTTTCATAGTTGGTAGAATTGTATTGTAGATGATTTACAGCTGCAATGACTGCCAAAGGTACTTCCACCACATCCTCCAGTGATTTTCTAACGTTTCCTGTTGCAAAGCCATATCCCAAGTATAAATACAGTGACGCACACACTAATGGGTCAAAACAGTCTAATAGCAAAATAGTGCTGATTAGACACAACTGCAAACGTCAAGGAGTAGGGCTTGGTCTGATGGGAATTCATGATGTCATCGCCCCCCCCTTGCTTGAGGAACAATATGAAACGAAAGGGGAAAGGACCCCCCCTTGCTTGAGGAACAATATGAAACGAAAGGGGAAAGGCCCACCCCCTTGCTTGAGGAACAATATGAAACGAAAGGGGAAAGGCCCCCCCCTTGCTTGAGGAACAATATGAAACGAAAGGGGAAAGGCCCACCCCCTTGCTTGAGGAACAATATGAAACGAAAGGGGAAAGGAATCCCCCCCCATGACATACCTGGACTACCTATTGTTAAAGGGGAATTTCACCCTGGGCGAATCTGGGCTTGTTTTCATCATGTCCGAGGCATTTCTAAGACCGTGAGATGTGTTTCACACAATGCC
This sequence comes from Oncorhynchus gorbuscha, assembly GCF_021184085.1. NCBI lineage: Eukaryota > Metazoa > Chordata > Actinopteri > Salmoniformes > Salmonidae > Oncorhynchus > Oncorhynchus gorbuscha. The sequence continues at coordinate 189,162 of NC_060182.1, read as the reverse complement.
CAGGAGGGAGGAAGAAAGGTCTGGGCGCCGGCTCTTAACTGTACAGCCAGACTTATGACTGAGTCACACAAGACAAGCCTGCATCAGCAAGAGAAACACTAGCATATAACAATGGACAATTGTCTAAGTAAAACAGCATAGTATGTCTGAGTGTCATTTTTCCACCACAACCCCACAACTTATCCAGAATGTAGCAGCCCGCCTCGCTTTCAACTTTCCCAAATTCATGTCATCCCACTCCTCTCCACACTCAACTGGCTTCCAGTCGAAGCTCACATCCACTACAAGACCATGGTATTTACCTACGAAGCAGCTAGAGGAACTGTCCCTCCATACCTTCAGGCTATGCTTAAATCCTACACCCCAACCTGAGCACACTGTTCTGCCACCTCGGGTCTCTTGGCCCTCCGACCCCAAGCTCTTCTCTGTCCTGCCACCCAAATGGTGGAACCAGCTTCCCTCTGAAGCTAAGAGAGCCGAGTTTTCGGAAGATGGACAGGGACATCTGAAACCCCTACCTCTTCAAACAGTATCTTCACCATCTGAAACCTCTTCAAACAGTATCTTTAAATAATCCTCCATCTGCTAAATGACTAACATTCAAATGTCTCTCTGTCTGCAGGTCCAAAGTGATTCCTGATGGTAGCTACAGACTGAGAAGGAAGGACTGACTGACTATAACTACAACCTCTACCAGATTAAGACCTCAAACGGGTTTGTGTGACCTACCCTTCAGTGTGGGGGTGTTAGGACTATCCCTCTGACAGCATGGCCCCAGCGGTGGGCGGTCCGGTGGGCTACACTCCTCCAGAGGGGGGCTGGGGCTGGGCGGTGGTGGTGGGAGCCTTCATCTCTATTGGCTTCTCCTATGCCTTCCCCAAGTCCATCACTGTCTTCTTCAAGGAGCTGGAGGCCACCTTTGATGCTACTCCCTCACAGGTCTCATGGATCTCCTCTATCATGCTGGCCTGCATGTACGGTGGAGGTGAGTAGTGGGGGCTGGTAGAGGAGGAATCTGATCTCCCCGAAGGGGTTTCTGTCGTCACTGAAACAGAGACAAATACTGTCTTCATTAAAAACATAAAAAATACATGAAAATAGGGAGAGAGGGGAAGATTGGGGGGGGGGGGTGAGAGGGCAAGATGGGTGGGAGAGAAGGTGAGAAAGGATGGGGTGAAATTGTGTGATTGGTTCAGGGGGCTCCTCATGTGCTTTACCCTAGATGTTCTGACCTCTTTCTGTTCTCTTTACAAAAAGATGTGTACATATCACATTGTAGACTCAACAGCTAGTGATCATGTGTTACAGGTGGATGGACAGGCATTATCATGTCATTAGTGTTGTGAACAGAGGAAGTCAAATGGATCTGTTCTGAGATCTATATGGAGAACAGAGGAAGTCAAATAGCTACGTCGGTAGCAATGAAGTGCTTTGAAAGGCTGGTCATGGCTCACATCAACACCATTATCCCAGAATCCCTAGACTCACACCAATTTGCATACAGATCCACAGGTGATACAATCTCTATTGCATTCCACACTGCCCTTTCAGACCTGGACAAAAGGAACACCACTGTGAGAATGCTGTTCATTGACTACAGCTCAGTGTTCAACACCATAGTGCCCTCAAAGCTCATCACTAAGCTAAGGACCCTGGGACTAAACACCTCCCTCTGAAACTGGATACTGGACTTCCTGATGGGCCGCCCCCAGGTGGTGAGGGTAGGTAACAACACATCCGCCACACTGATCCTCAACACAGGGGCCCCTCAGAGGTGATTGCTCAGTCCCCTCCTGTACTCCCTGTTCACTCATGACTGGCTAGGCACGACTCCAACACCATCATTAAGTTTGCCAATGGCAACAGTGGTAGGCCTGATCAACCACCAGACAGCCTATAGGGAGGTCAGAGACCTGGCTGTGTGGTGCCAGGACAGCAACCTCTCCCTCAACGTGATCAAGACAAAGGAGATGATTGTGGAACACAGGAAAAGGAGGACCAAGCATGCCCCATTCTCATCGACGGGGCTGTAGTGGAGCAGGTTGAGAGCTTCAAGTTCCTTGGTGTCTACATCACCAACAAACTAGAACGGTCCAAACACACCAAGATAGTCGTGAAGAGGGCATGACAAAGCCTATTTCCCCCTCAGGAGACTGAATTTTTTTTGGCATGAGTCCTCAGATCCTCAAAAGGTTCTACAGCTGCACCATTGAGAGCATCCTGGTTGCATCACTGCCTGGTGTGTGGCAACTGCTCGGCCTCCGACTGCAAGGCACTTCAGAGGGTAGTATGTACGTCCTAGTACATCACCGGGGCCAAGCTTCCTGCCATCCAGGACCTCTTTACCAGGCCGTGTCAGGGGAAGGCCCTAAAGACTCATGCCACCCTAGTCATAGATGGTTCTCTCTGCTACTGCACAGCAAGCGGTACCGGAGCGCGAAGTCCAGGTCCAAAAGGCTCCTATATATCTTATACCCCCAAGCCATTAGACTCCTGAACAGCTCAAATGGCTACCTGGACTATTTGCCTTGCCCCCCTTCCCCCCTTCCCCCTCTGTAGCGCTTCTGCTACTCTCTATTAACATAGGCACTTTAATAACTCTACCCACATGTACATATTACCTCAATTACCTGGACTAAATGGTGCCCCTGCACATTGACTCTGACCAGTACCCCCTGTATATAGCCTCCACATTGACTCTGTACCGGTACACCCTGTATATAGACTTGCGATTTGTTATTTCACTGCTCTTTAATTATTTACTTTGATTTGTTACTTTCTTTTAGGTGTTTTTCCTAACTGCATTGTTGGTTAAGGGCTTGTAAGTAAGCATTTCACTGTAAGGTACCGGACGGCGCCTGTTGTGTTCGGCGAATGTGACAAGTACAATTTGATTTGATATATAGTACCCGTCAAAAGTTTGGACACACCTACTCATTCCAAATGTGTTATTTAAAAAGATTTTTTTCTACATTGTAGAATAATAGTGAAGACCATCAAAACTATGAAACAACACATATGGAATCATGTAGTAACCAAATAAAAGTGTGAAACAAAGTGTAGCCACCCTTTGCCTTTGACAGCTTTGCACACTCTTGGCATTCTCTGAACCTGCTTCACGAGGAGGTCACCTGGAATGCATTTCAATGAACAGGTGGCCTTGTTAACCTCTCTAGGGTATGTGGGACGCTAGCCTCCCATTTGGCCAACATCCAGTGAGATTGCAGAGAGCCAAATTCAAATACAGAAATACTCATTATAAAAATTCAGAAATCAAAACATATTTTACATAGGTTTAAAGATGAACTTCTTGTGAATCCAACCACTGTCAGATTTAAAAACTGCTTCACAGCGAAAGCATACCGTATGATTATTTGAGAACATAGCCCAGTTGACAAATTATTACAAACAGTAACCAGCCAAGCAGAAGCGTTACAAAACTCAGAAATAGAGAAAATTAATCTCTTACCTTTAATGATCTTCATATGGTTGCACTCAGAAGACATTCATTTACTCAATCAGTTCCTTTTGTTCGATAGTATCTTTATATCCAAAAACCTCCGTTTTGTTAGTTTTCTTCAGTAATCCACAGGCTCAAACGCAGTCAAAAAAATCTAAATTGCATCCGTAAAGTTCATAGACACATGTCAAACGATTTTTATATTCAAACCTCAGGTTGTTTTTAGCCTAAATGATCTATAATATTTAAACCGGACAATAACATCGTCAATATAAAAGGTAAACAAGAAATGCACTCTTGGGATTGCGCATGAAAAAGCTCTGTGACACGTCAGGGTCCACTCATTCAGACTGGTCTTACTCCCTCATGTATAACTATACAAGCCTGAAACAATTTCTAAAGACTGTTGACATCTAGTGGAAGGCATAGGAACTGCAATTTGAGTCCTAAGTCAATGGATACTATAATGGCATTGAATAGAAAACTACAAAAACAAAATAACCTGAAAAAAAAACATTCAGGAAGTTTTCGCCTGCCAAAGCAGTTCTGTTATACTCACACAAACATTATTTTAACAGTTTTGGAAACTTTTGTTTTCTATCCAAATCTACCAGTTATATGCATATCATATATCCTGGGCCCGAGTAGCAGGCCGTTTTAAATTGGGCATGCTTATCATCCAAAATTCCGACTGCTCCCCCTACCCTAGAGAAGTTAAAAGTACATTTGTGAAACTTCTTTCCTTAATGCGTTCGAGCCAATCGGTTGTTTTCACAATAATAATAATAATAATATATATATGCCATTTAGCAGACGCTTTTATCCAAAGCGACTTACAGTCATGTGTGCATACATTCTACGTATGGGTGGTCCCGGGGATCGAACCCACTACCCTGGCATTACAAGTGCCATGCTCTACCAACTGAGCTACAGAAGGACCACTCAGTTGTGTTTTGACAAGGTAGGTGTGGTGTACAGTCGTGGCCAAAAGTTTTGAGAATGACACAAATATTCATTTTCACAATGTCTGCTGCCTCAGTTTGTCTGATGGAAATTTGCATATACTCCAGAATGTTATGAAGTGATCAACTGAATTTCAATTAATTGCAAAGTCCCTCTTAACACAAAAGCAGGCATTGATTATGCAAGAATGGGCTGCCATCAGTCAGGATGTGGTCCAGAAGTTAATTGACAGCATGCGAAGGCGGATTGCAGAGATCTTGAAAAAGAAGGGTCAACACTGCAAATATTGACTATTTGCATCAACTTAATGTAATTGTCAGTAAAATGTTATACTCAGACATAATTTTAACAGTTGTAGAAACTGTCAAATTAAAAAAAATCTAAATCTACCAATCATATGCATATCCTAGCTTCTGGGCCTGAGTAGCAGGCAGTTTACTTTGGGCGCGCTTTTCATTCGAATGTGAAAATACTGCCCCATGTCCCAAACAGGTTAATCTGGTTGTTTTGTCCATTAATAGACAGGTATTTTCCTTTCCATGGTAGCGAGATCTTATCTATTTTTGCTAACTTCCTATAACATGAATTTGGTGTGAGATCATTTCTTTCGGGATATGTATTCAGAGTATGTCCACATCCCCGTCACATCATTTTATTAGTAAACTACACGGTGATGTACAAGTTGCATTAATTTTAGTGATCTTATACGTAATAAGTGTGTATATGTGTATATGTATGTATATGTATGTATATGTATGTATGTATGTGTATGTATGTATGTATATGTGTGTATATATATATATATATATATATATATATATATATGTATATATATGTATAATTTGCTTTTAATCCAGAGAGGTTAGAAAGTTATCTAGATCCTCTGAGGCTGTGGAGGGATTCTAATTGTGAAAAGAACTTGAATCATCAGCGTACAATGACACATTTTTGTTTTTAATCCCAGGATTTCTAAACCCTTAATATTATTGTTGGATCCAATTTAACAGGTAACATTTCGATGGCAATAATAAATAAATATGCCGATAGTGGACAACCTTGTTTTAATCCTCTTGGCAGTTTTCTGAGAAGTATTTTACAGTTACAGTGAGGGGAAAAAATGTATTTGATCCCCTGCTGATTTTGTACATTTGCACACTGACAAAGAAATTATCAGTCTAATTTTAATGGTAGGCTTATTTGAACAGTGAGAGACCGAATAACAACAAAAATATCCAGAAAAACTCATGTAAAAAAAAATGTTATAAATTGATTTACATTTTAATGAGGGAAATAAGTATTTGACCCCTCTGCAAAACATGACTTAGTACTTGGTGGCAAAACCCTTGTTGGCAAAACCCTTGTTGGCAATCACAGAGGTCAGACGTTTCTTGTAGTTGGCCACCAGGTTTGCACACATCTCAGGAGGGATTTTGTCCCACTTCTCTTTGAAGATCTTCTTCAAATCATTAAGGTTTCGAGGCTGACGTTTGGTAACTCGAACCTTCAGCTTCCTCCACAGATTTTCTACGGGATTAAGGTCTGGAGACTGGCTAGCCACTCCAGGACCTTAATGTGCTTCTCCTTGAGCCACTCCTTTGTTGACTTGGCCGTGTGTTTTGGGTCATTGTCATGCCGGAATACCCATCCACAACCCATTTTAAATGCCCTGGCTGAGGGAAGGAGGTTCTCACCCAAGATTTGACAGTACATGGTCCTGTCCATCGTCCCTTTTAATGCGGTGAAGTTGTCCTGTCCCCTTAGCAGAAAAACACCCCCAAAGCATAATGTTTCCACCTCAATGTTTGACGGTGGGGATGGTGTTCTTGGGGTCATAGGCAGCATTCCTCCTCCTCCAAACACGGCGAGTTGATGCCAAAGAGCTCCATTTTGGTCTCATCTGACCACAACACTTTCACCCAGTTGTCCTCTGAATCATTCAGATGTTCATTGGCAAACTTCAGGCAGGCATGTATATGTGCTTTCTTGGGCAGGGGGACCTTGCGGGCACCTCAGGATTTCAGTCCTTCACAGCGTAGTGTGTTACCAATTATTTTCTTGGTGACTATGGTCCCAGCTGCCTTGATCATTGACAAGATCCTCCCGTGTAGTTCTGGGCTGATTCCTCACCGTTCTCATAGTAATTGCAACTCCACGAGGTGAGATCCTGCATGGATCCCCAGGCAGAGGGAGATTGACCGTTATTTTGTGTTTCTTCCATTTGCGACTGTTGTCAACTTCTCACCAAGCTTCTTGGCGATGGTCTTGTAGCCCATTCCAGCCTTGTGTAGGTCTACAATCTTGTCCCTGACATCCTTGGAGAGCTCTTTGGTCTTGGCCATGGCAGAGAGTTTGGAATCCGATTGATTTGCTTCTGTGGACAGGTGTTTTTTTTTATACAGGTAACAAACTGAAATTAGGAGCAATCCCTTTAAGAGTGTGCTCCTAATCTCAGCTCGTTACTTGTATAAAAGACACATGGGAGCCAGAAATCTTTCTGATTGAGAGTGGGTCAAATAGTTATTTCCTTCATTAAAATGCAAATCAATTTATACAATTTTTGACATGTGTTTTTCTGGATTTTTTTTGTTCGGTCTCTCACTGTTCAAATAAACCTACCATTAAAATTATAGACTGATCATTTCTTTGTCAGGCAGTTTACCAACTGTTTCCCGGGAGGCTGTCATTGAAAATAATAATTTGTTCTTAACTGACTTGCCTAGTTAAAGGTCAAATAAAAAAATTGTGTCTATTTACCTGTACCATGATATTGGCATTGCTACTAAGTAAACCTCCAATAGTTAGTCTTGTCTCTTTGCTGCAACTCCCGTACGGACTCGGGAGAGGCGAAGGTCGAGAGCCGTGCGTCCTCCGCAACCCAACTAAGCCGCGCTGCTTCTTGACACAATGCTCACTTAACCCGAAAGCCATCCTCACCAACGTGTCGGAGGAAACACCGTGCACTGCGCCCGGCCCCTGCCGGAGTTGCTAGTGCGCAACGGGACAATGATATCCCTGCCAGCCTAACACTGAGGACGCTGGGCCAATTGTGCGCCGCCCCATGGGTCGTGGCCGGCTGCGACAGAGCCTGGACTCAAACCAGGATCTCTAGTGGCACAGCTATCACTGTGATGCAGAGCCTTAGACCACTGGGCCACTCAGGAGGCCTTACATAAATACTTTAATTCACTAACTAACTTGTTCCTAATGTTATTCTCTTCTGTCCCTCTCCTCCCCCTTCCCTGTCTCTCGCCCTTCCCTGTCCTCTTTTTTTTTTTTTTACCCCCCCCCTGTCTCTCCAGGACCAATTAGCAGTATTCTGGTGAACCGCTATGGCAGTCGACCAATCATGATGCTAGGGGGGCTGTCTGTCAGGAAGTGGTTTGATAGCAGCTTCCTTCTGCAACACTGTGCAACAACTCTACTTCTGTGTCGGAGTTATTGGAGGTACCACCAACCCTGTATTTGTATGTGGACATTTTTCTAATACAGTAGTTTACTGATCATTGCCTCCCTCCCCTCTCTAGGTCTGGGTCTAGCGTTCAACCTGAACCCGGCGTTGACTATGATTGGTAAATACTTCTATAAGCGTCGTCCTATAGCTAATGGCATTGCCATGGCTGGCAGCCCAGTCTTCCTGTCCACGCTGGCTCCTCTCAACTCCTGGTTCTTTGACCAGTTTGGCTGGAGGGGCTCCTTCCTCATCCTAGGTGGTCTACTGCTCAACTGCTGTGTAGCCGGGTCCTTGATGAGACCCATTGGACCCAAACCTGCCGACCCCCAACTGTCGGAGAACGGGGCGGTGATGAGGGCGGAGTCTAATCTGACGGTGATGCAGCGTGTCAATGCCGTGATCGACCTGACGCTGTTTAAACACCGCGGCTTCCTGCTGTATCTCCTTGGCAACGTCATCATGTTCTTTGGCCTGTTCTCTCCCCTAGTCTTCCTCTCCAACTACGCTAAGAGTAAGGACATCAGTAAAGAGAAGGCTGCTCTGCTTCTCTCCATCCTCGCCTTTGTTGACATGTTCGCCCGTCCTTCTATGGGGCTGTTAGCCAACACCCGCTGGGTCCGACCCAGGATACAGTACTACTTCGCTGCATCCGTGCTCTATAACGGGGTGTGTCACGTCTTGGCGCCGCTGTCCGTGGACTACGTAGGCTTCGTGGTGTATGCTGTGTTCTTTGGGTTTGCGTTCGGCTGGCTGTCAGCAGTTCTGTTTGAGACTCTGATGGACCTGGTCGGGGCCCAGAGGTTCTCCTCAGCCGTCGGACTCGTCACCATCGTGGAGTGTGGACCGGTACTGCTGGGACCGCCACTACTCAGTAAGTGTGTGTGAGCGAGAGCCATACTCTACCTATATCACAATGAACAAATTTCCCTTATTGTCATCATCAACAAGTCTCTCTCTCCTCCCTCTCTCTCTCGTCCCTCTCTCTCTCAATTCAATTCAAGGGGCTTTATTGGCATGAGAAACATGAACATTGCCAAAGCAAGTGAGGTAGATAATATACAAAAGTGAATTATCTCTCTCCTCTGTCTTTCCCCCCTCCAGGTCGTTTCTATGACTTCTATGGTGACTACCAGTGGACCTACCTGTGTTGTGGTATCATCCTCATCATCTCCTCAGTTTTCCTCTTCGTAGGGATGGGCATCAACTACAAGCTGTTGGAGAGAGAGAAGGAGGAGGAGGAGAGGAGAGAGACGGAGCGGCCCAAGGAGGAGTGCACAGCCATGCTGGAGGGAGAGAAGGAGGAGAGGAGAGAGACGGAGCGGCCCAAGGAGGAGTGCACAGCCATGCTGGAGGGAGAGAAGGAAAGGGCGGAGGAGAGTAGTGAGGTCACACCCATGACTGATGTTTCTAAGATGGATGAAGATATTGTTTAGCAGGGGCCGAAACAACATAATTAGAATAATTTGAACACTGTAAATTCACCACAACTAAGCCCAAAAAGAGAGAACATGATCATTTCATACCTTGATTACATTGAGAATAGTTGGGAGCGCATTTCCTAAATTTAAATAATTTTTAGTTGAATTCCTGTATCCCCTTATTATTACTATAATTATTATTATTACTACTACTTCAGGGGGACCCAAAAAAATCACTTTCGGGCTGGTTTTGGCCCATGGGCCGCCTGTGGCCAACCCCTGCTGTATAGACTGACCTGAACTGGACACACACCCTCTGGTTTTAGGTACCTTTGGTAAACTGAGCCGAGTCCTCTACAGTAGACGAGCAATAACAGAGGACTACTGTCTCTGAGCTCACATATACAACATCCAGTATCTATCCCAGATCTACACACTGTCTTCATACATACCTGAATGGTCATGTCATCACATCAGTCTTTGCTTCCCAGATCCTGTGTGCGGTACGATCAATCACAGTATTATAGGTGATCAGAATGATTGATAGTGTTGTTTTTATAATGTTAATGATTCATAGAATGTAGAGACTATTGGGATTCTGTAATGATGTAGATTTCTAGTTGAGGAGCACAACGATGTGATTTCAACCGCTAAGCTTAACAGTTTAGCCGAGAAGCTTTTTGTAAGCACTTTGAACATCTTTCTTAAGACAGACACAACCTTTTGAGTGTGGGGACGTGTTTAACTATTTTTGTCCCCCACAAGAATAGTAAAGGAACAAAAATGTGACCAACTAGGGACATTTTGTTAGTCCCCACAAGGTCAAATGCTATTTCTAGATGGTTTAGGGTTAGAATTAGTGTTAGAATGATAAGGGTTGGGAGCTAGGGTTGGGGTTAAGGTAAGGGTACAGGTTAGGGAAAATGGGATTTTGAATGGGACTGAATTGTGTGTCCTCACAGTTAGCTCTGTGTGTGTAGCAGGCGGACACGCAGGCAGGCGGACACGCAGGCAGGCAGATGGACACGCAGGCAGATACAGACACAGGCGTTTCTTTTAGTGCTGTATCATATCAGCAGATACTGTGTCAATATGTCCCAAACTGAATCCTGTTCCCTGTATAGTGCACTACTTTAGACCAGAGCCCTATTCCCTGTATAGTGCACTAAGGTAAAGGGTACTATTTTGAGGTCCTATGTCTACAGATACAGTATGATTGTTAATTCAGTAAGTCCTTCCATTCAGCAGTCTGGGGTAGTACCAGCTGTCACCAGGAGAGGGCAGTAGACACTTTAGAACATTCAGCAGTCTGGGGCAGTAGAGTCTTTAGAACATTCAGCAGTCTGGGGCAGTAGAGTCTTTAGAACATTCAGCAGTCTGGGGCAGTACCGGCTGTCACCAGGAGAGGGCAGTAGAGTCTTTAGAACATTCAGCAGTCTGGGGCAGTACCGGCTGTCACCAGGAGAGGGCAGTAGAGTCTTTAGAACAGTTCACGTTTTCTGATTCAAAATCACTTTCACAGTCAACAAGTCAGCCAAGATCTACAGCTCAGATTGTTTTTCCTTAAATTACTTTAATAATGTAACATGAACCTAATAAAAACAGTTCTGTAGGATTGTGCAGTAGGCCTAATACATTATCACAGCATATTGGCTACGTGCCTGGCCTGCCAATATTGTTCTTATTCGACCATATTATATTTCAAATATCGAGCCTTGATAACAAAATAGATCAGTTGGTGTAGCACTTGCAAGGCACTGTGGAGCATTAATTAAAATAATTAGCTTTTTTATTTTACTGCACTGATGGTACCTGCATCTTATGGTCATGGTGCTTTCAATACAACTGGGAATTTGAGAAATTAAACTTGGTCAAAAATATGAAATCAGTGATCTTCAGGTTGGAAAGTCGGACCTCTAGAAAGATGCCAGAGTTTCCGACTGGGAATTCCGAGTTGGATGTCCTTCAAAACAAATGTTCCCAGTCGGATCTAAAAAAAGAACATTCAGAGTTCCCAGTTTTCTTCAACACACTGAAGTCGGAAGGCAGAGATTTCCAAGTTCCCAGTTGTTTTGAACACTGCATTAGCCTCAATGGAGGGAGAGGGAGAGCAGCAGAGGGTTCACCTCTCACGGTCCCTGTTCTCTCCTTTTCCTCCCGTGAGAGGGGACACCGTCATCCACCTGGTGGCCAAACTTGAGTCGCACCGCATCTGCCTCATGCACAAATTCATGTTCCTGTGACCAGAGAAAGTGAAATATTCCTTGATATTAAAATATACACGACAAGCTGCTAGTAATGATAAAACGCAGGGCTATCGCTGCACTTGGCTACTCATTCATTGCAGCTACAGCGTGAGCGGAAGTATGGAGAAGCGTGTTTTATGTTTTGTATTAGTGTTGAATAAACACAGTTGACAGTGCTGAATACACAAACTCAGCAGCTCTTTGCTCTATTCTATGACAGTCTCTCTGTGGTCATAATTCTCAAATGTTTTAAATGTTATGTAGGCTAGTAGCCTATCAAACTTCTGTGGCCAAGGGTCCTGGAAGATCTGCAGGCACGTTCCATTTAGCTACAGATCTCCCAGTCTCTAGAGTAGGCGGAGTTGATCTTTTCAGACAAATAAAATGTTTCAAAATAGGAACACTTTGCCTAGCCGGTGTGCAGGGCTTCTGAATCAATGCACCTACTAACAACCGTGTAACATGAATAAAAAAGGAGAGCGAGCCTTTTTATCGTTGGCTTTTCTACAGACATGTTTGATGATTGATTAAGAATACCTTAAAGATCGACCAGTCAGCGACCGTGCTTTAGAACATTCAGAAGGCTGGGGTAGTACCGGCTGTCACCAGGAGAGGGCAGTAGAGCCTTTAGGACATTAGAACCTTCTCTCTGGGTTAGGTTGCCCAGGGGACAAAGATTTATCCTCAATAATTTTTCAACCTTTCAGATTTGTCATTTAACTCCATCGATCAGCACCCCACATTGAAATGTTTTTAGAAACAGAATTGAATCATGTTTGTAACACTTGATTACTTTAGCATTTCTTGTTCTCAGTCTTCCATGATATTGTGACGCAGCCTTTCTTTACTATGTGTGATGTCATATTTAAAGGAAGTGTTTCATCATGTTTTTCCTATTTGATGGATGGTAATGAAGAACAGTGTTGCTGCTTCAGTTGTAGTATGCAATAGCTAGCTATTATCTGGTGCTTAATGAGGGATTTGGGCCCTGTTTAGATCCACTCAAACACTGCCTTTCCACCTCCCCTCCTTTCTGTCATTTTGTGAGGAAGGGTGAGGTACATATTTGAACTGAAGGAATATAAAGCTACTGTGGCTTGTGATGTCTTGAGGTGAACCCTGGTTGTAAAAAGACACCTGGAAGGTTGACAGGATTTAACATTTAATAAGTCATACTCTTCCAGCAGTGTGGAGGAGTTTTGGTTCTTGTGATCAATCTTCCCTTAAAAAAATTTAGGCGCTGAGCAAATTTCAGGTCTGCTTAGCACAAACTTGTTGAATGTTGTGAAGGTTCTGTGCAACTTCCGGCGCGTTTACTGAGGCTGTACCGGCTTTAGTTACATTTGCAGACAGTGGTCAAGTAGGCTACTGTGGCTATGTGATCATAATGTCGGCCTACCAGAGTGGCATACCATCAAAACAATGGAGAAAATGCATCCCATAACATTTGAACATGGAAATAGCTGTTGTATCATTCAGCCCACAGTAGCAGCCAATGTGTGGTTTGTGTAGAGGATGAGTCATGGTTCCTATTCTGGTGGGTTCTGCCTAAAACACAATCTCTTGCATAGTTAGTTTTGCATATGAAGTCTTGCATAGTTCATTTTGTTTCGGTATGTTACATAGAAAGCGGTTAATATTTCATTGATTCTCTTGACAATTCCCACAGTAAAGGGAAACATTGAGAGAGTGAATTACAGGGAGAAAACTCTAGAAAGTTGAGTGAAGTCAAGTCTCGAGCTTAATCTTAGATGGAACATTGCTTGTGATTTCTAGTTGAATATCTCCGCAGCACAAGCCAGCAGGTTGACCTCTAGAGTTCGGAGAACAGTAGAAAACATATGACATTTCACTGGAAAGAAAACATGACTGTGTAAAAATAACAAACTATGCAGTGTTACTTTTTATGGGGAGGAAATGAATAAACCATTTAAAACACAACGCTGTCTCATGGTGTGTTTCTGATTTAATAAAGTCTATCGATATAGAACTCAATGTATTACAATATAAAGTGGTATCACCGATACTAAAACTAGCTTCATTTTCATCACCGATACTAAAACTAGCTTCATGTTCATCACCGATACTAAAACCAGCTTCATGTTCATCACCGATACTAAAACCAGCTTCATTTTCATCACTGATACTAAAACTAGCTTCAGTTTCATCACCGATACTAAAACTAGCTTCAGTTTCATCACCGATACTAAAACTAGCTTCAGTTTCATCACCGATACTAAAACTAGCTTCAGTTTCATCACCGATACTAAAACTAGCTTCATGTTCATCACCGATACTAAAACTAGCTTCATGTTCATCACTGATACTAAAACTAGCTTCAGTTTCATCACTGATACTAAAACTAGCTTCAGTTTCATCACTGATACTAAAACTAGCTTCAGTTTCATCACTGATACTAAAACTAGCTTCAGTTTCATCACCGATACTAAAACCAGCTTCAGTTTCATCACTGATACTAAAACTAGCTTCGTGTTCTTCTGCGGAGTCCAATCAAGTTGTAGAAACATCTCAAGGCTGATCAATGGAAGCAGGATGCACCTGAGCTCCATTTCTAGTCTCATAGCAAAGGGTCTGAATACATCTGTAAATAAGGTTTTTCTGTTAGCGAAAATGTCTAAACCTGTTTTCTCTTTGTTATTTCAGAGTATTGTGTGTAGATTGATGAGGAAAGAAATTAATTGAATCCATTTTAGAAAAAGGCTGTAACGTGGCAATGTGGATGAAGTCGAGGTGTAGGAATACTGTCCTTAGGGACTGTACAGTGCCCTCCGTAATAATTGGGACAGTGAACCATTTTTCTTCTTTTGGTTCTATATTCCAAATATTTGGATTTGAAATCAAACGATTACAATGTGATTAATGTACAGATCGTCAGCTTTAATTTGAGGGTGTTTTCATCCATATCTGGTGAACCATTTAGAAATTACAGCACAGTCCCCCATTTTAGGGGAGCAAAAGTATCGGGATGAATGTACTTATGTAAAAAGTTAAGTATTTGGTCACATCATGCAATGAGTACATCAAGCTTGTGACTATACACATTTGTTTGATGTATTTGCTTTTTGTTTTGGTTGTGTTTCAGAATTTTATTTTCAATAGAAATGAATGGTAAACAATGTATTGTCATTTTAGGAAATGTTTATTGTAAATAAGAATAGAATGTTTCTAAACACTTCTACATGCTACTATGATTACGGATCATCCTGATAAATCGTGAATAATGACGAGTGAGAAAGTTAGACGCACAAATGTCATACCCCCAAGACATGCTAACCTCTCACCATTACAATAACAGGGGAGGTTAGCATTTTATATCATACCCCCAAGACATGCTAACCTCTCACCATTACAATAACAGGGGAGGTTAGCATTTTATATCACATCCCCAAGACATGCTAACCTCTCACCATTACAATAACAGGGGAGGTTAGCATTTTATATCATATCCCCAAGACATGCTAACCTCTCACCATTACAATAACAGCTGAACAGAATAACAGTTTCTCTGTAACAGTACATCCATAGGATTTACAGTACAATGAAACATCAACATAAATGGCATAGTTCTTTATGAACTCTTACATTATTTTAATTCACATTGTAACATTCATTTACAGGGATGCAAACTAGTCACCTTATGGCGAAATTTGCTGTTTTGAATCCAAAATGGGTGACCTGCGTAATTCCTGTAGATCCGATGAGTAACGTTTGGGAGGGTTGGATCACTACTGGCTGTAAGCGAACGAGTGATCCGCGTCTGGAGCAATACTCTGCTTTATCCAAGGCTCAAACAATATACTGTCTGCTTTATCCAAGGCTCAGCCAATATACTGGCTGCTTTATCCAAGGCTCAACCAATATACTGTCTGCTTTATCCAAGGCTCAGCCAATATACTGGCTGCTGTATCCAAGGCTCAACCAATATACTGTCTGCTTTATCCAAGGCTCAGCCAATATACTGGCTGCTGTATCCAAGGCTCAGCCAATATACTGGCTGCTGTATCCAAGGCTCAACCAATATACTGGCTGCTTTATCCAAGGCTCAGCCAATATACTGGCTGCTTTATCCAAGGCTCAGCCAATATACTGGCTGCTTTATCCAAGGCTCAACCAATATACTGGCTGCTTTATCCAAGGCTCAGCCAATATACTGGCTGCTTTATCCAAGGCTCAGCCAATATACTGGCTGCTGTATCCAAGGCTCAGCCAATATACTGGCTGCTGTATCCAAGGCTCAGCCAATATACTGGCTGCTGTATCCAAGGCTCAGCCAATATACTGGCTGCTGTATCCAAGGCTCAGCCAATATACTGGCTGCTTTATCCAAGGCTCAGCCAATATACCGTCTGCTTTATCCAAGGCTCAGCCAATATACCGTCTGCTTTATCCAAGGCTCAGCCAATATACCGTCTGCTTTATCCAAGGCTCAGCCAATATACCGTCTGCTTTATCCAAGGCTCAGCCAATATACCGTCTGCTTTATCCAAGGCTCAGCCAATATACCGGCTGCTTTATCCAAGGCTCAGCCAATATACCGGCTGCTTTATCCAAGGCTCAGCCAATATACCGGCTGCTTTATCCAAGGCTCAGCCAATATACCGGCTGCTTTATCCAAGGCTCAGCCAATATACCGGCTGCTTTATCCAAGGCTCAGCCAGAATGCAGCACCCGACTGCAGAGAGAAGAGACGACCAACTGACTAGTTACAGCATTAGGGCACTCTGGAAAGGCAGAGCAGCGCGTCCCCTGAACGGTAACAGATAGGTGACGTTAGGTGAGACGGTTACAGCAGCGCGTCCCCTGAACGGTAACAGAGAGGTGACGTTAGGTGAGACGGTTACAGCAGCGCGTCCCCTGAACGGTAACAGAGAGGTGACGTTAGGTGAGACGGTTACAGCAGCGCGTCCCCTGAACGGTAACAGAGGTGACGTTAGGTGAGACGGTTACAGCAGCGCGTCCCCTGAACGGTAACAGAGAGGTGACGTTAGGTGAGACGGTTACAGCAGCGCCCCTGTCCCCAGCAGGGCGTGAACGGTAACAGAGAGGTGACGTTAGGTGAGACGGTTACAGCAGCGCGTCCCCTGAACCTGACGTTAGGTGAGACGGTTACAGCAGTCCCTGAACAACAGAGAGGTGACGTTAGGTGAGACGGTTACAGCAGCGCGTCCCCTGAACGGTAACAGAGAGGTGACGTTAGGTGAGACGGTTACAGCAGCGCGTCCCCTGAACGGTAACAGAGAGGTGACGTTAGGTGAGACGGTTACAGCAGCGCGTCCCCTGAACGGTAACGGATGAGGTAACGTGAGAAAGTGGTGGGCAATGTATTTTAAGTATCTGGTTAGCTAGGCAGAAAAATGTTGAGCAACATTAGCCAACTTTAAATGATCAAATAATTGAGTTTATGGTGTGAAATGTAGCTACATTAGCTAGCTAACATTACAACATCAGATGAGCTGACATTAGTAACCTAAATATATTTTTGGTTTATTTTGTTATAGGCAGTTTTTAAGGACATGTAACTTTGGGTCATTTGACCTATATCGCTTGTATGTTGATAGTGGTGGCAGCGCCTGGTCAGCGGTTTCTTTGCTCTTTCTACTTTCAGATCTGAATGGGTCTCTCGGATCCCAACCTTGCACGGGTCTGTTTTTCCACGGGTCTTTTCAGAAAGGGTCGGATCGTCCTCGGTTCCATTCAGAACTGGTTTCTGCAACTTATGCATATCTGACCGGGTGGAAAACCATGGATCCATTTTGGAACAGGTCTAACTTTTAAAGAGTCTACTACTTCAGATTCACTGACTATGATTACAGCAAATTCCAAAACATGGGTAGATGTCTGTACCACAATGAACAGTTGGCTAATGAGTAATTCTGGATTGAATGTTGATAGAGATGGGGCATATCTATCTAATGCTTCATCTCTAGAGCTGGTGGGGATGTGGTCTACCCTGGGGGCTCTATAACAATACTGAGTTACAGTGGCTTCTTGCTCTTCCCTGGGTGAGGGGAGCACCATGCTGAAATGCTGATGAATGCAGGTTTCTGATGTTACACCTTTTTATCAGGATGCAGCGGTTAGAATAAATACATCACTGTTGGTAAAATGTCAGTAATAGAAAAAGAGTTTAGCTTAAAGTGCTTCTTTATTGGTTATAGAGGAACAATTGGCGGCTTTAACTACAGTTCTGGGTTCAGGTTAGAACCACAGTTCTAGGTTAAAGCCCCTAAATGTTCCTCTAGATTGATTGTTTGATTGATTGAATGCATTAGACCATTTTTTAAATAGTTTAATTTTAAGAATGTGAAATGTCAGAATAATAGTAGTTATTTATTTCAGCTTTTATTTCTTTCATCACATTCCCAGTGGGTCAGAATTTTACACGCACTCAATTAGTATTTGGAAGCATTGCTTTTTAAATTGTTTAACCCAGTTAGTCAAACGTTTCAGGTAGCCATCCACAAGATTTCAACAATAAGTTGGGTTAATTTTGGCCCATTCCTCCTGACAGAGCTGGTGTAACTGAGTCAGGTTTGTAGGCCTCCTTTCTCGCACATGCTTTTTCAGTTCTGCCCACAAATGTTCTATAGGATTGAGGTCAGGGCTTTGTGATGGTCCCTCCAATACCTTGACTTTGTTGTTCTTAAGCCATTTTGCCACAACTTTGGAAGTATGCTTGGGGTCATTGCTCATTTGAAAGATCCATTTGCAACCAAGCTTTAACTTCCTGACTGATGTCTTGATGTTGCTTCAATATATCCACATAATTTTCCTTCCTCATGATGCCATCTATTTTGTGAAGTGCACCAGTCCCTCCTGCAGCAAAGCACCCCCACAACATGATGCTGCCACCCCTGTGCTTCGCGGTTGGGATGGGGTTCTTCGGCTTGCAAGCCTCCCCCTTTTTCCTCCAAGCAAGATTTGTGACCTGTTGCCACAAGAACAGGGCAACCAGTGAAGAACAAACTTTATTGTAAATACAACCCATGTTTATTTATTTTCACTTTTTTACTTGAACTACTACTATATATATATGCATAATATGGGGCGGCAGGTAGCCTAGTGGTTAGAGCATTGGGCCAGTAACCGAAAGGTTGCTTGATAGAAGCCCTGAGCTGACAAGGTAAAAATCAGTCCCTGAGCAAGGCAGTTAGCCCACTCACTGTTCCTAGGCCGTCATTACATTTACATTACATTTAAGTCATTTAGCAGACGCTCTTATCCAGAGCGACTTACAAATTGGTGCATTCACCTTATGACATCCAGTGGAACAGTCACTTTACAATAGTGCATCTAAATCTTAAAGGGGGGGTGAGAGGGAATACTTATCCTATCCTAGGTATTCCTTAAAGAGGTGTGGTTTCAGGTGTCTCCGGAAGGTGGTGATTGACTCCGCTGTCCTGGCGTCGTGAGGGAGTTTGTTCCACCATTGGGGGGCCAGAGCAGCGAACAGTTTTGACTGGGCTGAGCGGGAGCTGTACTTCCTCAGTGGTAGGGAGGCGAGCAGGCCAGAGGTGGATGAACGCAGTGCCCTTGTTTGGGTGTAGTCATTGTAAATAATAATTTGTTCTTAACTGACTTGTCGAGTTAAAGGTTAAATAAAATAAAAAATGGACATTTGTAATGTCTTTTGTAACTTCTGTGAGTGTAATGTTTACTGTTTCATTTTATTGTTTATTTCACTTTTGTATATTATCTACTTCACTTGCTTTGGCAATGTTAACATGTGTTTCCCATGCCAATAAAACCCCTTGACTTGAATTGAGTGGAGGAGGGAGGAGGGAGAAGAGAGTGGAGTAGGGGGAGAGAGAGCAACATATTTCACCAACTCACTTAGATTGTGGTCAAATTATACAAAATGTGTGTGTGTGCGATGATGGTGGGCTGGTATTTCCGTATCAGTGCGTCACATGAGGCTGGAGGGGAGAATGGCTCATAATAACTGTAACGGCATCAAACACCTGGAAACCATGTGTTTGATGTATTTGATACCATTCCACCTATTCTGCTCCAGTCTTACAACAACCCTGTTCTCCCAATTAAGGTGTCACCAACCTCCTGTGCAGTGGGTGTACTATAGCAGGGTTGTATTTGGGGTGCTAGGGGCAGGGAGTGTGTCTAGGCCTCGGGGGTAAAATGGCTATGGGGAGATGTATGGGTTGATTTTGGAATACAGAAAGACTCCTTTTCTCATGTTAAAATCCCCAAATACATGATGTACCTGCCGTCCCAAATTTATCCACAAGGGGGCGACATATATAACCTATCGGCACTGGTAATTAGGTTGGCCACTTCCCCTGGCTTCATCACAGCCCTGGTCAGGGCTAGAAGGGATACAGCTTTTGTCAAATTAACGTTAAAAATATAAATTTAGTTAATTTTCGCTAACCTTTACTCTTTTCCAAAACTAAACCTAATTCTCCTAACCTGCTACGAAAAGTCGTTATCCGACAAAAGCTGTTTCCATCTAGTCAGAAACCCTCCGCTTCCCTCCGACTTGTGTTGGTCCGTGAGGAAGTCGCAAGATGGCTGACAGCGCTCGGAAGTATGCTCCCTTCCTCTACATGAAGTCGTGAGTTTGGAAGTATGCTCCCTTCCTCTACATGAAGTCGTGAGTTTGGAAGTATGCTCCCTTCCTCTACATGAAGTCGTGAGTTTGGAAGTATGCTCCCTTCCTCTACATGAAGTCGTGAGTTTGGAAGTATGCTCCCTTCCTCTACATGAAGTCGTGAGTTTGGAAGTAATCGAGGGAGGAACTATCAGGCGTTTGTTTTTATTGAAGTTATTGTATTTCTCCAAACAGACCATTTAATTCCTGGGGACCCAGTTAGCTGAAAGCTCCTGTAGATGGCTAACGGTATCAACATATACATTACCTAGTACATTACATTAGCACTTGCAATTTGAACTAACATAAATATTTGCACCGTCAGGTTAAGTATCGTCCAAATCATAACTACGGACGGCCAGTCACATTTTCAGATGTTAACTAGATAAAGGAATATTTAACGAGAAACTTCAGTTGTTTTGCTGGCAGTTTACCACAATACTACCAGGGATGGACACACGACCAAATGTAGCAACGTTAGCCAGGTTGCTAACCAGCTAGGCGGGGTTGGGGGGGGGCTACCGGCTACCGGCTACCGGCGACAACAGCCGTGTAGTCAATCAGTTACTGTCAGAGAGACGAGGTAGTCAGCCGCCCGTTTCCAGCTGCTACCGGATCGACACCACCCGAGCCTTCCCCCGAACAGACCCACCGGTTCAACAACACCGGGATGGGCGTGCAGGGCTTCCAGGAGTATCTGGAGAAACGTTGTCCCGGGGCTGCCATCCCCGTGGACCTCCTCAAACTAGGCCGTACTGCGGGACGCCAGCACCACCACCCCGGCCCTCTGCCTCTTCCGGCCCGGATACTCATCGATGCTGACTCCGGTCTGCAGCGGCTGTACGGCGGCTACCAGACGGACTGGGTGTGCGGCGGGGAGTGGAACGCCATGCTGGGATACCTGTCCGCTCTGTCCCAGGCCTGTCTGTACCAGGGCGGGCTGGAGCTGGTCGTGGTGTTCAACGGGACCCTGGGGAAGGAGCGGTGGCCGGAGTGGGCACGCCGGGCCCAGGGACAACGCCAGACAGCCCAGCTCATCGTTAACCACGTCGGCAGTAAGGCCACTCCGCCTCCCCGCGCCTGGTTCCTGCCCCCCGCCTGCCTCAGTCACTGTGTCCGCCTCGCCATGTTCCGCTTCAGAGTGCGGGTGAGTAACGAGCAGTAGCTGGCTAGCTAAGAATAAATATATAGCAGATAAACACTAAGTCTGGTTTCTGGACTGATAATGAGGGGGAGTAAAATAAATCAAGTGTAGTGATAAGAGGGGATGGTCAAGAGGCAGTGTTTGAGCCAGTGGCTGTGATAGAGGCAGGTCTCTGCAGGTGACATTTGTTTTTACAAGGAGCACATGTGCTCTTAAGTTTAAAAAATGTAGCTGCACACAACGTAGGACCACAATTAAAAATATGTAAGGTATTAATGTCATTTTGGCATTTTGTATTTTTTTTAAATGTCACCTGAAGAGGCCTGCCTCTAACTGCCACAGTCGCTGGTTCAAGGACTGCCTGTTGACTGTTCCATCTTAAATAGGCCGTCTAGGTAAATGAGATTTTGTTCGTAACTAACTTGTCTAAAGGTTAAATAAAAAAAATGTATTCAAAGAATTGTCAGTAATAACAAAATACAGGTTTTGAGAATACAAACAACATATTTGTATGATTGAGATATAACCAACATTGCACCAATGTGAATCCAAGCTACTTGATTGTCCTTTCTGTGCCACCATGTTTGCATACTATGGAAGCTGCGGGACAGCAAAGGAAGAATTACAATTATTACCTGAGTGATTTAAAAAAGATATTAATTCTAGTGGCACTGGTGCTCCCAAATTCCATATTTAAGAGCATATGCCCCCACAATGGTAACACTGTAGATCCCTGATAGGGTGCAGTGATGCAGAGGCTAATGCTTAACTAATGTGATATTGGTTGAATGTTGCCAGTGGACTACTGGACTGACTGACCTCTGGATGAACTACTACTGGACTGACTGACCTCTGGATGAACTACTACTGGACTGACTGACCTCTGGATGAACTACTACTGGACTGACTGACCTCTGGATGAGTAGTGCACTATATATGGAATCTGCCCTGGTCTAAAGTAGTGCACTATATATGGAATCTGCCCTGGTCTAAAGTAGTGCACTATATATGGAATCTGCCCTGGTCTAAAGTAGTGCACTATATATGGAATCTGCCCTGGTCTAAAGTAGTGCACTATATATGGAATCTGCCCTGGTCTAAAGTAGTGCACTATATATGGAATCTGCCTGGTCTAAAGTAGTGCACTATATATGGAATCTGCCCTGGTCTAAAGTAGTGCACTATATATGGAATCTGCCCTGGTCTAAAGTAGTGATCTATATATGGAATCTGCCCTGGTCTAAAGTAGTGCACTATATATGGAATCTGCCCTGGTCTAAAGTAGTGCACTATATATGGAATCTGCCTGGTCTAAAGTAGTGCACTATATATGGAATCTGCCCTGGTCTAAAGTAGTGCACTATATATGGAATCTGCCCTGGTCTAAAGTAGTGCACTATATATGGAATCTGCCTGGTCTAAAGTAGTGCACTATATATGGAATCTGCCTGGTCTAAAGTAGTGCACTATATATGGAATCTGCCTGGTCTAAAGTAGTGCACTATATATGGAATCTGCCCTGGTCTAAAGTAGTGCACTATATATGGAATCTGCCTGGTCTAAAGTAGTGCACTATATATGGAATCTGCCCTGGTCTAAAGTAGTGCACTATATATGGAATCTGCCCTGGTCTAAAGTAGTGCACTATATATGGAATCTGCCCTGGTCTAAAGTAGTGCACTATATATGGAATCTGCCCTGGTCTAAAGTAGTGCACTATATATGGAATCTGCCTGGTCTAAAGTAGTGCATTATATATGGAATCTGCCTGGTCTAAAGTAGTGCACTATATATGGAATCTGCCTGGTCTAAAGTAGTGCACTATATATGGAATCTGCCCTGGTCTAAAGTAGTGCACTATATATGGAATCTGCCCTGGTCTAAAGTAGTGCACTATATATGGAATCTGCCTGGTCTAAAGTAGTGCACTATATATGGAATCTGCCTGGTCTAAAGTAGTGCACTATATATGGAATCTGCCTGGTCTAAAGTAGTGCACTATATATGGAATCTGCCTGGTCTAAAGTAGTGCACTATATATGGAATCTGCCCTGGTCTAAAGTAGTGCACTATATATGGAATCTGCCCTGGTCTAAAGTAGTGCACTATATATGGAATCTGCCCTGGTCTAAAGTAGTGCACTATATATGGAATCTGCCCTGGTCTAAAGTAGTGCACTATATATGGAATCTGCCTGGTCTAAAGTAGTGCACTATATATGGAATCTGCCTGGTCTAAAGTAGTGCACTATATATGGAATCTGCCTGGTCTAAAGTAGTGCACTATATATGGAATCTGCCCTGGTCTAAAGTAGTGCACTATATATGGAATCTGCCCTGGTCTAAAGTAGTGCACTATATATGGAATCTGCCTGGTCTAAAGTAGTGCACTATATATGGAATCTGCCTGGTCTAAAGTAGTGCACTATATATGGAATCTGCCTGGTCTAAAGTAGTGCACTATATATGGAATCTGCCCTGGTCTAAAGTAGTGCACTATATATGGAATCTGCCCTGGTCTAAAGTAGTGCATAAGCCTTTACAGGGAATAGGGTGCCATTTGGATCCAGCCAGGGGTTACAGATTGGGATGAAATGTACACAGCTGTGCACTTAATACTTGTAGTGTTGCACGGTATACCGAAACTTCAGTCCTATTTAGATACCAAAAACCCCTGTTTGGAACTAGAATTTGTAACGTTCTGTACTTCTGTCAAAGGTCTCGCATGATTTAATCCTTTAAGACTATATCAGCGTAGCTCCTTTTTATAGCAAGAAGAGCAAAGTACCCGCTCTGCTTAGGCCTACTCATTTATTGCTATAGCTGTCTGGGTTGCATTGTTAGCGCATCAAAAGGGACCATGGCTCTCCTCATGGGTGCTGTGAAAACCATGATGTTCTCCAAGAAGCTTGGGTGCTGTGTAAAGCCATGACGTTCTCCAAGAAGCTTGGGTGCTGTGTAAAACCATGGCGTTCTCCAAGAAGCTTGGGTGCTGTGTAAAACCATGACGTTCTCCAAGAAGCTTGGGTGCTGTGTAAAACCATGGCTCTCTCCCAGAAGCTTGGGTTCTGTGTAAAACCATGGCGTAGATTTCCTTGCTACCTTGTAGCTGAATTTACTACCCTAGTACTTTGTTTCAAATATGCAAACCATAACACACAATATGTTGATTGTTACCAAAAACGTTACTTCACTTGGTCTCCCTAACCACCTAAAACTTATTCACTTGTTCATCTTCCTCACCTCCATCTGGTTTCAACTAGATTCCGTAGCCAGTCAGATTCAACAACCACATTCTGCCTTGTGAATGACGTCATTAATTAAACACCCCACACCTTTATAAAATATTGCCTCTTCTATGCAAATGTTGATCAGTACAATAATGTTCTACTAGCAGCTGCCAATAAAATAATTCCTGTGGAAGGGATTGTTTGTCTGTAGCCTGACGATATCAGCCAAAACCAGCTGAATACTGAGTTTTAGGCGTTCACTCTCCTATTGAATATGTATTCACCTGCATTGTGAATAGATCTAGGCTACATCTTCATTTAGCCAGTTTATCAATAGACAATTACCATTCAAATGATTTCCTTTTTGTATTTAGATTTGTAAAACAAAGTCAAATTGATTCATTACTGACTGTCTCTTGAACATATTCATAATGTTCAAATGTAATGATATTGAGCTCAAGAGGCCCAGCAGTAGCTGAGTTTGTCTGGATCAAGTGCCAGTCAGAGTTCTGGTATGGTGACAACACTAATAGGTAGTGGAGAGTAGCCCAGTAAATCAGTGTATTTTGGCCTGGTCGTGTTCATACATAATACTGTTCTTGCTGGGGTGGTCTGTCAGTCTTCTACCCTCACTTCAACACAGGGACTAGAGGCTGGTCTTTGGTCACACACCGGGAACTAACCTTCTATATTTTAACAGCCCTATTTGACCAGGTATACGTTTATTTATCTTGGCAAGTCAGTTAAGAACAAATTCTTGTTTTCAATGACACCCTGGGAACAGTGGGTTAACTGCCTTGTTCAGGGGCAGAAAGACAGATTTGTACCTTGTCAGCTCAGGGATTCGATCTAGCAACCTTTCGGTTACTAGTCCAACGCTCTAACCACTAGGCTACCTGCCGCCCCAATACATGCATGTTGTTCAGCATCACCATATGTTCAGATGAGTGCTGGGTGGGACCTGTCATGGTAATGAGTGCTGGGTGGGACCTGTCATGGTAATGAGTGCTGGGTGGGACCTGTCATGGTAATGAGTGCTGGGTGGGACCTGTCATGGTAATGAGTGCTGGGTGGGACCTGTCATGGTAATGAGTGCTGGGTGGGACCTGTCATGGTAATGAGTGCTGGGTGGGACCTGTCATGGTAATGAGTGCTGGGTGGGATAAAGGCTGTGGGGCAGACTACTGGTGTACTTACTGTATCTTCTATACCATGGCACTTTGATCAACGTTTCAGCATGGTGGCCTTTCTACAGGGTTAGAGGAGGGTTTAAGATGTGTAAAATTGTATACGGATGTACGATATATCGTTGAACGTATCGGATATCTAGTTTAAAATCCGCTATACGTGCAACACAGCATTCCTAAACTAACCCACAATGTCTGCACTGTGGATCCAGCAGTCATTTGAAAAACTTAACAACATTTCAGTGAGACAACTCAAAGGTGACATCTATTAAACCAAGATAATGGAATTCATTGTCCTTGACAATCAACCGTTCTCTGTCGTGTGTGATGTTGGCTTTCGCCGACCGGAGTTACACAGTAATGGCATCACTGCTATTAGCTTCACGACATGCGGAACGCCGTCTGGGTCTTTGCGTGTCAAAAAAGGTACAGTAGCACTGTCAAAGATGAACAAAACAGTCTGCAAACACCGGCCATAAACAATGTGTTTACAATACCACGTTGGTAATAAAGCATCATTTGTTCAACCGAAACTACTGGGGTGGCTAGCTTCAACTTGGTACCTAGCTAGCACCAATACAACCAGCCTGAAACAACTACTGGGGTGGCTAGCTTCAACTTGGTACCTAGCTAGCACCAATACAACCAGCCTGAAATAACTACTGGGGTGGCTAGCTTCAACTTGGTACCTAGCTAGCACCAATACAACCAGCCTGAAACAACTACTGGGGTGGCTAGCTTCAACTTGGTACCTAGCTAGCACCAATACAACCAGCCTGAAACAACTACTGGGGTGGCTAGCTTCAACTTGGTACCTAGATAGCACCAATACAACCAGCCTGAAACAACTACTGGGGTGGCTAGCTTCAACTTGGTACCTAGATAGCACCAATACAACTACTGGGGTGGCTAGCTTCAACTTGGTACCTAGCTAGCATCAATACAACTACTGGGGTGGCTAGCTTCAACTTGGTACCTAGCTAGCACCAATACAACCAGCCTAAAACAATGACCTGTAAAAACTGCAGTCATTTTCATTATTCTTAGCAATGATTTAGGAATCCTTGTAAGTATTGTTGTTTGCCTATTGAAATTGAACATCAAGCTACTTAACCCTGTTGCCCAAAGCTAATGTTATAAGCAGCCAGCTAGCTTCATCTGGCTCGACAGGACCGGCTAATGTGTTTTGAAGCTAGCCACAATAAGGACTGGCAAAATAGTGGAATTTGCGGTTTGCGTTCAAAATAAGTGTCATTGACAGTAATGCAAATGAATACAAATTGTAGAATTATGCCATACTTTTATTTTGAAGGCTAACTGCAAAGTCAACTATTGTGGCGCAACCTTATTGTGGCAAGCTTCACATAGATGGGTCCGACCACCATTAACCAAATAAGAACGGTCTTATAAATTAGGGTTATTTTAGATGATGACACCTAGCTATATGGTTAGGTAGTAGCTATAGCGAACTATATAGCTACTGAAACAGATGTCGTGTTATTTGACAGGTCAAATAGTGTTCTCTGTTTTGACATGCAAAGACCCAAACGGCGTTCCACAGAAACCCTGGTTGAGAAACGACTGAACAAATGAACAACGAAATAGCACAGCAAGTAAGTGAAAGAAATGGGTTTTGATGATGTTTTACTGGTAATGGGGACATATGTAAATGCCAACAAAATAACTTTTTGGTCAGTGTGTGTGTAAAACCTTTATTTAACTAGGCAAGTCGGTTAGGAACAAATTCTTATTTACAATGACGACCTACCCCGGCTAAACCCGGATGACGCTGGGCCAAGTGTGCGCCGCACTATGGGACTCCCAATCACGGCCGGATGTGATACAGCCTGGATTCGAACCAGGAACTGTAGTCACGCCTCTTGCAGTGCCTTAGACCGCTGCGTCCGTGTTAACTATTTAACTGTACTAGAATGCTTAAAAGGCCGCTAAAATTGTAAATATCGGTAATCGGTATCGTTTTTTTTTTGACAGGGAAAATATTGGATATCGGTATCGTCCAAAAATGTCATATCGGTGCATCACTAATATTGTATTATCCAGGTTGTCCAGACGTTGGAGGACCACCACCAGGAGGTGCTGTCCCTCTACAGGGACTTTGGTTTCTGCGGCCTGATCGCCCAGGACTCAGAGTTTGCCCTCTGCAACGTGCCCACCTACTTCTCCTCGCATGCCCTCAAACTGTCCTGGAACGGCAAGAACCTGACCACCCACCAGTACCTGCTCTCTGAAGCAGCCAGACAGCTGGGTCTGAAGACACAACACCTGCCCTGCTTCGCTGCTCTGCTGGGTAAGTACAGTACCTGCTCTGCTGGGTAAGTACAGTACCTGCTCTGCTGGGTAGGGTACAGTACCTGCTCTGCTGGGTAGGGTACAGTACCTGCTCTGCTGGGTAGGTTACAGTACCTGCTCTGCTGGGTAAGTACAGTACCTGCTCTCTGAAGCAGCCAGACAGCTGGGTCTGAAGACACAACACCTGCCCTGCTTCGCTGCTCTGCTGGGTAAGTACAGTACCTGCTCTGCTGGGTAAGTACAGTACCTGCTCTGCTGGGTAGGGTACAGTACCTGCTCTGCTGGGTAGGGTACAGTACCTGCTCTGCTGGGTAAGTACAGTACCTGCTCTGCTGGGTAGGGTACAGTACCTGCTCTGCTGGGTAGGGTACAGTACCTGCTCTGCTGGGTAGGTTACAGTACCTGCTCTGCTGGGTAAGTACAGTACCTGCTCTCTGAAGCAGCCAGACAGCTGGGTCTGAAGACACAACAACTGCCCTGCTTCGCTGCTCTGCTGGGTAAGTACAGTACCTGCTCTGCTGGGTAGGTTACAGTACCTGCTCTGCTGGGTAGGTTACAGTACCTGCTCTGCTGGGTAGGTTACAGTACCTGCTCTGCTGGGTAGGTTACAGTACCTGCTCTGCTGGGTAGGTACAGTACCTGCTCTGCTGGGTAGGGTACAGTACCTGCTCTGCTGGGTAGGGTACAGTACCTGCTCTCTGAAGCTGGGTCTGAAGACACAACACCTGTTGCTGGGTACAGTACCTGCTCTGCTGGGTAGGTTACCTGCTCTGCTGGGTAGGTACAGTACCTGCTCTGCTGGGTAGGGTACAGTACCTGCTCTGCTGGGTAGGGTACAGTACCTGCTCTGCTGGGTAGGGTACAGTACCTGCTCTGCTGGGTAGGGTACAGTACCTGCTCTGCTGGGTAGGGTACAGTACCTGCTCTGCTGGGTAGGGTACAGTACCTGCTCTGCTGGGTAGGGTACAGTACCTGCTCTCTGAAGCAGCCAGACAGCTGGGTCTGAAGACACAACACCTGCTCTGCTGGGTAGGTACAGTACCTGCTCTGCTGGGTAGGTACAGTACCTGCTCTGCTGGGTAGGTACAGTACCTGCTCTGCTGGGTAGGGTACAGTACCTGCTCTGCTGGGTAGGGTACAGTACCTGCTCTGCTGGGTAGGGTACAGTACCTGCTCCTGCTCTGCTGGGTAGGGTACAGTACCTGCTCTGCTGGGTAGGGTACAGTACCTGCTCTGCTGGGTAGGGTACAGTACCTGCTCTGCTGGGTAGGGTACAGTACCTGCTCTGCTGGGTAGGGTACAGTACCTGCTCTGCTGGGTAGGGTACAGTACCTGCTCTGCTGGGTAGGGTACAGTACCTGCTCTGCTGGGTAGGGTACAGTACCTGCTCTGCTGGGTAGGGTACAGTACCTGCTCTGCTGGGTAGGTTACAGTACCTGCTCTGCTGGGTAGGGTACAGTACCTGCTCTGCTGGGTAGGTTACAGTTCCTTCAGAAAGTATTCATACCTAAAATTCCACATTTTGTGTTAAAGCCTGAATTCCAAAAGGATTTTTTTCTCTCACCGATCTACACACAATAACCCACAATAACAAAGTGAAAACATGTTTTTAGAAATGTTAGTAAAGTTATTGAAAATAAATACATAAATATTGTATTTACGTAAATATCCACACACCTGAGTTAACACTTTGTAGAAGCCCCTTTGGTGAATAAAAGATGTTCAATTACACACAAAGCTTATTTCTCTAAAATGTTCTTAACACATCCATCCAGCTGACCGGTGGGGCATATCAAGAAGCTGATTAAACAGCATGATCATTACACAGGTGCACCTTGTGCTGGGGACAATAAAAGGCCACTCTAAAATGTGCAGTTTTGTCACACAACGCTACAGATGTCTGAAGTTTTAAGGAGCATGCAATTGGCATGCTGACTGCAGGAATGTCCACCAGAGCTGTTGCCAGAGATTTGAATGTTCATTTTTCTACCACAAGGGAAAGGGGATAACTAGTCAGTTGCTACTGGTAGCCTGTATGGTTAACGCTTTTCAGAAAATGGAATGTGGCCCCTTGAAAGCACCTCTGCTACAGAAGGTTTGTTTGTCTGGTTTTTAGGGTAGGCTACACTCCTTTTAAATGCCTACATGAAACCTCTATGAACAGACATTTTATTTGTCTGTAAAGGAATGCCGCTTCTGAAGCATGACTAAAGCCCGTCACTAGGCAACCAGAACTGTCAATCAAATAATATCTCCCAAAATAGAACTTTATAGGTTGTTAAATACTGTGACTTAGTAGAAATAAAATTAATCTAGCTACTCTACCATAAAACACCACAGCAGCACATCAATCAGCGATGTTTATTGTCAGGGAAACAATACAGAACATTTTACACAAGAGCAGAATTCTGTCTGAAAAGGTACAGACCTGATGCAGCGCTTAAATTATTATATATATTTTTTTTTAATGTCAAAGTTAACAATTGTCGCTATCGACATGTTTCTGTAGCTGCGTTTTGTAAAGCTTTGTGGTAGAATAACTTAATTACCTGGTCGTAGCCAATATTCTACATTGTAAATTGATGTACATTTTTATTTTCTTAGTTTTAACAGAAAACCGATAAACAATGGCCGTTTAAACATTAAGCAAAATTGTCAATTTGTCACATCCATAGTGTTAGCTGATATTAGCAAGCAAACTAGCTAACAGCAAAAAAAGGTTAGGAAGTCAACTGCATGGTAATGCCCACAATACACTTTCGCAAGCTGATTGTGTACAACAGGTATTCCAAAACTGGGGTAAATAAAAATGTAAAAAACCAAAATGATTCAATTCCTTTAAAAAGTAAAGTATTGACATTTTCAATAGATTTTTCCCAGCCGCCTTCATTTCTACCTGATGGCGAAACTCGAGTTGCACCGCATCTGCCTCATGCACAAATCCATGCTGTTCCTGTGGTATAGTGTGTGTGTGTGTGTGGCAGGCTTACAATGATGGCAAAAAGCAATATTTGAGAGTTCGTTGACCCTGGTGCTAGAGGGGGTACGCAGCTGGAGGTTGACTGTTTGAAGGGGTAAGGGACTATAACAAGTTTGGGAACCACTGGTGTACAATATGCATGAAACAGTATTCAATGGTTTGCAGTGAGGGACTTCCAATGTGTCAAGCCTACGAGAGGCTAGCGGAGCTAGAAACAGTTGGCTAGAAAAACAACTTCAGTCAAAGAAACAACATGAAATTGTTAATTTACTAGCAACAGAAAGCAGACAATTCCTTTCAAACAGATATGGCTATATATGGTTGTAACAGAAGATACAGGAATGCCAATGGAGGTGTTGCTGTTTATATTCCGGTTAGGCATTCTCCCATAAAGAAACTGACTTAACTGTCAAATCCCCATGGATAGATGATTAATTGATAAACTGGCTGAAAGAGATGAGGCTAAGGGAATGACAAATAATTCTGGCAACACAGCAGATTGGCAAAGATACAATACATTGACAAATGACTTGACTTAACCTCTCTGGGGTTGTTCGGAACGCTAGCGTCCCACCTCGCCAAAAGCCAGTGAAAGTGCAGGGCACCAAATTCAAAACAGAAATCTCATAATTAAAATTCCTCAAACATACAAGTATTTTAAAGATACACTTCTCGTTAATCCAACCACAATGTCCGATTTCAAAAAGGCTTTTCGGCTAAAGCCAACATATCATTATGTTAGGTCAGCAACTAGTCACAGAAAGCATTCAGCCATTTTCCAACCAGAGGTGTCACAAAAAGCAGAAATATAGATAAAATTAATCACTAACCTTTGACGACCTTCATCAGATGACACTCCCAGGACTCAATGTTACACAATACATGTATTTGTTTGTTCGATCAAGTTCATATTTATATCCAAAAACCTCAGTTTAAATTGGCCCCATGTTCAGAAATTGCAGAGAGCCACATCAAATAACAGAAATACTCATCATAAACTTTGATGAAAGATACATGTTTTACATAAAATTAAAGATAAACTTGTTCTTAATGCAACCGCTGTGTCTGATTTCAAAAAAGCTTTACGCCAAAAGCACATTATTCAATAATCTGAGAACAGCGTTCAGCCACAAAAGCAAGCCATACACTTGCCCGCCAAATGGTATAGTCAACAAAAGTCATAAATAGCATTATAAATCTTCACTTACCTTTGCTGATCCCAGGACTCCCACTTCCACAAGAAATGTTCGATTACGTCCATATTTGTCCAAATACCTCCGTTTTGTTCACGTTTATTCTAAAGCCTGGATAAGAGCGTCTGCTAAATGACTTAAATGTAAATGTAAAGGCACAAAATCCAGACAAAGTCAAGAGTTCCTTTACAGTTTGTAGAAACATGACAAACGATGTTTACAATCAATCCTTAGGGTCTTTTTATAATAAGTCTTCAATAATATTCCAACCGGACAATAGCGTATTCACTACAGAGGAAAAAGAAGGCACAGTGAGCCCACATGACTGTGCAGTAAACAACTGATGATTGGCCTCAGCCTAGTCCACTTGTTGAAACAGCTCTTATTTGACCACCTTCCACAATAGAAGCCTCAAACAACTTTCTAAAGACTGTTGACATCTGCTGGAAGCCTTGGGAAGTGCAATCTGGCCCCATAGACACAGCGAATTAGATAGGCAATCACTTAAATGGAACTACAAACCTCAGATTTCCCACTTCCTGGTTGGATTTTTCTCAGGTTCTTTCCTGCCAAATGAGTTCTGTTATACTCAGACATCATTCAAACAGTTTTAGAAACTTGAGTGTTTTCTATCCAATACTACTAATATGCATATATTAGCATCTGGGACGGAGTAGCAGGTAGTTTACTCTGGGCACCTTGTTCATCCAAGCTACTCAATACTGTCCCCCTGTCACCAAGAAGTTAACAAAAAGAAAACTATACCTTGGAACAAATATCAATTTAAAGAATGATCGTAAAAAGCTCTTGAGTAACTTATTAAATGAGATTCTAGGCAGAAACTCCATCCTTCATTGATGCAGATCACCGTAACTTTCCGAAAAATGTCTGTTCATCTTGAATCGATTAACTGTGCAATCCCTGAGACGCAACCAAACACGCCTTTTACACTTTGTTATTTACTACCGGTCTCTTTCTCCCCCCCGTAGGGAACCATATTCTCCCTGATGAGGACCTGGCTGCCTTCCACTGGAGCCTTTTAGGACCAGAACACCCCCTGGCCTCACTCAAGGTATAACCTCTGACCTTTAACCCTTCCACTGGAGTCTGACCTCTAACCCCTGACCTCTAAACCTCTAGGTGCGTGCCCACCAGTTGGTGCTGCCTCCCTGTGAGGTGGTTATCAAGGCGGTGTCTGACCTTTAACCCCTGACCTCTAACCCTCTAGGTGCGTGCCCACCAGTTGGTGCTGCCTCCCTGTGAGGTGGTTATCAAGGCGGTGTCTGACCTCTAACCCCTGACCTCTAACCCTCTAGGTGCGAGCCCACCAGTTGGTGCTGCCTCCCTGTGAGGTGGTTATCAAGGCGGTGTCTGAGTACGTCTCCTCCATTAAAGACCTGGGGAACCTCGACGCTGTTGCCAGGGATGTCTTCAACCAATCCCAGGTGCACAAATACTTTGTTTGGATCAAGAAATCACATTACTGTCCAGAAAGATTAAAATGTGTAGAACCTGTGGTCTAGTGCTAATGTCCTTGCTCTAGACACATGTACTCATCTCCCCACCGGAGACTGAGGTTCAATCCCCACTCCACCCTGTCTACCCGTCTGATTTCATAACGGTCTAGGTAGGATACATGGATACAGAAAGCACCTTCTCCATTCAGCTAGACTGACCATACCAGCTGAAACAGAGCAGTACCTTCTCCAGACAGCTAGACTGACCATACCAGCTGAAACAGAGCAGTTTCTCCATTCAGCTAGCTGACCATACCAGCTGAAACAGCCTTTGTCCTATGACAGGCTTGACAGCTAGACTCTATGAAACAGAGCCATGTTAGCCTTTGTCCTAAGTCAAGACTGCCAAAAGACTGCCAAATATCGGTACCAATGGATTTCTGTGTTCCCTCCTCTTTCACATTCTCTCTAGTCTCGTATGGAGGATAAGGTGGAGCGTTTTAAGAAGGCTGTGGAGTATTTCTCATCTGCCTCTAAACCACGCCCACTCTCCATGGGACCCTCCCCCTGCCTTTGTGAGTAACTCTGCCATTGCCATCATACTCAAACCTCTCCTTGGGGACCTCCAGCAGTTCCATGTATTTGGTCTATTCCAGAGATGGCACACCTGATTGAACTTGTCAACTAATCTTCCAGCCCCTGACTAGTTGAATCAGGTGAGCTGGTCCCAACAACATTGACGTCTGAGGGTTCTTGAGTAGAGGACTGAGAAGCACTGGGCTAAGGCACCTGCCAGTCATATCTACTGTAGTCTGAAAACAAGTGCTTTTCCTCTTTTCCTCTTAACTGGATGTGTCCATTTGTCTTTCTGTGTGGTGCCAGGGTTTGGTCCGGCTCCTTTTGGCAGTCCTCCTGGCCACATGGGGGCAATGCAGCCTGGAAAGCACCAGGTAGGAGTCTCTGATGTCCCTTCAGAAAGTATTGATACACCTTTTATTTATTGCTCATTTAGTTGTTACAACCAGAGTTAAACATTCATTAACACATTCTCACCGATCTACACACAATACCCCATAATAACAAAGTAAAAACAAGTTTATTGAAATGTTTGTTCATTTATTGAAAACAAAATACATATCTAATTTACATAAGTATTCACACCCCTGAGTCAATACTTTGTAGAAGCACCTTTTGGTGGTGATTCCAGCTTTGAGTCTTCTTGGGTATGTCTATCAACTTTGTACATCTGGATTTGCGGATTTTCTCAAGCTCTGTTAAGTTATATGGGGAGTGGCGGTGAACAGCAATCTTCAAGCCTTTCCACAGATTTTCAATGGGATTCAAGTCTGGGCTTTGGCTAGGCCATTCAAGGGCTTTATAGGAGCTATATTTAACATTGTTCTGAAGCTGTTCCAGCATTGCTTTGGCTGTATGCTTTGGGATCATTGTCCTGTTGGAACATATCTTCACCCCAGTCTAAGGTCATTTGCACACTGAAGCAGGTTGTCATCAAGGATTTGCCTGTATTTGGCTCCATTAATTTCTCCTATCTTTACCAGTCTTCAAGTCCCTGATGCTGAAAAGCATCCCCCATAGCATGATGCTGCCACCACCATGCTTCACGGCAGGGATGATGTTAGACGGGTGATGAGCTGTGCCTGGTTTCCTCCAGAAATTTGCATTGAGGCCAAAGTTATTTTTTTTATTTTTGTCTTATCAGACCACAATCTTTTGCCTTATGCTTTAATTCTTTCACATGCCTTCACATGGCAGGCTGTCATGTACCTTTTTCTCAGGATAGACAGGCTTCTGTCTGGCCACTCTCCACTTAAATCCCAGAGACTGTTGTCCTTCAGACAGGTTTTTTTTCCATCTCAGCCAAGGAACTCTGTCAGAATGGTAATTGGGTTCTTGGTCATCTCCCTGCCCAAGGTCCTTGCCCGTTTGATCCGACAGCCAGCTCTAGGCAGTCTGGGTAAGGGCAACAACGACTCAGCCGTGAAATGATAGGCCACACTAGCTCACAGAACGGGACTGCGTAGCACGTAAAGATTGTTGGTCCTCGGTTACAACACTCATTGAGTTCCAAACTGCAAAGCAGCATTAACTTTTCTTCGGGAGCTTCATGAAATGGTTTTCCATGGCAGAGCAGCTGCATACAAGCCAATGATCACCAGGTGCAATTCCAAGTGTTGGCTGGAGTGGCGTAAAGCTCACCGCCATTGGAAGCAGTGGAAACGTGTTCTCTGGAGTGAATAATCACGCATCACTATCTGGCAGTCGGACGGACGAACGAATCTGGGTTTGGCGGATGCCAGGAGAACTCTACCTGCCCCAATGCATAATGCCAACTAAAGTTTGGAGGATGAGTAATGGTCTGGGGCTGTTTATCATGGTTTGGGCCCCTTCGTTCCAGTGAAGGGGATTTGATTTGAAATCTTAACGCATACAATTCTATGCTTCCAACTTTGGCAACAGTTTGGGGGAAGGCCTTTTCCTGTTTCAGCATGACAATGCACCCGTGCACAAAGCGAGGTCCATACAGAAAAGGTTTGTTGATCATTGTGGAAGAACTTGACTGGCCTGCGCAGAGCCCTGAACTTAACCCCCATCGGAATGCGACCTGCGAGCCAGGCCTAATTTCCCAACGTCAGTGCTGATCTCACTAATGCTTGTGGCTGAATGGAAGCAAGTCCCCACAGCAATGTTCAAACATCTAGTGGAAAACCTTCCCAGAAGAGTAGAGGCTGTTTAGAACAGCTAAGGGGCAACCAACTCCATGTTAATGCCCATGAGATGTTCGATGGGCAGGTTTCCCCACATTTTTGGTCATGTAGTGTAGATACGCCTCATCACAATTCTGTCTAGATCTATGGCCATTACCTTGGACTTCATGGTATGGTTTCTGCACGGTAAACTGTGGGACCTTAAATAAACCAGTGTTTTGCCATCTATTTTGTGAAGTGCACCAGTTCCCTCCTGCAACAAAGCACCCCCACAACATGATGCTGCCACCCCCGTGCTTCACGGTTGGGATGGAGTTCTTCGGCTTGCAAGCCTCCCCCTTTTCCCTCTAAACATAATGATGGTCATTATGTCCAAACAGTTCTATTTTTGTTCCATCAGACCAGAGGACATTTCTCCAAAAAGTATCATCTTTGTCCCCATGTGCAGTTGCAATGGTGGTCTGGCTTTTTTATGGCGGTTTTGGAGCAGTGACTTCTTCCTTGCTGAGAGGCCTTTCAGGTTATGTTGATATAGGACCCGTTTAACTATGGATATAGATACTTTTGTACCTGTTTCCTCCAGCATCTTCACAAGGTCCTTTGCTGCTGTTCTGGGATTGATTTGCACTGTTCGCACTAAAGTACATTCATCTCTGGAGACAGAACACGTCACCTTCATGAGTGGTATGACAGCTGCTTGGTCCCATGGTGTTTATACTTGTGTACTATTGGTTGTACAGATGAACGTGGCACCTTCAGGCATTTGGAAATTGCTCCAAGGATGAACCAGACTTGTGGAGGTCTGCTATTTTTTTTCTGAGGTCTTGGCTGATTTCTTTTGATTTTCCCATGATGTCAAGCAAAGAGGCACTGAGTTTGAAGGTAGGCCTTGGAATACATCCACAGGTACACCTCCAATTGCCTCAAATTATGTCAATTAGCCTCAAATTATGTCAATTAGCCTATCAGAAGCTTCTATAGCCATGACATCATTTTCTGCAATTTTCCAAGCTGTTTAAAGGTACAGTCAACTTAGTGTATCTAAACTTCTCACCCACTGGAATTGTGATTCAGTGAATTATAAGTGAAATAATCTGTCTGTAAACAATTGTTGGAAAAATGACTTGTGTCATGAACAAAGTAGATGTCCTCACCGACTTGACAAAACTATAGTTTGTTAACAAGACAATTGTGGAGTGGTTGAGAAATTAGTTTTAATGACTCCAGCCTATGTAAACTTCTGACTTCAACTGTATACTTGTGCTGGTGGGAACCTGTCTTTGTTCAGCTGTCTGACCCTTTGGGTGAATAAACTTGCTTTGAGCTCTTGGTCGTCTGTCAGTTCTATGCCCTGTAGCACCAAACCCTGCTAAATGAACTCGTTTAGCCACACCAGGACCTAACATAAAGACAACTCAGAGTATGCTATTCTGTTCTTCTGAAATAAACTACATTTTCTTCATATCATGTTTCTTTAGGCCTGTCTAAAATAATTAATGGACTTATTGTGAAGGTGTAGGCTATATTACATGGGATGCTATAAAGTCCATAGAGAATAAGAGCACCTCCTCCCAGCTGCCCACTGCACTGAGGCTAGAGAACGCTGTCACCACTGATAAATCTGCAATAATTGATCATTTCAATACGCATTTTTCTATGGCTGGCCATGTTTTGTGTTGTACTGCTTTGCTTTATCTTGGCCAGGTCACAGTTGTAAATGAGAACTTGTTCTCAACTGGCCTACCTGGTTAAATAAAGGTGAAATAAAAAATATAATTTCGTGACCGCCCTCGTGCTGACTGAGCTCAATCGGCATGACTGTTTCTGTGGTTTCATACAAACTTTGAGAAATAACAATGAGTGCCCACAATGTGTTTTGTGCGTGAAGTGCTTTAGTCATGAATCTCAAAAAGAACTAATTAAAACACACCCTGACCAAACATCAACAGCATAATGCAAAATCCAGGGAGTTCTTTGAGGACAGGGCAGAACGCTTCAGGAAACAGGGCTTCAGGAAACAGGGCTTTGACAGTGGACAAGTTCGACAGCTATCAAGGCATTGTTGTCACTTAATGACAGGTGATGATCAGCAGAAATAAGGGAGTACTATCTCTCCTAGTAGTGTTTCTCTTTCAAACAATCCCCTTGAACACAGCTAATAGCTAGCTAGCTATTGTTAGCCGGAGCTAGCTAATTAACAGTACATATGAAGATGTACAATCAGCCCTACTGTGCATTTTACTGTATAAATGTTTGTTGAAAACAAGTCTTTTGGAACTGTTAAAATGCAAGTAGTTTTATTCTGTACTGGAGTAAAACTAATTGAAATAAGATGTTTTTTGAGGCAAACACTCTCACACAGTTCTGGGTAGCTCATCTACAGCAGGAAGTGGTCTCCTGCCTGACTGAGAACCCACCTCACACAGTTTTGGGTAACTCATCTACAGCAGGAAGCGGTCTCCTGCCTGACTCACACAGTTCTGGGTAGCTCATCTACAGCAGGAAGTGGTCTCCTGCCTGACTCTCACAGTTCTGGGTAGCTCATCTACAACAGGAAGCGGTCTCCTGCCTGACTCACACAGTTCAGGGTAGTTCATCTACAACAGGAAGTGGTCTCCTGCCTGACTGAGAAAGCAGTAGATATTCTGGTCCAGGTTGGCACCACATAATGTCAGTCAGGGTTCTCAACTCTGGAATACTTTAAAAAACAAGTACAGAAACAGACTCAATGCCATTGACCAATGACCCTCAATGACCTTAGGGTTGCACGGTCTCAAACTGAGCCCAGAATAGACCTGCTTGTTGAAAAGTTCAACCAGCCACACACTTCATTAGGACTGTGTGTGTTCTGTTATACATCTGTGTGACGTGATGAATGTCTTTTTCTAGCTCAGAATGAAAATTATTTGTGGTATTTTAACAGCAACAATTCAAACCTAAACAGATATGTCAGTGTGTTTAATGGGGAAAAATAAACATGAATTGCTATATACAGTATATGGGTATTACATTGCCCTTATGTCAGCCTAAAACAAATAATATTGTAATGTAGCATATTTATGTATAGTTGCATGTTTTCATAAGCTTGGGTCCTAGAAAAACACATTTTTATTTAGGTCCCAGGCTGAAAAAGTTTAAGAATCCCTGAGCTAAGTGGATGGGTCACTATTGTCTAGACATGTACACATGTTCATGAAATACAATAGATTGCTGTAATCACCCCCCCCCCCAGACACATCAAGCAAGGAGCAACAATAAAATAAAAGTAGTGAGGCTATATACAGGGTATTACAGTCCAGAGTCAATGTGGAGGCTATATACAGGGTGTTACGGTACAGAGTCAATGTGGAGGCTATATACAGGGTGTTACGGTACAGAGTCAATGTGGAGGCTATATACAGGGTATTACGGTACAGAGTCAGTGTGGAGGCTATATACAGGGTATTACGGTACAGAGTCAATGTGGAGGCTATATACAGGGTATTACGGTACAGAGTCAATGTGGAGGCTATATACAGGGTATTACGGTACAGAGTCAATGTGGAGGCTATATACAGGGGGTACCGGTACAGAGTCAATGTGGAGGCTATATAAAGGGTATTACGGTACAGAGTCAATGTGGAGACTATATAAAGGGTATTACGGTACAGAGTCAATGTGGAGGCTATATACAGGGGTACCGGTACAGAGTCAATGTGCAGGCTATAGTCAATGTGTCCCCGGTTAGTCGAGGTAATATGTAGGTGACTATGCATAGATAATAAACAGAGTAGCAGCAGTGTAAAAAAAAAAAAAAAATTGGGGGATGTGGACAATGCAAATAGTCCGGGTAGCCATTGTATTAGCTGTTCAGGAGTCTTGTGGCTTGGGGGTAGAAGCTGTTTGGACCTAGACTTGGTTCTCCAGTACCACTTGCTGTGCGGTAGCAGAGAGCACAGTTTATGACTAGGGCGGCGGAGTCTTTGGCAATTTTTTGGACCTTCTTCTGACACCGCCTGGTATATAGGTCCTGGATGGCAGGAAGCTTGACCCCAGTAAGGTACTGGGCCATACTCACTACCCACTGTAGTGCCTTGTCGGAGGCCAAGCAGTTGCCTTAACAGGCGGTGATACAACCAGTCAGGATGCTATCCATGTTGCAGCTGAATAACTTTTTGAGGATCTGGGGAACCATGCCAAATCTTTTCAGTGTCAGGAGGGGGAATAGTTGTGGTCATGCCCTCTTCACGACTGTCTTAGTGTGTTTGGACGATGATAGTTTGTTGATGTGGACACCAAGGAACTTGAAACTCGGACTGATTTGTCAACAGCACCTGCTAATTTCAGGGCATCAATGTTGTTGAGAAAAGTGGCAACTTTTTCAGTTCTCGATGGCTAACGTTATATCGTTCCAAAACGCTGTGGTAGAAAGGACTATCAACACATACTGAGCAGCTCACGTTATCAACTGAAGCATGCGACATGGCAGACCAATCCAAACCCTTCTCCCAGCATGTCCAGCCCATCCATTAGCTCAGCCAAAGTTCCTGTCTTTTTCTGTGGCTAAACCAACTCGGCTCGTAATTTAACAATTGTATTTGTTATTTACAGTTTGAATAGAACTTTAAGGCAGAAAGTTCACATGTTCTAGAAGGCATTTCTGCCAAAAAAGCTTTTTCATTAAAAACAAAATTGCCTGTCCTGTGTGATGTGCAAAATATGACTAGTTTCCTGAAACGGGTCTCTCGCTCGCGCGCGGTTGCACTCTCTCTCTGTGGGTGTTTTTCAAAATGCATACTTGGCAAATCGGAACGGGAGGGTTGGAGTAAAAGTCTAAATCAAAGAATGCGAGACAAAGCACGGAGGGCACTTTTTGAATGCGTGCTCTTGTTTGTACATATTTTAAAGCATCGATGCAAACTTAAACAGAAAGAACGCAAAGAAATATGACGTAACCATTAAAAAAGTTATGCCAATATTCTTGAAATCAATGGTGGCCATTATTTGAGCTGAGGTGAGAGAAAATACACTCCAACCTGGGAATGAAATGTTGCCTGTTCACATCTCATATCTCGCCTCACTACACTATTTGATCTTGATACGTTAATAAATACATTCTGTGTTAATTTTGGCATGGTTACCTGCCTACAATACCCACTGTAGTGTGTGTAGGTCAAAGCCCAAGGTAAATCATTAGAGCTAACTGGCTAGCTACTACTGTTAGCAAGCCATATGGCCATGAAGAATCTACTGTACCTTGCGTTACATTAATTTTAGATCATTTTTTCCTGTTTAACTAGCTAGCTGGCTTACAA
This sequence comes from Oncorhynchus gorbuscha, assembly GCF_021184085.1. Classification (NCBI taxonomy): domain Eukaryota; kingdom Metazoa; phylum Chordata; class Actinopteri; order Salmoniformes; family Salmonidae; genus Oncorhynchus; species Oncorhynchus gorbuscha. The sequence goes on along the minus strand of NC_060182.1, from coordinate 147,475 downwards.
TTACGGTTCATATATCTAGCTGATAATTATGAAGTAAGATGTTAGATTTAGACAATAGACAAAACAAGATATACAAAAATCTATTGTTTGCATTGTCCTGGCTGCAAGAAGGGTCAGTGAATGGGGAGGTGCAGCGTGAGGTAATACAGTAGGGGGAGTGCTGCTCAGCGTGAGGTAATACAGTAGGAGGAGTGCTGCTCAGCGTGAGGTAATACAGTAGGAGGAGTGCTGCTCAGCGTGAGGTAATACAGTAGGGGTGCTGCTCAGCTGAGGTAATACAGTAGCGTGCTGCTCAGGTAAATACAGTAGGGGGAGTGCTGAGGTAATACAGTAGGGGAGTGCTGCTCAGCGTGAGGTAAGGTACAGTAGGGGGAGTGCTGCTCAGCGTGAGGTAATACAGTAGGGGGAGTGCTGAGGTGCTGAGGTAATACAGTAGGGGGAGTGCTGCTCAGCGTGAGGTAATACAGTAGGGGAGTGCTGAGGTAATACAGTAGGGGGAGTGCTGCTCAGCGTGAGGTAATACAGTAGGGGGAGTGCTGCTCAGCGTGAGGTAATACAGTAGGGGGAGTGCTGAGGTAATACAGTAGGGGGAGTGCTGAGGTAATACAGTAGGGGGAGTGCTGAGTTAATACAGTAGGGGAGTGCTGAGGTAATACAGTAGGGGGAGTGCTGCTCAGCGTGAGGTAATACAGTAGGGGGAGTGCTGAGGTAATACAGTAGGGGGTGAGTGCTGCTCAGCGTGAGGTAATACAGTAGGGGGAGTGCTGCTCAGCGTGAGGTAATACAGTAGGGGGAGTGCTGCTCAGCGTGAGGTAATACAGTAGGGGGAGTGCTGCTCAGCGTGAGGTAATACAGTAGGGGCTGAGTGCTGCTGAGGTAATACAGCGTGAGGTAATACAGTAGGGGGAGTGCTGCTCAGCGTGAGGTAATACAGTAGGGGGAGTGCTGCTCAGCGTGAGGTAATACAGTAGGGGGAGTGCTGCTCAGCGTGAGGTAAGGTACAGTAGGGGAGGGGGAGTGCTGCTCAGCGTGAGGTAATACAGTAGGGGGAGTGCTGCTCAGCGTGAGGTAATACAGTAGGGGGAGTGTGAGGTAATACAGTAGGGGGAGTGCTGCTCAGCATGAGGTAATACAGTAGGGGGAGTGCTGCTCAGCGTGAGGTAATACAGTAGGGGGAGTGTGAGGTAATACAGTAGGGGGAGTGCTGAGGTAATACAGTAGGAGGAGTGCTGCTCAGCGTGAGGTAATACAGTAGGGGGAGTGCTGCTCAGCATGAGGTAATACAGTAGGGGGAGTGCTGCTCTAATATCATGTTTTATGTGTTCTCCACACTATCGTCCTCACAAGAACGTACTGAAGAGAACGTGGTGGGAGAATGTACATGGAGCATGAGTGTGGTGTACGATAGTATGCATATTGACACCGCCTGTGTGGTTCCTCCCCAGGGGGTAAAACGGAATGCTCCGTGTGGACCAGGCCACGCCTCTCTGTTCCAGAACCTGCCGGACTGCAACGATTCGCTGTCTGGGACAATGGGCTACATGGATTGGTCGGCTCCATATGACCAGGGAGGAAGTAGATTAACGAATCACCACACGTCCGCTCCCTCTGGCCCCTCCCACTCTCCATCATCTTCCTCAGATGGAGACGAACCAAACGACAGCAGCCAGTAAGACACCTGTTACACACACACACCTGTTACACACACACACACCTGTTGCTTATGGTAGTCCATTGTATCCGATGATGACTTCTACTTCTGAGTTAACTGTGAATTATTTGGTAACTGTAGAGTCCAATCCAAGATCCACAAACTTTATTTCAGGTGGGGTATGTACAGTCTGTGTTGGTGGGGGCAGGCATGGTCGTATGTCTCCTGAGCTGTTTTAGCTGTCTGTGTGCTCCTCTCCTCCTCCCACCTCTGTACACCGCTCTGGCAGAGCTTACCGCCAGGCAGCAGAATCCTCTAGGTCTGTGGGTTTGATGTTGCACTTCTTCAGCAACGTTTTTAGCTGGTACTTGTAGAGCTTCATCTGCCCCCCCCTACAGACCGCTGGCCAAGATGTAGCTGGCCCCCCCTACAGACCGCTGGCCAAGATGTAGCTGGCTCCCCTACAGACCGCTGGCCAAGATGTCGCTGGCCCCCCACAGACCGCTGGAAAAGATGTAGCTGCCCCCCCCCTACAGACTGCTGGCCAAGATGTAGCTGGCCGCCCTTACAGACCGCTGGCCAATATGTAGTTGGCCCCCTTATAGACCGCTGGCCAAGATGTCGCTGGCCCCCCCTACAGACCGCTGGCCAAGATGTCGCTGGCCCCCCTACAGACCGTCGGCCAAGATGTAGCTGCCCCCCCAGACCGTCGGCCAAGATGTAGCTGCCCCCCCCCTACAGACCGCTGGCCAAGATGTAGCTGGCCCCCTTGCACACCGTCGGCCAAAATGTAGCTGCCCCCCACTACAGACCGCTGGCCAAGATGTAGCTGGCCCCCCTACAGACCGCTGGCCAAGATGTAGCTGGCCAAACAGGATCTGTTTTGGAGGGGGATCCCTGTTTTGGAAGACCCTGTGTCTGAGTTTCCCGAAGGCAGCTGATGCTTGATCAGCTGCCCACCTCATCAGGATCTGGTTTTGGTGGGTCAGCCCACATCATCAGGTTTTGGTGGGCTCTCCCTCTCTTCTCCCCCACGAACCCTCTCACTCTCTCCCCCTCACTAACCCGTTCTCTCCTCCTCCTCCCCCCCCTCACTAACCCGTTCTCTCCTCCTCTCTCCCCCTCACTAACCCGTTCTCTCCTCCTCTCTCCCCCCTCACTAACCCGTTCTCTCCTCCTCTCCCCCCTCACTAACCCGTTCTCTCCTCTCTCCCCCCTCACTAACCCGTTCTCTCCTCCTCTCTCCCCCTCACTAACCCGTTCTCTCCTCCTCTCCCCCCTCACTAACCCGTTCTCTCCTCCTCTCTCCCCCTCCTAACCCGTTCTCTCCCTCTCTCCCCCTCACTAACCCGTTCTCTCCTCCTCTCTCCCCCTCACTAACCCGTTCTCTCCTCCTCTCTCTCCTCACTAACCCGTTCTCTCCTCCTCTCTCCCCCTCACTAACCCGTTCTCTCCCTCTCTCCCCCTCACTAACCCGTTCTCTCCTCCTCTCTCCCCCTCACTAACCCGTTTCTCCTCCTCTCTCCCCCTCACTAACCCGTTCTCTCCCTCTCTCCCCCCTCACTAACCCGTTCTCTCCTCCTCTCTCCCCCTCACTAACCCGTTCTCTCCTCCTCTCTCCCCCCTCACTAACCCGTTCTCTCCCCTCTCTCCCCCTCACTAACCCGTTCTCTCCCTCTCTCCCCCTCACTAACCCGTTCTCTCCTCTTCTCTCCCCCTCATTAACCCGTTCTCTCCTCCTCTCTCCCCCTCACTAACCCGTTCTCTCCTCCTCTCTCCCCCCTCACTAACCCGTTCTCTCCTCCTCTCTCCCCCTCACTAACCCGTTCTCTCCCTCTCTCCCCCTCACTAACCCGTTCTCTCCCTCTCTCCCCCCCTCACTAACCCGTTCTCTCCTCCTCTCTCTCCTCACTAACCCGTTCTCTCCTCCTCTCTCCCCCCCCTCACTAACCCGTTCTCTCCCTCTCTCCCCCTCACTAACCCGTTCTCTCCCTCTCTCCCCCTCACTAACCCGTTCTCTCCTCCTCTCTCCCCCTCACTAACCCGTTCTCTCCTCCTCTCTCCCCCTCACTAACCCGTTCTCTCCTCCTCTCTCCCCCTCACTAACCCGTTCTCTCCCTCTCTCCCCCCTCACTAACCCGTTCTCTCCTCCTCTCTCTCCTCACTAACCCGTTCTCTCCTCCTCTCTCCCCCTCACTAACCCGTTCTCTCCTCCTCTCTCTCCTCACTAACCCGTTCTCTCCCCCTCTCTCCCCCTCACTAACCCGTTCTCTCCTCCTCTCTCCCCCTCACTAACCCGTTCTCTCCCTCTCTCCCCCTCACTAACCCGTTCTCTCCCTCTCTCCCCCTCACTAACCCGTTCTCTCCTCCTCTCTCCCCCTCACTAACCCGTTCTCTCCCTCTCTCCCCCCTCACTAACCCGTTCTCTCCCCTCTCTCCCCCCTCACTAACCCGTTCTCTCCTCCTCTCTCCCCCTCACTAACCCGTTCTCTCCCCTCTCTCCCCCTCACTAACCCGTTCTCTCCTCCTCTCCCCCCCTCACTAACCCGTTCTCTTCCTCTCTCCCCCTCACTAACCCGTTCTCTCCTCCTCTCTCTCCTCACTAACCCGTTCTCTCCTCCTCTCTCCCCCTCACTAACCCGTTCTCTCCTCCCTCTCCCCCTCACTAACCCGTTCTCTCCCTCTCACCCCCCTCACTAACCCGTTCTCTCCTCCTCTCTCTCCTCACTAACCCGTTCTCTCCTCCTCTCCCCCTCACTAACCCGTTCTCTCCTCCTCTCTCCCCCTCACTAACCCGTTCTCTCCCTCTCTCCCCCTCACTAACCCGTTCTCTCCCCCCCCTCTCTCCCCCTCACTAACCCGTTCTCTCCTCCTCTCTCCCCTCACTAACCCGTTCTCTCCTCCTCTCTCCCCCTCACTAACCCGTTCTCTCCTCCTCTCTCCCCCTCACTAACCCGTTCTCTCCTCCTCTCTCCCCCTCACTAACCCGTTCTCTCCTCCTCTCTCCCCCTCACTAACCCGTTCTCTCCTCCTCTCTCCCCCTCACTAACCCGTTCTCTCCTCCTCTCTCCCCCTCACTAACCCGTTCTCTCCTCCTCTCCCCCCTCACTAACCCGTTCTCTCCTCCTCTCTCCCCCTCACTAACCCGTTCTCTCCTCCTCTCTCCCCCTCACTAACCCGTTCTCTCCTCCTCTCTCCCCCTCACTAACCCGTTCTCTCCTCCTCTCTCCCCCTCACTAACCCGTTCTCTCCTCCTCTCTCCCCCTCACTAACCCGTTCTCTCCTCCTCTCTCCCCCTCACTAACCCGTTCTCTCCTCCTCTCTCCCCCCTCACTAACCCGTTCTCTCCCTCTCTCCCCCCTCACTAACCCGTTCTCTCCCCTCTCTCCCCCCTCACTAACCCGTTCTCTCCTCCCTCTCCCCCCCTCACTAACCCGTTCTCTCCTCCTCTCTCCCCCTCACTAACCCGTTCTCTCCCTCCTCTCCCCCCTCACTAACCCGTTCTCTCCTCCTCTCACTAACCCGTTCTCTCCTCCTCTCTCCCCCTCACTAACCCGTTCTCTCCTCTCCTCTCCCCCCTCACTAACCCGTTCTCTCCTCCTCTCTCCCCCTCACTAACCCGTTCTCTCCTCCTCTCTCCCCCCTCACTAACCCGTTCTCTCCTCCTCTCCCCCCTCACTAACCCGTTCTCTCCTCCTCTCTCCCCCTCACTAACCCGTTCTCTCCTCCTCTCTCCCCCTCACTAACCCGTTCTCTCCTCCTCCCCCCTCTCTCCCCCTCACTAACCCGTTCTCTCCTCCTCTCTCCCCCTCACTAACCCGTTCTCTCCTCCTCTCTCCCCCTCACTAACCCGTTCTCTCCTCCTCTCTCCCCCTCACTAACCCGTTCTCTCCTCCTCTCTCCCCCTCACTAACCCGTTCTCTCCTCCTCTCTCCCCCTCACTAACCCGTTCTCTCCTCCTCTCTCCCCCTCACTAACCCGTTCCTCCTCCTCACTAACCCGTTCTCTCCTCCTCTCTCCCCCTCACTAACCCGTTCTCTCCTCCTCTCTCCCCCTCACTAACCCGTTCTCTCCTCCTCTCTCCCCCTCACTAACCCGTTCTCTCCTCCTCTCTCCCCCTCACTAACCCGTTCTCTCCTCCTCTCTCCCCCTCACTAACCCGTTCTCTCCTCCTCTCTCCCCCCTCACTAACCCGTTCTCTCCTCCTCTCTCCCCCTCACTAACCCGTTCTCTCCTCCTCTCTCCCCCTCACTAACCCGTTCTCTCCTCCTCTCTCCCCCTCACTAACCCGTTCTCTCCTCCTCTCTCCCCCTCACTAACCCGTTCTCTCCTCCTCTCTCCCCCTCACTAACCCGTTCTCTCCCCTCTCTCCCCCTCACTAACCCGTTCTCTCCCCCTCTCTCCCCCCTCACTAACCCGTTCTCTCCTCCTCTCTCCCCCTCACTAACCCGTTCTCTCCCCCTCTCTCCCCCTCACTAACCCGTTCTCTCCTCCTCTCCCCCTCACTAACCCGTTCTCTTCCTCTCTCCCCCTCACTAACCCGTTCTCTCCCTCTCTCCCCCTCACTAACCCGTTCTCTCCCCCTCTCTCCCCCTCACTAACCCGTTCTCTCCTCCTCTCTCCCCCTCACTAACCCGTTCTCTCCCCCTCTCTCCCCCCTCACTAACCCGTTCTCTCCTCCTCTCCCCCCTCACTAACCCGTTCTCTTCCTCTCTCCCCCTCACTAACCCGTTCTCTCCTCCTCTCTCCCCTCACTAACCCGTTCTCTCCTCCTCTCTCCCCCTCACTAACCCGTTCTCTCCTCTCCTCTCCCCCCCTCACGAACCCGTTCTCTCCCTCTCACCCCCTCACTAACCCGTTCTCTCCTCCTCTCCCTCCTCACTAACCCGTTCTCTCCTCCTCTCTCCCCCTCACTAACCCGTTCTCTCCCCTCTCCCCCCTCACTAACCCGTTCTCTCCTCCTCTCTCCCCCTCACTAACCCGTTCTCTCCTCCTCTCTCCCCCCTCACTAACCCGTTCTCTCCCCTCTCCCCCTCACTAACCCGTTCTCTCCTCCTCTCTCCCCTCACTAACCCGTTCTCTCTCTCCTCTCTCCCCCTCACTAACCCGTTCTCTCCTCCTCTCTCCCCCTCACTAACCCGTTCTCTCCTCCCTCACTAACCCGTTCTCTCCTCCTCTCTCCCCCTCACTAACCCGTTCTCTCCTCCTCTCTCCCCCTCACTAACCCGTTCTCTCCTCCTCTCTCCCCCTCACTAACCCGTTCTCTCCTCCTCTCTCCCCCTCACTAACCCGTTCTCTCCTCCTCTCCCCCCTCACTAACCCGTTCTCTCCTCCTCTCTCCCCCTCACTAACCCGTTCTCTCCTCCTCTCTCCCCCTCACTAACCCGTTCTCTCCTCCTCTCTCCCCCTCACTAACCCGTTCTCTCCTCCTCTCTCCCCCTCACTAACCCGTTCTCTCCTCCTCTCTCCCCCTCACTAACCCGTTCTCTCCTCCTCTCTCCCCTCACTAACCCGTTCTCTCCTCCTCTCTCCCCTCACTAACCCGTTCTCTCCTCCTCTCTCCCCCTCACTAACCCGTTCTCTCCTCCTCTCTCCCCCTCACTAACCCGTTCTCTCCTCCTCTCTCCCCCTCACTAACCCGTTCTCTCCTCCTCTCTCCCCCTCACTAACCCGTTCTCTCCTCCTCTCTCCCCCTCACTAACCCGTTCTCTCCCTCTCTCCCCCTCACTAACCCGTTCTCTCCCCCTCTCTCCCCCCTCACTAACCCGTTCTCTCCTCCTCTCTCCCCCTCACTAACCCGTTCTCTTCCTCTCTCCCCCTCACTAACCCGTTCTCTCCTCCTCTCTCTCCTCACTAACCCGTTCTCTCCTCCTCTCCCCCTCACTAACCCGTTCTCTCCTCCTCTCTCCCCCTCACTAACCCGTTCTCTCCTCCTCTCTCCCCCCTCACTAACCCGTTCTCTCCCTCTCTCCCCCCTCACTAACCCGTTCTCTCCTCCTCTCTCCCCTCACTAACCCGTTCTCTCTCTCCTCTCTCCCCCTCACTAACCCGTTCTCTCCTCCTCTCTCCCCCTCACTAACCCGTTCTCTCCTCCTCTCTCCCCCTCACTAACCCGTTCTCTCCTCCTCTCTCCCCCTCACTAACCCGTTCTCTCCTCTCCTCTCCCCCTCACGAACCCGTTCTCTCCCTCTCACCCCCCTCTCTCTCCCCTCACTAACCCGTTCTCTCCTCCTCTCTCCCCCTCACTAACCCGTTCTCTCCCTCACTCCCCCTCACTAACCCGTTCTCTCCTCCTCTCTCCCCCTCACTAACCCGTTCTCTCCCTCTCTCCCCCTCACTAACCCGTTCTCTCCCTCTCTCCCCCTCACTAACCCGTTCTCTCCCTCTCTCCCCCTCATTAACCCGTTCTCTCCTCCTCTCTCCCCCTCACTAACCCGTTCTCTCCTCTTCTCTCCCCCCTCACTAACCCGTTCTCTCCCTCTCTCTCCCCTCACTAACCCGTTCTCTCCCTCTCTCCCCCTCATTAACCCGTTCTCTCCCTCTCTCCCCCCTCACTAACCCGTTCTCTCCTCTCCCCCTCACTAACCCGTTCTCTCCTCCCCCCTCTCTCCCCCTCACTAACCCGTTCTCTCCCTCTCTCCCCCTCATTAACCCGTTCTCTCTCTCCCCCTCACTAACCCGTTCTCTCCTCCCCCTCTCTCCCCCTCACTAACCCGTTCTCTCCTCTTCTCTCCCCCTCACTAACCCATTCTCTCCTCTTCTCTCCCCCTCACTAACCCGTTCTCTCCTCTCTCCCCCTCACTAACCCATTCTCTCCCTCTCTCCCCCTCACTAACCCGTTCTCTCTCCTCTCTCCACCCTCACTAACCCGTTCTCTCTCTCCTCTCTCCACCCCCTCTCTCTCCCCCTCACTAACCAGTTCTCTCTCCCCCTCACTAACCCGTTCTCTCCCTCTCTCCCCCCTCACTAACCCGTTCTCTCCCTCTCTCTCCCCCTCACTAACCCGTTCTCTCCTCTCTCCCTCTTTTCACTCTTTCAGCCATCTGACAGACAAGTCCTCCGGGTGGGACGATCCGGCCGGTCGGGGGAGTGGAGGGGATGGTTCCCACGGTATCGGGAGCGGATCCAACATTCCATCGCTGTTGTCAATGGCGACGCCGAGTCATATGGACATAACCACGCCCCCTCTGCCTCAAATCAGCGCTGAGGTGTTGAGAGTAGCAGAACACAGACATCGCAGAGGACTAATGTATCCAGAGATATACCACATACTGACCAAGGTAACACAGGACTGATGTATCCACAGATATACCACATACTGACCAAGGTAACACAGGACTGATGTATCCACAGATATACCACATACTGACCAAGGTAACACAGGACTGATGTATCCACAGATATACCACATACTGACCAAGGTAACACAGGACTGATGTATCCACAGATATACCACATACTGACCAAGATAACACAGTGGACTGATGTATCCACAGATATACCACATACTGACCAAGGTAACACAGGACTGATGTATCCACAGATATACCACATACTGACCAAGATAACACAGTGGACTGATGTATCCACAGATATACCACATACTGACCAAGGTAACACAGGACTGATGTATCCACAGATATACCACATACTGACCAAGATAACACAGTGGACTGATGTATCCACAGATATACCACATACTGACCAAGGTAACACAGGACTGATGTATCCACAGATATACCACATACTGACCAAGATAACACAGTGGACTGATGTATCCACAGATATACCACATACTGACCAAGGTAACACAGGACTGATGTATCCACAGATATACCACATACTGACCAAGGTAACACAGTGGACTGATGTATCCACAGATATACCACATACTGACCAAGGTAACACAGGACTGATGTATCCACAGATATACCACATACTGACCAAGATAACACAGTGGACTGATGTATCCACAGATATACCACATACTGACCAAGGTAAGACAGGACTGATGTATCCACAGATATACCACATACTGACCAAGGTAACACAGGACTGATGTATCCACAGATATACCACATACTGACCAAGATAACACAGTGGACTGATGTATCCACAGATATACCACATACTGACCAAGATAACACAGTGGACTGATGTATCCACAGATATACCACATACTGACCAAGATAACACAGTGGACTGATGTATCCACAGATATACCACATACTGACCAAGGTAACACAGGACTGATGTATCCACAGATATACCACAGACCAAGATAACACAGTGGACTGATGTATCCACAGATATACCACATACTGACCAAGATAACACAGTGGACTGATGTATCCACAGATATACCACATACTGACCAAGATAACACAGTGGACTGATGTATCCACAGATATACCACATACTGACCAAGGTAACACAGGACTGATGTATCCACAGATATACCACATACTGACCAAGATAACACAGTGGACTGATGTATCCACAGATATACCACATACTGACCAAGGTAAGACAGAGGACTGATGTATCCACAGATATACCACATACTGACCAAGATAACACAGTGGACTGATGTATCCACAGATATACCACATACTGACCAAGATAACACAGTGGACTGATGTATCCACAGATATACCACATACTGACCAAGATAACACAGTGGACTGATGTATCCACAGATATACCACATACTGACCAAGATAACACAGTGGACTGATGTATCCACAGATATACCACATACTGACCAAGGTAACACAGGACTGATGTATCCACAGATATACCACATACTGACCAAGGTAACACAGGACTGATGTATCCACAGATATACCACATACTGACCAAGATAACACAGTGGACTGATGTATCCACAGATATACCACATACTGACCAAGGTAACACAGGACTGATGTATCCACAGATATACCACATACTGACCAAGATAACACAGTGGACTGATGTATCCACAGATATACCACATACTGACCAAGGTAACAGACACAGAGGACTGATGTATCCACAGATATACCACATACTGACCAAGGTAACAGACACAGTGGACTGATGTATCCACAGATATACCACATACTGACCAAGGTAACAGACACACAGGACTGATGTATCCACAGATATACCACATACTGACCAAGATAACACAGTGGACTGATGTATCCACAGATATACCACATACTGACCAAGGTAACACAGGACTGATGTATCCACAGATATACCACATACTGACCAAGGTAACAGAGGACTGATGTATCCACAGATATACCACATACTGACCAAGGTAACACAGGACTGATGTATCCACAGATATACCACATACTGACCAAGGTAACACAGGACTGATGTATCCACAGATATACCACATACTGACCAAGGTAACAGACACAGAGGACTGATGTATCCACAGATATACCACATACTGACCAAGGTAACACAGAGGACTGATGTATCCACAGATATACCACATACTGACCAAGGTAACACAGGACTGATGTATCCACAGATATACCACATACTGACCAAGGTAACACAGGACTGAGGGAGAATGAGGATCACACAGGACACCAGATAGAACAGACTGACCCCCTGGCACAGACTATAGCAGCATAGATACTGGAGACTGAGACAGGGGTTCGGGATGCTGTGGCCTTGTCCAAAGTTACCCCCGGACAGGGCCAATCTGGCAGGATATAAACCCACCGTACGGACAGGAAGATCACATCAATGACTCAACCCATTCAAGTAGAGAATAGCGGGGGAAAAGCCTGGCAAGATGTGATGCTCCCCTCCTAGGGACGGCATGGAAGAGCACTCGTAAGCCAATGACTCAGCCCTCATGATAGGGTCAGAGGCAGAGAATTCAAGTGGAGAGAGGGGAGCCGGCCAGGCAGAGACAGCAGGAGACTGAGTCTCTCACATGGATAGGCAGACCATTTCATAAAAAAATGTATCTTTGTAGGAGACAGCCCTGCCTCCAGCTTAGAAATTCTAGGGACAATAAGGAGGACTGTGTCTTGTGACCGTAGATACAGTGCATGTTGAAAGTATTCAGACCCCTCAACTTTTTCAAAATTTCATTACACCCTTATTCTAAAATTGATGACATTTTTTCCCTCAACACAATACCCCATAATGACAAATCAGAAACTGTTTTTTTTTACATTTTTGCAAATGTATATTAAATAAACTGAAATATCATATTTACATAAGTATTCAGACCTTTACCCAGCATTTTGTTGAAGCACCTTTGTTGAAGCACCTTTGTACAAGCTTGGCACACCTGTATTTGCGAATTTCTCCCATTCTTCTCTGCAGATCCTCTCAAGCTCTGTCAGGTTGGATGGGGAGCATCGCTACACAGCTATTTTCAGATCTCTCCAGAGACGATCAGTCGGTTTGAACTCCAGCCTCTGGCTGGGCCATTCAAGGGCATTCAGAGACTTGTCCCGAAGCCACTCCTTCATTGTCTTGGCTGTGTGTTTAAGGTCATTGTCCTGTTATAATGTGAACTGTCGCCCCCAGTCTGAGGTCCTAAGTGCTTTCATCTAGGATCTCTCTGTACTTTGCTCAGTTCATCTTTCCCTGGATCCTGACTAGTCTCCCAGTCCCTGCTGCTGAAAAACATCCCCACAGCATGATGCTGCCACCACCATGCTTCACCGTATGAACGGTGGCAGGTTTCCTCCAGATGTGACGCTTGGCATTCAGGCCAAAGACTTCAATCTTGGTTTCATCAGACCAGAGAATTTCTTATGGTCTGAGAGTCCTTTAGGTGCCTTTTGGCAAACACCAAGTGGACTGTCATGTGCCTTTTACTGAGGACTGGCTTCCTCCTGGCCACTCTTCCATAAAGGCCTGATTGGTGGAGTGCTGCAGAGATGGTTGTCCTTCTGGAAGATTCTACCATATCCACAGAGGAACTCTGGAGCTTTGTCAGAGTGACCATCGGGTTCTTGGTCACCTCCCTGACCAAGGTCCTTCTCCCCCGATTGCCAGGCGGCCAGCTCTAGGAAGAGTCTTGGTGGTTCCAAACTTCTTCCATTTAAGAATGATGGAGGCCACTGTGTTCTTGACCTTCAATGCTGCAGAAATGTTGGTTCCCTTCCCCAGATCTGTGCCTCGACACAATCCTGTCTCTGAGCTCTACAGACAATTATTTTGACCTCATGGCTTGGTTGTTGCTCTGACATACACTGTCAACTGTGGGACCTTATGTAGACAGGTGTGTGCCTTTCCAAATCATGCCCAATGAATTGAATTTACCACAGGTGGACTCCAATCAAGTTGTAGAAACATCTCAAGGATGATCAATGGAAACAGGATGCACCTGAGCTCAATTTCAAGTCTCATAGCAAAGGGTCTGAATTCCTACAGTACCAGTCAAGGTTTGGACACACCTACTCATTCAAGGGTTTCTCTTCATTACATTTTTTAAACATTGTAGAATAATAGTGAAAACATCAACTATGAAACACATATCAAATCATGTAATAAAAAAACGTGTTTGACAAATAAAAATATATTTTATATTTGAGATTCTTCAAATAGCCACCCTTTGCCTTGATGACAGCTTTGCACACTCTTGACATTCTCTCAACCAGCTTCACCTGGAATGCTTTTCCAACAGTCTTGAAGGAGTTCCCAAATATGCTGCTTTGCCTTCACTCTGCTGTCGAACTCATCCTTAACCATCTCAATTGGGTTGAGGTCAGGTGATTGTGGAGGCCAGGTCATCTAATTTGTAAGTCGCTCTGGATAAGAGCGTCTGCTAAATGACTTAAATGTAAATGTAAATGTGATGCAGCACTCCATCACTCTCCATCTTGGTCAAATAGCCCTTACACAGCCTGGAGGTGTGTTTTGGGTCATTGTCCTGTTGAAAAACAAATGATAGTCCCACTAAGCGAATGAAAAACTCATTTGAATGATTCCACCTAAGTGTATGTAAACTTCCCACTTCAACTGTATATAAGGTATTTATATTTAGACACTTTTGTTTGACCTGTTTTCTCTGTCATTATCTGGTGTGTAGATTGAGGGGTGAAAAAATGATTTCATACATTTTATATTAATACTGTAAGAAAATGTGAAAAAGGTGAAGGGGTCTGAATACTTCCCGAATGCACTGTATATTATGTTGGGAATAGTCCGTTATAAATTCCTCTGTCCGTTTAACTTCCAGCTCTGTCTGAACAATTTGCACATTCGGATCAAAGATGTTAATGTCATCAACCCTTTTGAGTTTCTTTGCTCATATATTTATTTTCCTTCCTTTTCCCAAACAATTGTTTTTTCAATAATTGAATGAGTTCCCTGGCAATAATAGATATTATTTTCCTTCTCTTTCAGCCAGGTAAATATTGACCGTCTTTTCTTAATATCTGCTAACCCATTACAATTTTAACTGGCTATATTTTTTCACCATTTACCATAATGTGATACAGTTTTCAGTTCTGTTGATCATATTATATGTTTGTAAACCATTAGAAGGTACCATACTGATTGAGTGTCTATATAGCGGTACCATACTGATTGAGTGTCCATATAGCGGTACCATTAGAAGGTACCATACTGATTGAGTGTCTATATAGCGGAACCATTAGAAGGTACCATACTGATTGAGTGTCTATATAGCGGAACCATTAGAAGGTACCATACTGATTGAGTGTCTATATAGCGGTACCATACTGATTGAGTGTCTATATAGCGGTACCATTAGAAGGTACCATACTGATTGAGTGTCTATATAGCGGTACCATACTGATTGAGTGTCCATATAGCGGTACCATTAGAAGGTACCATACTGATTGAGTGTCTATATAGCGGTACCATTAGAAGGTACCATACTGATTGAGTGTCCATATAGCGGTACCATTAGAAGGTACCATACTGATTGAGTGTCTATATAGCGGAACCATTAGAAGGTACCATACTGATTGAGTGTCTATATAGCGGTACCATTAGAAGGTACCATACTGATTGAGTGTCCATATAGCGGTACCATTAGAAGGTACCATACTGATTGAGTGTCTATATAGCGGAACCATTAGAAGGTACCATACTGATTGAGTGTCTATATAGCGGAACCATTAGAAGGTACCATACTGATTGAGTGTCTATATAGCGGTACCATACTGATTGAGTGTCCATATAGCGGAACCATTAGAAGGTACCATACTGATTGAGTGTCTATATAGCGGTACCATACTGCTTGAGTGTCCATATAGCGGTACCATTAGAAGGTACCATACTGATTGTTCTCCACTTGTTCTCCACTATTCCACCTGCTAAATGCTTCCCCCCCATCCCAATTTGGGTTGTCATCCCAGTGACTGGCAGACCACCCCTGTCCACCAGGATCCCAGGTCGTCCCAGTGACTGGCAGACCACCCCTGTCCACCTGGATCCCAAGGACTCTGAGAGATCGGGCCCCATCGTTTAAAAAGAGCCCACAGTGCCACCCACAGAACAGAAGCAGATTAATTGCCAAAAGCGTTTCCAACACCCTCACCTCGATTGTATTGTATACAGTTTTTTTCAGGCTCTGACCACGTTTACCTTTGTCTTGGCTGCATATACGCTACTTATACTTGGCCTATAAAACAGGAGGACTTCTCCTTAATGCGAGGGTCGACCTCAAGTAGTTTGCATGCCCAGTGAGACAAGGGCAACCTGCCGTTAGCTCGTTTTGGGGGCAGGCTACTGTTGGGGGGTCCCGGCTTAGAGGACAGAGCCTGGCTGAGACAGACGGATGAGGGAGGGAGCTAGTGGACGGGTTAAAGCTGGGCTGAATGACCAGAGGTAGGTTGCTGTAGTAACCGAGACTCCAGTGGAGGAGGTGAGTACCGGGTCTGTGGGGAAAGGTAAACATGCTGGCGGCCCTGAGGAGGAGGTGAGTACCAGGTCTGTGGGGAAAGGTAAGCATGCTGGTGGGCCTGAGGAGGAGGTGAGTACCAGGTCTGTGGGGAAAGGTAAGCATGCTGGCGGGCCTGAGGAGGAGGTGAGTACCAGGTCTGTGGGGAAAGGTAAGCATGCTGGCGGCCCTGAGGAGGAGGTGAGTACCAGGTCTGTGGGGAAAGGTAAGCATGCTGGTGGGCCTGAGGAGGAGGTGAGTACCAGGTCTGTGGGGAAAGGTAAGCATGCTGGCGGGCCTGAGGAGGAGGTGAGTACCAGGTCTGTGGGGAAAGGTAAGCATGCTGGCGGGCCTGAAGAGGAGGTGAGTACCAGGTCTGTGGGGAAAGGTAAACATGCTGGCGGGCCTGAGGAGAGGAGGTGAGTACCAGGTCTGTGGGGAAAGGTAAGCATGCTGGCTGGCCTGAGGGAGCCAAACAGAAGATGGGGGAGAAGAAAAGTGGCAAAAAGAGTGTGAAATATCCTGTAATTGGGGAGGAAGCCCTGATCGGGGGAGAAGTATAGGGGGGGGCGAGGTGCCTGTGTTGGGGGGGTGGTACTGTGTCATTGACTTTACTAAAGACAGGAGTACTGAGGAGCTGCATTTGGGCTCAGCAGGGTTGTTGAACGATGTTCTGAATCAGTTCTGTCTAGGTGACACATGGAGAACTAAGTATCCTACCTCAAAGCCGTATACGTGGGTGAAGGTGGTTGTGGGTAGGGTGAGCGCAACTCGTTTGGATCATATCCATACAGAAGAATGAGAGCAATAGGCTAGTGAGGGCCTCCATTCTCCTTTGGGTTTTCAGACCATCCTGTTTCCATGGCACAGTTCTGTTTCACCAGGGCCCTGGGAGACTTCCTATTGGCTCAGCTCTGTTTCACCAGGGCCACGGGAGACTTCCTATTGGCTCAGCTCTGTTTCACCAGGGCCACGGGAGACTTCCTATTGGCTCAGCTCTGTTTCACCAGGGCCACGGGAGACTTCCTATTGCTCAGCTCTGTTTCACCAGGGCCACGGGAGACTTCCTATTGGCTCAGCTCTGTTTCACCAGGGCCACGGGAGACTTCCTATTGGCTCAGCTCTGTTTCACCAGGGCCACGGGAGACTTCCTATTGGCTCAGCTCTGTTTCACCAGGCCACGGGAGTCTTCCTATTGGCTCAGCTCTGTCTCATCAGGGCCCTAGGAGACTTCCTATTGGCTCAGCTCTGTTTCACCAGGGCCCTGGGAGACTACCTATTGGCTTTGCTCTGTTTCACCAGGTCCCTGGGAGACTTGCTATTGGCTCAGCTCTGTTTCTCCACGGCCCTGGGAGACTTCCTATTGGCTCAGCTCTGTTTCACCAGGGCCCTGGGAGGCTTCATATTGACTCAGTTCTGTTTCACCAGGGCCCTGGGAGACTTCCTATTGGCTCAGCTCTGTTTCACCAGGGCCCTGGGAGACTTCCTATTGGAAATTCAACATAAAGCCAGATGCCACGTTTTGCTCCCAGGGCTTTTGGGAGAGGTAGGAGCAGCTGAAAGGGGAGTTTGAGTCTCTAAATCGGTGGGATCTAGGGAAAGCCCAGATTCAGGTTTTCTGTCAGCAGTATACAGTCCAGGAGAGTACCGGGTCTGTGGGGAACGGTGGGGTGGGGCTGCAAGATAATCTATCTGAACTACGCAGGGACCTAGAGGAGAGGGTAACTGCTGTTATGGGGAGATGAGGGAGTCTGATGGGTGTCATCTGGAGATGGCTCCTCTCCCTAGTGCCATCTGGAGGTGGCTCCTCCCTAGTATCATCTGGAGGTGGCTGCTCTCCCTAGTGTTATCTGGAGGTGGCTCCTCTCCCTAGTGTCATCTGGAGGTGGCTCCTCTCCCTAGTACCATCTGGAGGTGGCTCCTCTCCCTAGTGTCATCTGGAGGTGGCTCCTCTCCCTAGTGTCATCTGGAGGTGGCTCCTCTCCCTAGTACCATCTGGAGGTGGCTCCTCTCCCTAGTGTCATCTGGAGGTGGCTCCTCTCCCTAGTGTCATCTGGAGGTGGCTGCTCTCCCTAGTGTCATCTGGAGGTGGCTGCTCTCCCTAGTGTCATCTGGATGTGGCACCTCTCCCTAGTGTCATCTGGAGGTGGCTCCTCTCCCTAGTGTCATCTGGAGGTGGCTCCTCCTCTCCCTAGTGTCATCTGGAGGTGGCTCCTCCTCTCCCTAGTGTCATCTGGAGGTGGCTCCTCCTCTCCCTAGTGTCATCTGGAGGTGGCTCCTCTCCCTAGTGTCATCTGGAGGTGGCTCCTCTCCCTAGTGTCATCTGGAGGTGGCTCCTCTCCCTAGTGTCATCTGGAGGTGGCTCCTCTCCCTAGTGTTATCTGGAGGTGGCTGCTCTCCCTAGTGTCATCTGGAGGTGGCTCCTCTCCCTAGTGTCATCTGGAGGTGGCTCCTCTCCCTAGTGTCATCTGGAGGTGGCTCCTCTCCCTAGTGTCATCTGGAGGTGGCTCCTCTCCCTAGTGTCATCTGGAGCTGCTGTAAGTTTTAATGTATTAGCCGCCAACTTAAGTTACTTAGGTAGCTAGCTAACATACCAGTACATACTGCTGTAATGATATGCTATGTGGTTCATAAGGACAGCGTAGCTAACTAACATACCAGTACATACTGCTGTAATGATATGCTATGTGGTTCATAAGGACAGCGTAGCTAACTAACATACCAGTACATACTGCTGTAATGATATGCTATGTGGTTCATAAGGACAGCGTAGCTAACTAACATACCAGTACATACTGCTGTAATGATATGCTATGTGGTTCATAAGGACAGCGTAGCTAACTAACATACCAGTACATACCGCTGTAATGATGTGCTATGTGGTTCATAAGGACAGCGTAGCTAACATACCAATACATACTGCTGTAATGATATGCTATGTGGTTCATAAGGACAGCGTAGCTAACTAACATACCAGTACATACTGCTGTAATGATATGCTATGTGGTTCATAAGGACAGCGTAGCTAACATACCGGTACATACTGCTGTAATGATATGCTATGTGGTTCATAAGGACAGCGTAGCTAACTAACATACCAGTACATACTGCTGTAATGATATGCTATGTGGTTCATAAGGACAGCGTAGCTAACATACCGGTACATACTGCTGTAATGATATGCTATGTGGTTCATAAGGACAGCGTAGCTAACATACCGGTACATACTGCTGTAATGATATGCTATGTGGTTCATAAGGACAGCGTAGCTAACTAACATACCAGTACATACTGCTCTAATGATATGCTATGTGGTTCATAAGGACAGCGTAGCTAACATACCAGTACATACTGCTGTAATGATATGCTATGTGGTTCATAAGGACAGTGTAGCTAACTAACATACCAGTACATACTGCTGTAATGATATGCTATGTGGTTCATAAGGACAGCGTAGCTAACATACCGGTACATACTGCTGTAATGATATGCTATGTGGTTCATAAGGACAGCGTAGCTAACTAACATACCAGTACATACTGCTGTAATGATATGCTATGTGGTTCATAAGGACAGCGTAGCTAACTAACATACCAGTACATACTGCTGTAATGATATGCTATGTGGTTCATAAGGACAGCGTAGCTAACTAACATACCAGTACATACTGCTGTAATGATATGCTATGTGGTTCATAAGGACAGCGTAGCTAACATACCGGTACATACTGCTGTAATGATATGCTATGTGGTTCACAAGGACAGCGTAGCTAACTAACATACCAGTACATACTGCTGTAATGATATGCTATGTGGTTCATAAGGACAGCGTAGCTAACATACCGGTACATACTGCTGTAATGATATGTTGTACTGTTCGTAAGAATAGCGTAGCTAACAAATTGTCAGCCAATATAATGTTTAGCTTAACTTACTTGAAAGGTAATTACTTTATTACGTTGCTCAACACTGTGTTAACAAATCTGAAACTGTTCTGAAGCCACGTCCAGTTTAGAAATAGTTGCATTATGGGCCCTAAATCAATTACCTCTAACAGAGCTAGCCTGTCTCTCAGCAGTCTGGAGGTGGTGTAGCTGGGGAGGGGGGGGGCCTGCTCCTTCACCTCAGTAACCCATACCTCTAACAGAGCTAGCCTGTCTCTCAGTAGTCTGGAGGTGGTGTAGCTGGGGAGGGGGGGGGGGGCTGCTCCTTCACCTCAGTAACCCATACCTCTAACAGAGCTAGCCTGTCTCTCAGCAGTCTGGAGGTGGTGTAGCTGGGGGCTGCTCCTTCAGGTCAGTAACCCATACCTCTAACAGAGCTAGCGTGTCTCTCAGTAGTCTGGAGGCGGTGTAGCTGGGGAGGGGGGGGCTGCTCCTTCAGGTCAGTAACCCATACCTCTAACAGAGCTAGCCTGTCTCTCAGCAGTCTGGAGGTGGTGTAGCTGGGGAGGGGGGCTGCTCCTTCACCTCAGTAACCCATACCTCTAACAGAGCTAGCCTGTCTCTCAGCAGTCTGGAGGTGGTGTAGCTGGGGAGGGGGGGCTGCTCCTTCAGGTCAGTAACCCATACCTCTAACAGAGCCAGCCTGTCTCTCAGTAGTCTGGATGGGGTGTAGCTGGGGGTTGCTCCTTCAGCTCAGTAACCCATACCTCTAACAGAGCTAGCCTGTCTCTCAGTAGTCTGGAGGCGGTGTAGCTGGGGGGGGGCCTGCTCCTTCACCTCAGTAACCCATACCTCTAACAGAGCTAGCCTGTCTCTCAGCAGTCTGGAGGTGGTGTAGCTGGGGAGGGGGGGGCTGCTCCTTCACCTCAGTAACCCATACCTCTAACAGAGCTAGCCTGTCTCTCAGCAGTCTGGAGGTGGTGTAGCTGGGGGCTGCTCCTTCAGCTCAGTAACCCATACCTCTAACAGAGCTAGTCTGTCTCTCAGCAGTCTGGAGGTGGTGTAGCTGGGGAGGGGGGGGCTGCTCCTTCAGCTCAGTAACCCATACCTCTAACAGAGCCAGCCTGTCTCAACAGGTTGATGGTACTGTAGCTGGGGGTTGCTCCTTCAGCTCAGTAACCCATACCTCTAACAGAGCCAGTCTGTCTCTCAGCAGTCTGGAGGTGGTGTAGCTGGGGAGGGGGGGGGGCTGCTCCTTCACCTCAGTAACCCATACCTCTAACAGAGCTAGCCTGTCTCTCAGCAGTCTGGAGGCGGTGTAGCTGGGGAGGGGGGCTGCTCCTTCAGGTCAGTAACCCATACCTCTAACAGAGCTAGCCTGTCTCTCAGCAGTCTGGAGGCGGTGTAGCTGGGGGGGGGGCTGCTCCTTCACCTCAGTAACCCATACCTCTAACAGAGCTAGCCTGTCTCTCAGCAGTCTGGAGGCGGTGTAGCTGGGGGTTGCTCCTTCAGCTCAGTAACCCATACCTCTAACAGAGCTAGCCTGTCTCTCAGTAGTCTGGAGGCGGTGTAGCTGGGGAGGGGGGGGGGCTGCTCCTTCAGCTCAGTAACCCATACCTCTAACAGAGCCAGTCTGTCTCTCAGCAGTCTGGAGGTGGTGTAGCTGGGGGGCTGCTCCTTCAGCTCAGTAACCCATACCTCTAACAGAGCCAGTCTGTCTCTCAGCAGTCTGGAGGCGGTGTAGCTGGGGGGCTGCTCCTTCAGCTCAGTAACCCATAAATACCTCTAACAGGCTGATGGTGGTGTGGTCTTGGCTCTGGTGGTCGTAGGCAGGCAGGAGAGAGGATGGTCCTGTTGAGTTTATCTGGGCCTGAGCTCCTGTTGTTGGAGAGCCTGAGGTAAGGGGAAGTCCTGCACAGAAGAGCTGAGTGCAGCCTCACTGCCCTGGGCCGTGACAGTGTCCGTTCCGGTACACGTTTACCGGCAGAAACCTGTTTTCCTGGTCCTTTTCCATGTCCTCAAAAATGTGGATTTGCCTTCCCTGGCAGAGGCCTTTCTTTGTATGGATGAAATGCCTGGTTACAGCTGTATGCCAGGCAGTAATGTGGTCTGTAAAATAACAGGTTCGTAACAGTCTGCTGTGTGAGCAGTCGGCAAAGAAGGTTTCCGGGTTCTCCCTCCAGAATTCTGTTTCAAATGGATTCTTCCCTTCTCTGATTTGATTTCTGCTGGAAATGTTAAAAAAAGGGTGGAAGTCTTTCTCTGCTGGTGCTGCTAGCGCTGCCTCAGTGGCCATGTTGGTCTGGTTACCACCAGGTAACAGTTGGCGCTAGCCAGTAAACTAGCTAACAATTTAACATTTGGCTAGCTAGCACGATTAAAATTGGCAGTGTGAGTTAAAAGACTAATCGTTTTCTCCTGTGTACAATTTAATTACCTATATATTTTTTGCTAATTTAATCTTGTAACTTTCTGGTTGTTAAGAGTGAGATTACCAAGTCAGGAGATGTTCGTCTGCATGACTGCGTCTTTCTCTCTCATCCCTCTCAGGGAGAGATGAAGATGGCGGTGTGTATAGAAGATGATTGTAACAGTGAACTGCCTCCAGCCTCTCTGCTGTTCAGAGCAGCCAGACAGTACAGCTATGGGGTCCTCTTCAGCCTAGCCGAAACACACCGACACCTCGAGAGACTCGCCATGCGCAACAGAGGACCCCTCGAAGGTGAGGGAAGGAAGGAAGGAGGGAGGGAAGGAGGGAGGGAGGGAAGGAGGAAGGAGGGAGGGAAGGAGGAAGGGGAAAGAGTTGGGGGATGAATGATTTTAATTCCAATTGAAGCATTAGGTCTTTAATTGTCTGCTTTGTCTAGCCTGGTCACCTGTCTGCTTTGTCTAGCCCGGTCACCTGTCTGCTTTGTCTAGTCCAGTCACCTGTCTGCTTTGTCTAGTCCAGTCACCTGTCTGCTTTGTCTAGTCCAGTCACCTGTCTGCTTTGTCTAGTCCGGTCACTTTGTCTAGCCAGGTCACCTGTCTGCTTTGTCTAGCCCAGTACCTGTCTGCTTTGTCTAGTCCAGTCACCTGTCTGCTTTGTCTAGTCCAGTCACCTGTCTGCTCTGTCTAGTCCAGTCACCTGTCTGCTTTGTCTAGTCCAGTCACCTGTCTGCTTTGTCTAGCCAGGTCACCTGTCTGCTTTGTCTAGTCCAGTCACCTGCCTGCTTTGTCTAGTCCGGTCACGTGTCTGCTTTGTCTAGCCAGGTCACCTGTCTGCTTTGTCTAGCCCAGTACCTGTCTGCTTTGTCTAGTCCAGTCACCTGTCTGCTCTGTCTATTCCAGTCACCTGTCTGCTTTGTCTAGTCCAGTCACCTGTCTGCTTTGGTCTGCTTTGTCTAGTCCAGTCACCTGTCTGCTTTGTCTAGTCCAGTCACCTGTCTGTTTTGTCTAGCCTGGTCTGCTTTGTCTAGTCCAGTCACCTGTCTGCTTTGTCTAGTCCAGTCACCTGTCTGCTTTGTCTAGCCAGGTCACCTGTCTGCTTTGTCTAGTCCAGTCACCTGTCTGCTTTGGTCTGCTTTGTCTAGTTCAGTCACCTGTCTGCTTTGTCTAGTCCAGTCACCTGTCTGCTTTGTCTAGTCCAGTCACCTGTCTGCTCTGTCTAGTCCAGTCACCTGTCTGCTTTGTCTAGTCCAGTCACTTGTCTGCTTTGTCTAGTCCATTCACCTGTCTGCTTTGTCTAGCCTGGTCTGCTTTGTCTAGTCCAGTCACCTGTCTGCTTTGTCTAGTCCAGTCACCTGTCTGCTTTGTCTAGTCCAGTCACCTGTCTGCTTTGTCTAGTCCAGTCACCTGTCTGCTTTGTCTAGCCCGGTCACCTGTCAGCTCTGTCTAGCCAGGTCACCTGTCTGCTTTGTCTAGCCCGGTCACCTGTCTGCTTTGTCTAGTTCAGTCACCTGTCTGCTTTGTCTAGTCCAGTACCTGTCTGCTTTGTCTAGCCCAGTACCTGTCTGCTTTGTCTAGCCCAGTACCTGTCTGCTTTGTCTAGTCCAGTCACCTGTCTGCTTTGTCTAGTCCAGTCACCTGTCTGCTCTGTCTAGTCCAGTCACCTGTCTGCTTTGTCTAGTCCAGTCACCTGTCTGCTCTGTCTAGTCCAGTCACCTGTCTGCTCTGTCTAGTCCAGTCACCTGTCTGCTTTGTCTAGTCCAGTCACCTGTCTGCTTTGTCTAGCCTGGTCTGCTTTGTCTAGTCCAGTCACCTGTCTGCTTTGTCTAGTCCAGTCACCTGTCTGCTTTGTCTAGTCCAGTCACCTGTCTGCTTTGTCTAGTCCAGTCACCTGTCTGCTTTGTCTAGCCCGGTCACCTGTCAGCTCTGTCTAGCCAGGTCACCTGTCTGCTTTGTCTAGCCCGGTCACCTGTCTGCTTTGTCTAGTTCAGTCACCTGTCTGCTTTGTCTAGTCCAGTACCTGTCTGCTTTGTCTAGCCCAGTACCTGTCTGCTTTGTCTAGCCCAGTACCTGTCTGCTTTGTCTAGTCCAGTCACCTGTCTGCTTTGTCTAGTCCAGTCACCTGTCTGCTCTGTCTAGTCCAGTCACCTGTCTGCTTTGTCTAGTCCAGTCACCTGTCTGCTTTGTCTAGCCCAGTACCTGTCTGCTTTGTCTAGTCCAGTCACCTGTCTGCTTTGTCTAGCCCAGTACCTGTCTGCTTTGTCTAGTCCAGTCACCTGTCACACACCTGCTTTGTCTAGTCCAGTCACCTGTCTGCTTTGTCTAGTCCAGTCACCTGTCTGCTTTGTCTAGTCCAGTCACCTGTCTGCTTTGTCTAGCCAGGTCACCTGTCTGCTTTGTCTAGTCCAGTCACCTGTCTGCTTTGGTCTGCTTTGTCTAGTTCAGTCACCTGTCTGCTTTGTCTAGCCAGGTCACCTGTCAGCTCTGTCTAGTCCAGTCACCTGTCAGCTCTGTCTAGTCCAGTCACCTGTCAGCTCTGTCTAGTCCAGTCACCTGTCAGCTCTGTCTAGCCAGGTCACCTGCCTGCTTTGTCTAGCCTGGTCTGCTTTGTCTAGTCCAGTCACCTGTCTGCTTTGTCTAGCCCAGTCACCTGTCTGCTTTGTCTAGTCCAGTCACCTGTCTGCACTGTCTAGTCCAGTCACCTGTCTGCTTTGTCGAGTCCAGTCACCTGTCTGCTTTGTCGAGTCCAGTCACCTGTCTGCTTTGTCGAGTCCAGTCACCTGTCTGCTTTGTCTAGTCCAGTCACCTGTCTGCTTTGTCGAGTCCAGTCACCTATCTGCTTTGTCGAGTCCAGTCACCTGTCTGCTTTGTTGAGTCCAGTCACCTGTCTGCTTTATCGAGTCCAGTCACCTGTCTGCTTTGTCTAGTCCAGTCACCTGTCTGCTTTGTCTAGTCCAGTCACCTGTCTGCTTTGTCTAGTCCAGTCACCGGTCTGCTTTGTCTAGTCTGGTCACCTGTCCGCTTTGTCTAGTCCAGTCACCTGTCTGCTTTGTCTAGTCCAGTCACCTGTCTGCTTTGCTGCACAGCTCATTTGTTTATCTTGTTGGTTAGGTTATTGTAAAAGAGAATATGTTCTTCTCATCGTCCTCCAGTTCCTCCAGTGATAGTGAAGGAGTGGTTCAGTGGGAAGTCGAAGTCGGCCCTGACCCCGGAGCTGGTTCCAGCGCTGTGCTTCAGAGAGTGGACCTGTCCTAACCTGCGGAGGCTGTGGCTTGGTAGAGCCAGTGAAGATCGCTCCCGGAGGACCAGAGCTTTCCTAGCTTGTCTGCGCTCTGACTGTCCTGCCTTACTCAATGCTGCTCAGGTCCCACAACACCTTCTGCTCATGTGCTGCGTGCTCAGGTGAGACTAGAAGGGTGTGAGAGGTGTGTGTGTGTGTCTGTGTACCACGTGTGTGTGCTGCGTGCTCAGGGGAGACTGGAAGAGTGTGAGATGTGTGTGTGTCTGTGTACCACGTGTGTGCTGCGTGCTCAGGTGAGGCTGTGTCTTTCTGTACAGGTATATGATTCAGTGGCCAGGTGGTAGGATTCCACAGAGATGTGTTAGACGTGTGTGTGTGTGTGATAACAGGTGTGTGTGTGATAACAGGTGTGTGTGTGTTAACAGGTGTGTGTGTGATAACAGGTGTGTGTGTGATAACAGGTGTGTGTGTGATAACAGGTGTGTGTGTGATAACAGGTGTGTGTGATGTTAACCTGTCCGACGAGCAATCCCGTATCCGGGATCGTAATTATAGCCTCAAGCTCATTACCATAACGCAACATTAACTATTCATGAAAATCGCATGTAAATCGCAAATGAAATGAAATAAATATATTGGCTCTCAAGCTTAGCCTTTTGTTAACAACACTGTCATCTCAGATTTTCAAAAAATGCTTTTCAACCATAGCAAAACAAGCATTTGTGTAAGAGTATTGATAGCTAGCATAGCATTAAGCCTAGCATTCAGCAGGCAACATTTTCACAAAAACAAGAAAAGCATTCAAATAAAATCATTTACCTTAAAAGAACTTCAGATGTTTTCAATGAGGAGACTCTCAGTTAGATAGCAAATGTTCAGTTTTTCCAAAAATATTATTTGTGTAGGAGAAATTGCTCCGTTTTGTTCATCACGTTTGGCTAAGAAAAAACCCCGAAAATTCAGTCATCAAAACGCCAAACTTTTTTCCAAATTAACTCCATAATATCGACAGAAACATGGCAAACGTTGTTTAGAATCAATCCTCAAGGTGTTTTTCACATATCTATTCGATGATAAGTCATTCGTGGCAGTTTGGTTTCTCCTCTGAATCACATGGAAAAATACATGCAGCTGGAGATTACGCACCAATTTCGACGGAGGACACCAGGCGGACACCTGGTAAATGTAGTCTCTTATGGTCAATCTTGCAATGACATGCCTACAAATACGTCACAATGCTGCAGACACCTTGGGGAAACGACAGAAAGTGTAGGTTCGTTCCTGGCGCATTCACAGCCATATAAGGAGACATTGGAACACAGCGCCTCAAAAATCTGGCTCACTTCCTGTTTGAAGTTTCATCTTGGTTTCGCCTGTAGCATTAGTTCTGTGGCACTCACAGACAATATATTTGCAGTTTTGGGAACGTCAGAGTGTTTTCTTTCCAAAGCTGTCAATTATATGCATCTTTTCGTGACAAAATATCTTGTTTAAAACGGGAACGTTTTTCATCCAAAAATGAAATACTGCCCCCAGAGGTTCAAGAGGTTAACCTCTTCAGTCGACCCTCTACTTTTTCGAACATTCTGTTAAAAATCGCGCAACATTTCTGTGCCCTGCTACTCAGGCCAGGAATATAGTATATGCATATGATTAGTATGTGTGGATAGAAAACACTCAGGCGTTTATAAAACTGGTTAAATCACGGCTGTGACTATAACAGAACGTGCGTTTCATCGAAAAGTGCAGGAAAATCTGATCACTGAAAATGGAAATAAATATCCTTGCGCTACTTCCAGGAATTGTTCAAAGTGAACCGAATTACATGAGGCCGAGGTTGCAGTGCCTACAGCTTCCACACGATGTCTAGAGTCTTGTCATTTGATTCGGCTTTGATTCTTGGTCAAACCGAATCAAGGGAACCGATTCCCTCCGGTCTCCGACCGGATGTTTTGGTCGAGCTATCTCCAGACATTTTTTCGAGACGGACAGCTATAGAATTTACATCGCCTCCTGATGAATTTTATCGCTTATTAACGTGTACTAATACCTAAAGTTGCATTACAAAAGTATTTCGAAGTGTTTTGTGAATATTTATCGTCGACTTTTTGAATTTAAAAAAATGACGTTACGTTATGAAACGCTATTTTTTTCCGTTTATCACACAGTCTTCATAGATCGATATCTAGGCTATATATGGACCGATTTAATCGAAAAAAAGACCCAATAGTGATTATGGGACATCTAGGAGTGCCAACAAAGAAGATGGTCAATGTTTTATATTTTATTTGTGCGGTTTGTGTAGCGACGACTATGCTAATTATTTTGTTTACGTCCCCTGCGGGTCTTTTGGGGTGTTACATGCTATCAGATAATAGCTTCTCATGCTTTCGCCGAAAAGCATTTTAAAAATCTGACTTGTTGCCTGGATTCACAACGAGTGTAGCTTTAATTCAATACCCTGCATGTGTATTTTAATGAACGTTTGAGTTTTAACTAATACTATTAGCATTTAGCGTAGCACATTTGCATTTCCAGAGCTCTAGATGGGTCACCTGCGTGCCAGGTAGGAGCAAGAGGTTAACAGGTGTGTGTGTGATAACAGGTGTGTGTGTGTGTGTGTGTGTGTGTGTGTGTGTGTGTGTGTGTGTGTGTGTGTGTGTGTGTGTGTGTGTGTGTGTGTGTGTGTGTGTGTGTGTGTGTGTGTGTGTGTGTGTGTGTGTGTGTGTTAACAGGTATATGATGCAGTGGCCAGGTGGTGGTATTCTACAGAGACATGAGTTAGATGCCTTCCTGGCCCAGGCAGTCTCTAACCAGCTCTACGAACCAGACCAGCTACAGGAACTGAAGGTACAACACCCATATTACCATACCATCACATTTCCATGGTGACGACACCGTGATGTGACAGACGATGTAAAGCCTGTTTCAACTTGACTGGCACCACGCAAATCAAGTCAAATCACATGTTATTTGTCACATGCCCCAAATACAACGGTGTAGTTGGTCAGCCCATGTTCGCAGTACACCTCATGGTAATCCGTCTGGCCCTGCGGCCTTGTCAATGTTGACCTGTTTAAAGGTCTTACTCACATCGGTTGTGGAGTGTGATCACACAGTCGTCCGGAACAGCTGATGCTCTCATGCATGTTTCAGTGTTACTTGCCTCGAAGCGAGCATAGAAGTTATTTAGCTCGTCTGGTAGACTCGTGTCACTGGGCAGCTCTCGGCTGTGCTTCCCTTTGTAGTCTGTAATGGTTTGCAAGCCCTGCCACTTCCGACGAGCGTCGGAGCCGGTGTCTTGTTTGATTCGAGTCCTGTATTGACACTTTGCCTGTTTGATGGCTCATCGCAGGTCATAGCGGGATTTCTTATAAGCTTCCGGGTTGGAGTCCCGCTCCTTGAACGCAGCAGTTCTAGCCTTTAGCTCAGTGCGGATGTTGCCTGTAATCCATGGCTTCTGGTTGGGGTATGCACATACAGTCACTGTGGGGACGACGTCATCAACGCACTTATTGAGAAAACCAATGACTGATGTGGTGTACCCCTTAATGTCACATGAGGAATCCCGGAACATATTCCAGTCTGTGCATATTCCAAACTGGCTCTCATGAGGAGCTCCACAGGAAAGGAAGACCCAGAGTTATCTCTGCTACAGAGGATAATGTCATTAGAGTTAACAGCCTCAGATTGCAGACCAAATAAATGCTTCACAGAGTTCAAGTAACAGACACATCTCAACATCAACTGCTCAGAGGAGACAGGCCTTCATGGTTGAATTGCTGCAAAGAAACCACTACTAAAGGACACCAATGGACATTAGACCAGTGGAAATCTGTCCTTTGGTCTGATGAGTCCAACTTTTTGATCTTTGGCTCCATCTGCCATGTTTTTGTGAGATGCAGAGTAGGTGAATGGGTGATATCCGAATGTGTGGTTCCCACCTTGAAGCATGGAGGAGGAGGTGCGATGGTGTGGGGTTGCTTTGCTTTGCTGGTGGCACTGTCAGTGATTTATTTAGAATTCAAGGCACACTTAACCAGCATGGCTACCACAGCATTTTGCAGCGATACGCCATCCCATCTGGTTTGCGCTTTGTGGGACTATCACAGGACAATGACCCAAAACACACCTCCAGGCTGTGTACGGCCTATTTGTTCAAGGAGAGTGATGGAGTGCTGCATCAGATGACCTGGCCTCCACAATCACCCGATCTGAACCCAATTGAGATGGTTTGGGATGAGTTGGAAGCATAGTGAAGGAATAGCAGCCAACAAGTGCTCAGCATATGTGGGAACTTCTTCAAGACTGTTGGAAAAGCATTCCAGGTGAAGCTGGTTGAGAGAATGCCAAGTGTGTTCAAAGCTGTCAAGGCAAAGGGTGGCTACTTTGAAGAATCTTAAATATATTTTGTCTTGTTTAACACTTGTTTGGTTACTACATGATTGCATGTGTGTTATTTCATAGTGTTGATGTCTTCACTATTATTCTACAATGTAGAAAATAGTCAAAATAAAGGAAAAAAACTTGAATGAGTAGTTGCAAATGAGAACTTGTTCTCAACTAGCCTACCTGGTTAAATAAAGGTGAAATAAAAAAATAAATAAAAAATAATATTTCTAGATCTGATAGAGTTGGATGTGGTCGTATACTGAACAAACAATATAAACGCAACATGCAACAATTTCAAAGATTTTACTGAGTTTACTTATTTTTATTTCACCTTTATTTAACCTGGTAGGCTATTTGAGAACAAGTTCTCATTTACAACGGCGACCTGGCCAATATAAAGCAAAGCAGTGCGACAAAAACCACAGCACAGAGTTATACATAAACAAACATACAGTCAATAACACAATAGAAAAATATATATACAGTGTGTGCAAATGAGGTAAGATAAGGGAGGTAAGGCAATAAATAGGCCATTGTGGCAAAATAATTAAAATTTAGCATTAATCTGATGTGCAGATTATGTAAAATTAGAGATATTGGGGTCCAAAAGAGCAAAAATAAATAACAATATGGGGATGAGGTACTTGGGTGGGCTATTTACAGATGGGCTATGTACAGGTGCAGTGATTGGTAAGCTGCTCTGACAGCTGATGCTAAAAGCTAGTGAGGGAGATATAAGTCTCCAGCTTCAGTGATTTTTGCAATTCGTTCCAGTCGTTGGCAGAAGAGAACTGGAATGAAAGGCGGCCGTAGGAGGAGTTGGCTTTCGGGATGACCAATGAAATATACCTGCTGGAGCGTGTGCTATGGGTGGGTGTTGCTATGGTGACCAGTGAGCTGAGATAAGGCGGGGCTTTACCTAGCAAAGACTTATAGATGACCTGGAGCCAGTGGGTTTGGCGACGAGTATGAAGCGAGGGCCAGCCAACGAGAGCGTACAGGTCGCACTGGTGGGTAGTATATCTGGCTTTGGTGACAAAACAGATGGCACTGTGATAGACTGCATCCAATTTGCTGAGTAGAATGTTGGAGGCTATTTTGTAAATGACATTGCCGAAGTCAAGGATCGGTAGGATAGTCCGTTTTACGGTGTTATGTTTAGCAGCATGAGTGAAGGAGGCCTTGTTGCGAAATAGGAAGCCGATTCTAGATTTAATTTTGGATTAGAGATGCTTAACACAGTGTCCAAAGAAGGGCCAGAAGTATACAGAATGGTGTCATCTGCATAGAGGTGTATCATAGAATCACCAGCAGCAAGAGCAACATCATTGATGTATACAGAGAAAAGAGTCGGCCCGAGAATTGAACCCTGTGGCACCCCCATAGAGACTGTCAGAGGTCCGGACAAGACACGCTCCAATTTGACACACTGAACTCTATCTGAGAAGTTACATCTGGATTACATCTTCAAACTAAGGGCAATGGTGATATCCTGACAGGGAGACGTGTCCATCATGGATGATGATGTGTACAGGTAAGATAGTCTAGCTATAGCTAGCTAAATGTTCAGATATTACACATTACAGAAAGTGGTTTCATTTCAAGCTAAAGTGTACTGTTAGCTAGCTAGCTAACGTTAGCTGGCTGGCTCCCTTGCTGACTGTATTATTCGTATCCCAGAGCTGTTTTCTGTTCTAGTTAGAGCCTAATGTTAGCTAGCTAACATTGCACCTGGTTGGTTAGCTCCCAGCACTGTGGCATTGTTGGCACTGTGTTTATTGTTGTTTAACTAGCTAACGTTAGCTGTCTGTCTCGTTAGCTAACGTTAGCTGGCTGGCTCGTTAGCTAACGTTACATTTACATTTAAGTCATTTAGCAGACGCTCTTATCCAGAGCGACTTACAAATTGGTGCATTCACCTTATGACATCCAGTGGAACAGTCACTTTACAATAGTGCATCTAAATCTTAAAGGGGGGGGGTGAGAAGGATTACTTATCCTATCCTAGGTATTCCTTAAAGAGGTGGGGTTTCAGGTGTCTCCGGAAGGTGGTGATTGACTCCGCTGTCCTGGCGTCGTGAGGGAGTTTGTTCCACCATTGGGGGGCCAGAGCAGCGAACAGTTTTGACTGGGCTGAGCGGGAACTGTACTTCCTCAGTGGTAGGGAGGCGAGCAGGCCAGAGGTGGATGAACGCAGTGCCCTTGTTTGGGTGTAGGGCCTGATCAGAGCCTGGAGGTACTGAGGTGCCGTTCCCCTCACAGCTCCGTAGGCAAGCACCATGGTCTTGTAGCGGATGCGAGCTTCAACTGGAAGCCAGTGGAGAGAGCGGAGGAGCGGGGTGACGTGAGAGAACTTGGGAAGGTTAAACACCAGACGGGCTGCGGCGTTCTGGATGAGTTGTAGGGGTTTGATGGCACAGGCAGGGAGCCCAGCCAACAGCGAGTTGCAGTAATCCAGACGGGAGATGACAAGTGCCTGGATTAGGACCTGCGCCGCTTCCTGTGTGAGGCAGGGTCGTACTCTGCGGATGTTGTAGAGCATGAACCTACAGGAACGGGCCACCGCCTTGATGTTAGTTGAGAACGACAGGGTGTTGTCCTGGATCACGCCAAGGTTCTTAGCGCTCTGGGAGGAGGACACAATGGAGTTGTCAACCGTGATGGCGAGATCATGGAACGGGCAGTCCTTCCCCGGGAGGAAGAGCAGCTCCGTCTTGCCGAGGTTCAGCTTGAGGTGGTGATCCGTCATCCACACTGATATGTCTGCCAGACATGCAGAGATGCGATTCGCCACCTGGTCATCAGAAGGGGGAAAGGAGAAGATTAATTGTGTGTCGTCTGCATAGCAATGATAGGAGAGACCATGTGAGGTTATGACAGAGCCAAGTGACTTGGTGTATAGCGAGAATAGGAGAGGGCCTAGAACAGAGCCCTGGGGGACACCAGTGGTGAGAGCGCGTGGTGAGGAGACAGATTCTCGCCACGCCATCTGGTAGGAGCGACCTGTCAGGTAGGACGCAATCCAAGCGTGGGCAGCGCCGGAGATGCCCAACTTGGAGAGGGTGGAGAGGAGGATCTGATGGTTCACAGTATCGAAGGCAGCCGATAGATCTAGAAGGATGAGAGCAGAGGAGAGAGAGTTAGCTTTAGCAGTGCGGAGCGCCTCCGTGATACAGAGGAGAGCAGTCTCAGTTGAATGACTAGTCTTGAAACCTGACTGATTTGGATCAAGAAGGTCATTCAGAGAGAGATAGCGGGAGAGCTGGCCAAGGACGGCACGTTCAAGAGTTTTGGAGAGAACAGAAAGAAGGGATACTGGTCTGTAGTTGTTGACATCGGAGGGATTGAGTGTAGGTTTTTTCAGAAGGGGTGCAACTCTCGCTCTCTTGAAGACGGAAGGGACGTAGCCAGCGGTCAGGGATGAGTTGATGAGCGAGGTGAGGTAAGGGAGAAGGTCTCCGGAAATGGTCTGGAGAAGAGAGGAGGGGATAGGGTCAAGCGGGCAGGTTGTTGGGCGGCCGGCCGTCACAAGACGCGAGATTTCATCTGGAGAGAGAGGGGAGAAAGAGGTCAGAGCACAGGGTAGGGCAGTGTGAGCAGAACCAGCGGTGTCGTTTGACTTAGCAAACGAGGATCGGATGTCGTCGACCTTCTTTTCAAAATGGTTGACGAAGTCATCTGCAGAGAGGGAGGAGGGGGGGGGAGGATTCAGGAGGGAGGAGAAGGTGGCAAAGAGCTTCCTAGGGTTAGAGGCAGAAGCTTGGAATTTAGAGTGGTAGAAAGTGGCTTTAGCAGCAGAGACAGAAGAGGAAAATGTAGAGAGGAGGGAGAGAAAGGATGCCAGGTCCGCAGGGAGGCGAGTTTTCCTCCATTTCCGCTCGGCTGCCCGGAGCCCTGTTCTGTGAGCTCGCAATGAGTCGTCGAGCCACGGAGCGGGAGGGGAGGACCGAGCCGGCCTGGAGGATAGGGGACAGGATCAGGAGATAGGTTGGAGAAGGTTTGAGCAGAGGGAAGAGATGATAGGATGGAAGAGGAGAGAGTAGCGGGGGAGAGAGAGCGAAGGTTGGGACGGCGCGATACCATCCGAGTAGGGGCAGTGTGGGAAGTGTTGGATGAGATCGAGAGGGAAAAGGATACAAGGTAGTGGTCGGAGACTTGGAGGGGAGTTGCAATGAGGTTAGTGGAAGAACAGCATCTAGTAAAGATGATGTCGAGCGTATTGCCTGCCTTGTGAGTAGGGGGGGAAGGTGAGAGGGTGAGGTCAAAAGAGGAGAGGAGTGGAAAGAAGGAGGCAGAGAGGAATGAGTCAAAGGTAGACATGGGGAGGTTAAAGTCGCCCAGAACTGTGAGAGGTGAGCCGTCCTCAGGAAAGGAGCTTATCAAGGCATCAAGCTCATTGATGAACTCTCCGAGGGAACCTGGAGGGCGATAAATGATAAGGATGTTAAGCTTGAAAGGGCTGGTAACTGTGACAGCATGGAATTCAAAGGAGGCGATAGAGAGATGGGTAAGGGGAGAGAGAGAGAATGACCACTTGGGAGAGATGAGGATCCCGGTGCCACCACCCCGCTGACCAGAAGCTCTTGGGGTGTGCGAGAACACGTGGGCGGACGAAGAGAGAGCAGTAGGAGTGGCAGTGTTATCTGTGGTGATCCATGTTTCCGTCAGTGCCAAGAAGTCGAGGGACTGGAGAGAGGCATAGGCTGAGATGAACTCTGCCTTGTTGGCCGCGGATCGGCAGTTCCAGAGGCTAACGGAGATCTGGAACTCCACGTGGGTCGTGCGCGCTGGGACCACCAGATTAGAGTGGCCGCGGCCACGCGGTGTGGAGCGTTTGTATGGTCTGTGCAGAGAGGAGAGAACAGGGATAGACAGACACATAGTTGACAGGCTACAGAAGAGGCTACGCTAATGCAAAGGAGATTGGAATGACAAGTGGACTACACGTCTCGAATGTTCAGAAAGTTAAGCTTACGTAGCAAGAATCTTATTGACTAAAATGATTAAATGATACAGTACTGCTGAAGTAGGCTAGCTGGCAGTGGCTGCGTTGTTGACTTTGTAGGCTAGCTGGCAGTGGCTGCGTTGTTGACACTACACTAATCAAGTCGTTCCGTTGAGTGTAATAGTTTCTACAGTGCTGCTATTCGGGGGCTAGCTGGCTAGCTAGCAGTGTTGATTACGTTACGTTGCGTTAAAAGAACGACAATAGCTGGCTAGCTAACCTAGAAAATCGCTCTAGACTACACAATTATCTTTGATACAAAGACGGCTATGTAGCTAGCTATGTAGCTAGCTACGATCAAACAAATCAAACTGTTGTACTGTAATGAAATTAAATGAAAATGTGATACTACCTGTGGAGCGAAGCGGAATGCGACCGGGTTGTTGAGTTCTATTCGGAAGACGTTGGCTAGCTGTTGGCTAGCTAGCAGTGTCTCCTACGTTAAGGACGACAAATAGCTGGCTAGCTAACCTCGGTAAATTAAGATAATCACTCTAAGACTACACACTCTAAACTGCACAATTATCTTGGATACGAAGACAGCAAAGACAGCTATGTAGCTAGCTAACACTACACTAATCAAGTCGTTCAGTTGAGTGTAATAGTTTCTACAGTGCTGCTAATCGGTGGACGTTTGCTAGCTGGCTAGCTGCTGGGCAAATAGCAGTGAAGACTACGTTAGGACGACGAAATACGATAATTACGCAATTATCTTTGATACAAAGATGGCTATGTAGCTAGCTAAGAAGAAATTGCTAAGATTAGACAAATCAAACCGTTGTACTATAATGAAATGTAATGAAATGTAATGAAAAAGTTATACTACCTGCGGAGCGAAATGCGGATGCGACCGCTCGCTCCAACCCGGAAGTAGAGAGAGGACTAAACTCATCTGTGATAAGAGTTTAGTCCTCTTTGTGGATCCCCCAGAGGTCAACCAGAGGTCAACCAGAGATCAACCTGGGAGTCCAAAATGTACCCTGGGTTCTATTCTAACAAAAACGTAACACAGTGGTCTAAATATTTTATATATATGTATACAACACCTGTTGAATACGGCCGGTGTCAATAAACGTCTGAAAAAAAGCATAATGTAATTGTAGCCAGCAGAGCTGCTTAGGCTGTTTTCATGTTATCCAGAGGTAAACCAATCATCA
Organism: Oncorhynchus gorbuscha; assembly: GCF_021184085.1. Taxonomy (NCBI): domain Eukaryota; kingdom Metazoa; phylum Chordata; class Actinopteri; order Salmoniformes; family Salmonidae; genus Oncorhynchus; species Oncorhynchus gorbuscha. The sequence continues at coordinate 111,837 of NC_060182.1, read as the reverse complement.
GCCAGAGCGTCAAGTTTGGTGCACTCCAAGAGTGAAACGAGTTGGGTGGGGCTAAAGCTTAAGAGGGTGTGAACGATGCTGAATGGGTGTAGATAAAGAAGAGCTCTTCACTAGGTCCCCAAACATTCAAAGGCAAAAGGAGGTTACAACTTTCAAAGCAGAATTACTTTCCCATTCTTCCTCAACTGTAGTGTATGATATACCATTTTGTAGCTCCGAGTCTCTACTTTTATCCAGTGTAAAAACATAATTTCAAATGTTGCTACCGAATCCAGGTGGTGAGTCACATGTGTTTAGTGAGTCCGCCAGATCAGATGCAGTAGGGATGACCAAGGATTTTCTCTTTAAGTGGGTGAATTAGACAATTTTCCTGTCCTGCTAAGCATTCAATATGTCTAATAAAAATCTAATCAAATCACATTTTATTGGTCACATACGTGTTTAGCAGATGTTATTGTGGGTGTAGCGAGTACTTTTGGGTATTTTTATTTTATTTTTTAATTTTACCTTTATTTAACCAGGCAAGTCAGTTAAGAACATATTCTTATTTTCAATGAGGGAAAATGTATACATTCTTTATTTTATTATATTTTGGACCACAGTGAGGCTCTCTCTCCGTTACCTATTGTTCCTGCAGTTGGGATTCAACATCTTCAAATGTATTCATAATTTATGTGCAGATAATCGGCAAAAAGCAGTAGTAGCCTACCAGTATGCTAATTAGCGAGCCAAATTAATGTATTTCTCACTGATGTGATTCGGTTCCATTTACCTAAAAGATCTATTCAAAAAGAGCATTTCATTCATGAACAACCCATCACTAGGCTACACTGGCAAGTACTTTAAAATAATACTTTAAAGTACTACTTAAGTAGTTTTCTGGGGGGTATCTGTACTCTACTATTTATATTTTTTGACAACTTTTACTTTACTACATTGCTAAAGAAAAACAGCCTTCCCTCAAGTCCCACCCACAGTGATTGATTGACAGCTCTGAAACCCTACCAACTCTGACTCACAAACATCCTGCCCCCTCCTCTGACAATCCCACCCACAGAACATTGGTTTCCTTACCCTAAGTGTCCAAAGGAGCAGAGCCAATAAAATACCTAATTTGAGGAACAAATGTCATTGTGGCAATTTATATCTTGCAGTAAATCTAAATATGACTTTAATCTCAAGAGAAGACAGGTTAAAGGTTCTCTTAGAATGTAGTGCTGATCATATAGGCCTAAATCATATCCAAAACAACTAACACACTGAATTCATACATACAAGTGTTGATCCCATGAGCTGCAATAAAACATCCCAGAAATGTTGTGCATACATTTGTTTACATCCCTGCCAGTGAGCATTTCTCCTTCACCAAGATCATTCATCCACCTGACAGGTGTGGCATATCAAGAAGCTGATTAAATGGCATGATCATGACACAGGTGCACCTTGTGCTGGGGGACAATAAAAAGCCACTCTAAAATGTGGCAGTTTTGTCACATAACACAATGCCACAGATGTCTCAAATTTTAAGGAGCGTGCAGTTGGCATGCTGACTGCAGGAATGTCTCCCACAGCTGTTGTCAGATAATTTAATGTTAATTTCTCTACCATAAGCCATCTCTACAACGTCGTTTAAGAAAATTTGGCAGTACGTCCAACCGGCCTCACAACCGCAGACCACGTGTTACCACGCCAGCCCTGGATCGTCTGAGATCAGCCACCCGGAAAGCTGACGAAACTGCAGAGTAGTTCTGTCTGTAATAAAACCCCTTTTTGTTTGGAAAAACTCAGTCTGATTGGCTGGACCTGGCTCCCAGTGGGTGGGCTTATGCCCTCCCAGGCCGATCCATGGCTGCGCCCCTGCCCAGTCATGTAAAATCCATAGATTAAGGCCTAATAAATGTATTTTTACTGATTTCCTTATGAACTGTAAACTCAGTAAAATCATTGAAATTGTTGCATGTATTTTTGTTCAGTGACTATATTTTATTGTGTGTATCTCTGTAGGTAGAGAAGGTAGACAGTCGGGGGGTCCAGCTGGCGTCTCTCTTCATGGCGGGCGTGGACACTGCTCTGTTGGTCAATGACGTGTGTGGTCAGCCGTTACCATGGGAACACTGCTGCCCCTGGGGTTTCTTCGACGGGAAACTCTTCCAGACCAAACTGGCCCGCGCCGGCCGAGACCGACTGGCCCTGTTCGACATGTGTGAAGGACAGGTAGGTGTGTGTGACCCCTCTCTGGGTCGGCGGTTCGAGGTCGGGGAGCCGGACAGAAACATGGCAACGTACAGGGCGTTCACTACCTGCTCTAGAATGCAGGGTAAAATGGGGCAATTCAAGAGGGTGCTACTAACTTAAACTTAAAACATTGTTTTCTTTGCCTTAAATAACATTAATTTGATTATGCTCTACAATATTATAACCTTAATATTCTTGTACTTAACCTCTTGCTCCTACCTGACATGCAGGCGTCCCATCTAGACATCTGGAAATGCAAATGCACTACGCTAAATGCTAATAGTACTAGTTAAAACGCAAACGTTCATTAAAATACACATGCAGGGTATTGAATTAAAGCTACACTCGTTGTGAATCCAGGCAACAAGTCAGATTTTTAAAATGCTTTTCGGCGAAAGCATGAGAAGCTATTATCTGATAGCATGTAACACCCCAAAAGACCCGCAGGGGACGTAAACAAAATAATTAGCATAGTCGTCGCTACACAAACCGCACAAATAAAATATAAAACATTCATTACCTTTGACCATCTTCTTTGTTGGCACTCCTAGATGTCCCATAATCACTATTGGGTCTTTTTTTCAATTAAATCGGTCCATATATAACCTAGATATCGATCTATGAAGACTGTGATAAACGGAAAAAAATAGCGTCTTATAACGTAACGTCATTTTTTAAAATTAAAAAAGTTGACGATAAACTTTCAAAAAACACTTCGAAATACTTTTGTAATGCAACTTTAGGTATTAGTACACGTTAATAAGCAATCAAATTGATCACGAGGCGATGTATATTCTTTAGCTGTCCGTCTGGAAAAAATGTCCGGGTAAATCTCAACCAAAATATCCGGTCGGAGACCTGAACAAATGGCTTGTCTCTTCTTCGTTTGACCAAGAAACAAAGCCTAGGCAAATGACAAGACTGTTGACATCGTGTGGAAGCTGTAGGTATTGCAACCTCAGCCCCATTTATTGTGGTTCGCCTTTAACAATGGGTTGAAGTGGCGGATGGATATATATTTCCATTTTCAGTGATCAGATTTTCCTGCGCTTTTCGAGAGAAACGCACGTTCTGTTATAGTCACAGCCGTGATTTAACCAGTTTTATAAACGTCTGAGTGTTTTCTATCCACACATACTAATCATATGCATATACTATATTCCTGGCATGAGCAGCAGGGCGCTGAAATGTTGCGCGATTTTTAACAGAATGTTCAAAAAAGTAGGGGGTAGGAGTAACAGGTTAAGTGTTGACACTAGCTATTTTAAACCTTAATATTCTTGTACTTAGAAACGCCCCCCAGTCAACACTTTTATGTCAATTTAAAGGGGAAGACTCAGGAATACACCATGAAACCAGGAACAGGTCGCTTTTGCACATGGTAGATGTTGATATTCAGTCTGTTAGCTTTGTAAATGGGCCCAAATGTATTCTGGGGATTTCATTTAACGTTCAAAGTTAGCGTCGTTCTCCCCAGTGAGCAGTGACGTTTCTATTTTAGTGATAATGCCCGAGAAGCTGTGGTTTGGAGGAAATAATGGTACAGTGTGTTTTGTCTCGGGCCGACAGACCGTGCCAATACATCCTCCAAACCACGTTATTGAGGCCATTATCACTTTTATACAACGGCTACCAGCATATTAAAATTATTAACATTCATTTATTCCTACTATTTCATCCTTTCCAGGGGAGATAGTCCTGAGGTTGCTACCCAAGCCGTCTATCCATTGCATTGTTTCCAGCCAAGGTTCACTGGTCATTTGTTGACTGGTGACAGACCTTTTCCCCCTTGCTACCTGACCTTTCCCCCTTGCTACCTGACCTTTCCCCCTTGCTACCTGACCTTTCCCCCTTGCTACCTGACCTTTCCCCCTTGCTACCTGACCTTTCCCTCTTGCTACCTGACCTTTCCCCCTTGCTACCTGACCTTTTCCCCCTTGCTACCTGACCTTTCCCCCTTGCTACCTGACCTTTCCCCCTTGCTACCTGACCTTTCCCTCTTGCTACCTGACCTTTCCCCCTTGCTACCTGACCTTTCCCCCTTGCTACCTGACCTTTCCCTCTTGCTATCTGACCTTTCCCCCTTGCTACCTATGCAACAACACAGCTAACACAAACACTACACAGCAAACTAGCTACATTTCGTTGTTCCTGTTTATCTATGGACATATCTTTGTGCAGTGTATACAGTGTACACTATACAGTGCATTTGGAAAGTATTCAGACCCTTTGACTTTTTTCACAATTTGTTACGTTACAGCTTTATTCTAAAATGGATTCCCACTGCATCAATCTACAGACAATACCCCATAATGACAAAGTAAAAACAGATTTTTTGCATTTTTTGCAAACGTATTAAAAATAAAAAACTGAAATCACATTTACATAAGTATTCAGGCCCTTTACTCAGTACTTTGAAGCACCTTTGGCAGGGATTACAGCCTCAAGTCTTCTTGGGTATGACGCTACAAGCTTGGCACACCTGTATTTGGGGAGTTTCTCCCATTCCTCTCTGCAGGTCCTCTCAAACTTGGTCAGGTTGGATGGGGAGCGTCGCTGCACAGCTAGTTTCAGGTCACCAGAGATGTTCGATCGGGTTCAAGTCTGGACTCTGGCAGGGCCACTCAAAGACATGCAGAGACTTGTCCCGAAGCCACTCCTGCTTTGTCTTGGCTGTGTGTTTAGGGTCGTTGTCCTATTGGAAGGTGAACCTTCGCCCCAGTCTAAGGTCCTGCTCTGGAGCAGCTTTTCATCAAGGATCTCAATGTACTTTGCTTCGTTCATCATTCCCATGATCCTGATTAGTCTCCCATTCCCTGCTGCTGAAAGACATCCCCACAGCATGATGCAGCCACCACCACGTCCTCCAGACGTGACGCTTGGCATTCAGGCCAAAGAGTTCGATCTTGGTTTCATCAGACCAGAGAATCTGGTTTCTGAGGGTCTGAATACTTATGTAAATAAGGTGTTTCTGTTTTTATTTTTAATGAATTTGCGCACAAAAAATGCCTGTTTTTGCTTAGTCATTCTGGGGTATTGTGTGTAGATTGAGGACATGTTTTTATTAAAGCCATTTTAGAGTAAGGCTGTAACGTAACAAAATGTGGAAGAAGTGAAGCGGTCTGAATACTTTCCGAAAACACTAACCCTAACCCTATTCTCATGCTAATTCATGATTTCGACTGGCTGAAAAACCTGTCTGTCTCGCTTAAAACGTTCATTAACTATGGTCAGTGCTATCCGGGATCCTTGGGATGTCCTTACCCTTGTTTTAACCATAACCCAAACCTTAACCATTTTAAATGTCAACTTCAGTGGTGTCGGGTTGTACCAATTATCCCGGATAGCACGAACCCTTTAACTATGGAACAGTGGAGATCGAATTTCAATACTGAAACAGTGTTGCAAATGTCAGATAGACAGACTGCAAGAGTTATACAAATCTCCATTTATGAAAAACAAATTGTAGCTATAAGCAAGGGGAGATAATATCTAGATGCTTTTTTAAAGTGGAGATCAAGTTCATAAATTGCCTGGCTGGGCTGATGACAGTGCATTGCGCTGTGAGATGGAACAGAGTAAATAGGCATTTCAATGTCATAGCCTTATTCTGGGGTAACTTGTGGAATAGACACTGGCTGGAACACGGTCTTAACCAATCAGCATCCAGGATTAGTCCTACCTGTTGTATAGTGAGCAGCGTAGGGTTTAGTCCTACCTGTTGTATAGTGAGCAGCGTAGGGTTTAGTCCTACCTGTTTAGTCCTAACTGTCTCTCTAAGCACTTCATGATGACGGAAGTGAGTGCTACGGAGCGGTAGTCGTTTAATGGGAACTGCAGACTGGGATAAGGATTGATTGAATATGTCCGTAAACACACCAGCCAGCTGGTCTGCGCATGCTCTGTGGACGCGGCTGGGGATGCCGTCTGGGCCTGCAGACGGGAAACCCGTTCCGCTAGCGGAACCCCTCGCCAACAGCCAATGGAATTGCAAGGGTGCCAAATACAAATCAACAGAAATCTCATAAATCAAATTTCTCAAACATACAAGTATTAAACACCATTTTAAAGATAAAATTATCTTTAATCCAGCCACAGTGTCTGATTTCAAAAATGCTTTACAGTGAAAGCCCCACAAACGATTGTTAGGTCACCACCAACGCACAGAAAAACCCAGCCATTTTTCCAGCCAAAGAGAGGAGTCACAAAAAGCACAAATAGAGATAAAATTCATCACTAACCTTTGATCTTCATCAGATGACAGTCATAGGGCTTCATGTTACACAATACATGTATGTTTTGTTCGGTAAAGTTCATATTTATGTCGAAAAATCTTATTTTACATTGGCGTGTTATGTTCAGTAGTTCCAAAACATGCCGTGATATTGCAGAGAGCCACATGAATTCACAGAAATACTTCAACTATTATACATGGGAACTTTATCTAAATTTCTCCTTAATGCAACCGCTGTGTCAGATTTTTTTTTTTTACTTTATGGAACAAGCATAATCTGAGAACGGCGCTCAGAGCCCACCCAGCCAGAAAAATATCCGCCATGTTGGGTAGTCAAAATTATTCATAAATAGCATTATAAATATTCACTTACCTTTGATGATCTTTATCAGAATGCACCCCCAGGAATCGAAGTTCCACAATAAATGCTTGTTTTGTTCGATAATGTCCATCATTTATGTCCAATAGCTTCTTTTGTTAGGGCGTTTGGTAAACAAATCCAAAAGCGCGATCTGGTCCATTCGGACAAAACATTCAAAAAGTTATATTACAGGTCGAAGAAACTTGTCAAACTAATTACAGAATCAATCTTTAGGATGTTTTTATCATAAAAGTTCAATAATGTTCCAACCGGAGAATTCCATTGTTTATAGAAAAGCAATGGAACGAGAGCTACCTCTCAAGTGAAAGCGCGTGACTGAGAATGAGGCTGTAGGCAGACCAATTAGTCAAACAGCTCCCATCTGGCCCCACTTCACATGAGCAGGCTGAAACAACATTCTAAAGACGGTTGACATCTATTGGAAGCCTTAGGAAGTGCAACATAACCCATATCCCACTGTGTATTCGATAGGGGTGAGTTCAAAAACTACAAACCTCAGATTTCCCACTTCCAGTTGGATTTTTTCTAAGGTTTTTGCCTGCTATATGAGTTCTGTTATACTCACAGACATCATTTACATTACATTTACATTTACATTTAAGTCATTTAGCAGACGCTCTTATCCAGAGCGACTTACAAATTGGTGCATTCACCTTATGACATCCAGTGGGACAGTCACTTAACAATAGTGCATCTAAAACTTAGGGGGGGTGGGGTGAGAGGGATTACTTAACCTATCCTAGGTATTCCTTAAAGAGGTGGGGTTTCAGGTGTCTCCGGAAGGTGGTGATTGACTCCGCTGTCCTGGCGTCGTGAGGGAGTTTGTTCCACCATTGGGGGGCCAGGGCAGCGAACAGTTTTGACTGGGCTGAGCGGGAGCTGTACTTCCTCAGTGGTAGGGAGGCGAGCAGGCCAGAGGTGGATGAACGCAGTGCCCTTGTTTGGGTGTAGGGCCTGATCAGAGCCTGGAGGTACTGAGGTGCCGTTCCCCTCACAGCTCCGTAGGCAAGCACCATGGTCTTGTAGCGGATGCGAGCTTCAACTGGAAGCCAGTGGAGAGAACGGAGGAGCGGGGTGACGTGAGAGAACTTGGGAAGGTTGAACACCAGACGGGCTGCGGCGTTCTGGATGAGTTGAAGGGGTTTAATGGCACAGGCAGGGAGCCCAGCCAACAGCGAGTTGCAGTAATCCAGACGGGAGATGACAAGTGCCTGGATTAGGACCTGCTCCGCTTCCTGTGTGAGGCAGGGTCGTACTCTGCGGATGTTGTAGAGCATGAACCTACAGGAACGGGCCACCGCCTTGATGTTAGTAGAGAACGACAGGGTGTTGTCCAGGATCACGCCAAGGTTCTTGGCGCTCTGGGAGGAGGACACAATGGAGTTGTCGACCGTGATGGCGAGATCATGGAACGGGCAGTCCTTCCCCGGGAGGAAGAGCAGCTCCGTCTTGCCGAGGTTCAGCTTGAGGTGGTGATCCGTCATCCACACTGATATGTCTGCCAGACATGCAGAGATGCGATTCGCCACCTGGTCATCAGAAGGGGAAAGGAGAAGATTAATTGTGTGTCGTCTGCATAGCAATGATAAGAGAGACCATGTGATGTTATGACAGAGCCAAGTGACTTGGTGTATAGCGAGAATAGGAGAGGGCCAAGAACAGAGCCCTGGGGGACACCAGTGGTGAGAGCGCGTGGTGAGGAGACAGATTCTCGCCACGCCACCTGGTAGGAGCGACCTGTCAGGTAGGACGCAATCCAAGCGTGGGCCGCGCCGGAGATGCCCAACTCGGAGAGGGTGGAGAGGAGGATCTGATGGTTCACAGTATCGAAGGCAGCCGATAGATCTAGAAGGATGAGAGCAGAGGAGAGAGAGTTAGCTTTAGCAGTGCGGAGCGCCTCCGTGATACAGAGGAGAGCAGTCTCAGTTGAATGACTAGTCTTGAAACCTGACTGATTTGGATCAAGAAGGTCATTCAGAGAGAGATAGCGGGAGAGCTGGCCAAGGACGGCACGTTCAAGAGTTTTGGAGAGAAAAGAAAGAAGGGATACTGGTCTGTAATTGTTGACATCGGAGGGATCGAGTGTAGGTTTTTTCAGAAGGGGTGCAACTCTCGCTCTCTTGAAGACGGAAGGGACGTAGCCAACGGTCAGGGATGAGTTGATGAGCGAGGTGAGGTAAGGGAGAAGGTCTCCGGAAATGGTCTGGAGAAGAGAGGAGGGGATAGGGTCAAGCGGGCAGGTTGTTGGGCGGCCGGCCGTCACAAGACGCGAGATTTCATCTGGAGAGAGAGGGAGAAAGAGGTCAGAGCACAGGGTAGGGCAGTGTGAGCAGAACCAGCGGTGTCGTTTGACTTAGCAAACGAGGATCGGATGTCGTCGACCTTCTTTTCAAAATGGTTGACGAAGTCATCTGCAGAGAGGGAGGAGGGGGGAGGGGGCGGAGGATTCAGGAGGGAGGAGAAGGTGGCAAAGAGCTTCCTAGGGTTAGAGGCAGATGCTTGGAATTTAGCGTGGTAGAAAGTGGCTTTAGCAGCAGAGACAGAGGAGGAAAATGTAGAGAGGAGGGAGTGAAAGGATGCCAGGTCCGCAGGGAGGCGAGTTTTCCTCCATTTCCGCTCGGCTGCCCGGAGCCCTGTTCTGTGAGCTCGCAATGAGTCATCGAGCCACGGAGCGGGAGGGGAGGACCGAGCCGGCCTGGAGGATAGGGGACATAGAGAGTCAAGGGATGCAGAGAGGGAGGAGAGGAGGGTTGAGGAGGCAGAATCAGGAGATAGGTGGGAGAAGGTTTGAGCGGAGGGAAGAGATGATAGGATGGAAGAGGAGAGAGTAGCGGGGGAGAGAGAGCGAAGGTTGGGACGGCGCGATACCATCCGAGTAGGGGCAGTGTGGGAGGTGTTGGATGAGAGCGAGAGGGAAAAGGATACAAGGCAGTGGTCGGAGACTTGGAGGGGAGTTGCAGTGAGGTTAGTGGAAGAACAGCATCTAGTAAAGATGAGGTCGAGCGTATTGCCTGCCTTGTGAGTAGGGGGGAAGGTGAGAGGGTGAGGTCAAAAGAGGAGAGGAGTGGAAAGAAGGAGGCAGAGAGGAAAGAGTCAAAGGTAGACGTGGGGAGGTTAAAGTCGCCCAGAACTGTGAGAGGTGAGCCGTCCTCAGGAAAGGAGCTTATCAAGGCATCAAGCTCATTGATGAACTCTCCGAGGGAACCTGGAGGGCGATAAATGATAAGGATGTTAAGCTTGAAAGGGCTAGTAACTGTGACAGCATGGAATTCAAAGGAGGCGATAGACAGATGGGTAAGGGGAGAAAGAGAGAATGACCACTTGGGAGAGATGAGGATCCCGGTGCCACCACCCCGCTGACCAGACGCTCTCGGGGTGTGCGAGAACACGTGGGCGGACGAAGAGAGAGCAGTAGGAGTAGCAGTGTTGTCTGTGGTGATCCATGTTTCCGTCAGTGCCAAGAAGTCGAGGGACTGGAGGGAGGCATAGGCTGAGATGAACTCTGCCTTGTTGACCGCAGATTGGCAGTTCCAGAGGCTACAGGAGACCTGGAACTCCACGTGGGTCGTGCGCGCTGGGACCACCAGAGTAGGGTGGCCGCGAACAAACAGTTCTAGAAACTGAGTGTTTTCTATCCAATACTAATAATAATATGCATATATTAGCATCTGGGACTGAGTAGGAGGCAGTTCACATCTCTCTCTCCTCTCCATCCTGGGGGTCTCAACGTGTATCTCTCTCTCTCTCTTCTCCATCCTGGGGGTCTCAACGTGTATATCTCTCTCTCTCTTCTCCATCCTGGATGTCTCAATGTGTATATCTCTCTTCTCCATCCTGGGGGTCTCAATGTGTATCTCTCTCTCTCTCCTCTCCATCCTGGGGGTCTCAATGTGTATATCTCTCTCTTCTCCATCCTGGATGTCTCAATGTGTATATCTCTCTTCTCCATCCTGGGGGTCTCAATGTGTATCTCTCTCTCTCTCTCCATCCTGGGGGTCTCAATGTGTATATCTCTCTCTTCTCCATCCTGGATGTCTCAATGTGTATATCTCTCTCTCTCCTCTCCATCCTGGGGGTCTCAACGTGTATATCTCTCTCTCTCCTCTCCATCCTGGGGGTCTCAACGTGTATATCTCTCTCTTCTCCATCCTGGGGGTCTCAATGTATATATCTCTCTCTCTCTTCTCCATCCTGGGGGTCTCAACGTGTATATCTCTCTTCTCCATCCTGGGGGTCTCAATGTGTATATCTCTCTCTCTCCTCTCCATCCTGGATGTCTCATTTACATTACATTTAAGTCATTTAGCAGACGCTCTTATCCAGAGCGACTTACAAATTGGATGTGTATATCTCTCTTCTCCATCCTGGGGGTCACAATGTGTATATCTCTCTCTCTCTCTTCTCCATCCTGGATGTCTCAATGTGTATATCTCTCTCTCTCCTCTCCATCCTGGGGGTCTCAATGTGTATATCTCTCTCTCTCCTCTCCATCCTGGGGGTCTCAATGTGTATCTCTCTCTCTCTCTTCTCCATCCTGGGGCTCTCAACGTGTATATCTCTCTCTCTCCTCTCCATCCTGGGGGTCTCAACGTGTATACCTCTCTCTCCTCTCCATCCTGGGGGTCTCAATGTGTATATCTCTCTCTCTCTCTTCTCCATCCTGGATGTCTCAATGTGTATATCTCTTCTCCATCCTGGGGGTCTCAATGTGTATATCTCTCTTCTACATTCTGGGGGTCTCAATGTGTATATCTCTCTTCTCCATCCTGGGGGTCTCAATGTGTATATCTCTCTCTCTCTCTTCTCCATCCTGGGGGTCTCAATGTGTATATCTCTCTCTCTCTTCTCCATCCTGGGGGTCTCAATGTGTATATCTCTCTTCTCCATCCTGGGGGTCTCAACGTGTATATCTCTCTCTCTCCTCTCCATCCTGGATGTCTCAATGTGTATATCTCTCTCTACTCTCCTTGTCCTCTCCTTCAGGAGGAGCTGGTGTCTCGTGTGGAGAAGATGCGTCAGGCCATTCTAGATGGCATCAACTTTACTCGTCCTCCTCCCCCTCTCCCCCCTCTTTCCTTCCTCCGCCCTCCCCCTTCTACTCCCTACCCCCTCTACCCCCCCGGCCCATGGGTAACATGCCCCCCCACTACCACCCTCATCATCCTCACCACCACCCAAATGATCCTCACCACCACCCTCATCATCCTCACCACCACCCAGCCCAGCATCGACCCAGAGGCTTCCCAGGTAAACAACAAACAAACGCATACACAGTATACACGCAGTTCACACATATATAGACAAGCCTTGGTGTTTGTTTGCCAGATTAGAAACACCCAGATCATCATTGTACTGATAGGTGTTCCAACTATACCATTTTCAACCGTTATGGAAAACATTCTCATCCGGTCTGTCTCCCCAGGTCTGCAGTCGATCCCCCCTCAGGGAGGGAAGTTGGAGATAGCCGGCATGGTGGTGGGCCAGTGGGCCGGGAACAAACCACTGCGTGGCAGAGGGGGGCTCAACATGCAGGTGGTGTCGGTCGGAGCAGGGAGAGGGTGAGACTCTGGCTGCTCTTTAAATGAAGCTGTTTATATAAAATAACCTTTTACTGATCTCTCCCCGTCTATATAATATAACCTTTTACTGATCTCTCCCCGTCTATATAATATAACCTTTTACTGATCTCTCCCAGTCTATATAATATAACCTTTTACTGATCTCTCCCAGTCTATATAATATAACCTTTTACTGATCTCTCCCCGTCTATATAATATAACCTTTTACTGATCTCTCCCCGTCTATATAATATAACCTTTTACTGATCTCTCCCCGTCTATATATAATATAACCTTTTACTGATCTCTCCCCTTTTACTGATCTCTCCCCGTCTATATAATATAACCTTTTACTGATCTCTCCCCGTCTATATATCTATCCCCGTCTATATAATATAACCTTTTACTGATCTCTCCCCATCTATATATAATATAACCTTTTACTGATCTCTCCCCCCCGTCTATATAATATAACCTTTTACTGATCTCTCCCCGTCTATATATAATATAACCTTTTACTGATCTCTCCCCTTTTACTGATCTCTAATATAATATAACCTTTTACTGATCTCTCCCCGTCTATATATAATATAACCTTTTACTGATCTCTCCCCGTCTATATAATATAACCTTTTACTGATCTCTCCCCGTCTATATAATATAACCTTTTACTGATCTCTCCCCGTCTATATATAATATAACCTTTTACTGATCTCTCCCCATCTATATATAATATAACCTTTTACTGATCTCTCCCCGTCTATATAATATAACCTTTTACTGATCTCTCCCCGTCTATATATAATATAACCTTTTACTGATCTCTCCCCGTCTATATAATATAACCTTTTACTGATCTCCCCATCCCCTTTTACTGATCTATAATATAACCTTTTACTGATCTCTCCCCGTCTATATAATATAACCTTTTACTGATCTCACCCGTCTCTCTCTCTCTCCCCGTCTCTTTCTCTCTCCCCGTCTCTCTCTTTCCCCGTCTCTCTCTCTCCCCGTCTCTCTCTCCCCGTCTCTCTCTCCCCGTCTCTCTCTCTCTCCCTCCCCGTCTCTCTCTCCCGGTCTCTCTCTCCCCGTCTCTCTCTCTCCCCGTCTCTCTCTCTCCCCGTCTCTCTCTCTCCCCGTCTCTCTCTTTCCCCGTCTCTCTCTCTCCCTCTCCCCGTCTCTCTCTCTCTCCCCGTCTCTCTCTCTCTCCCTGTCTTTCTCTCTCCCCGTCTCTCTCTCTCCACGTCTCTCTCTCCACGTCTCTCTCTCTCCACGTTTCTCTCTCCCCGTCTCTCTCTCTCCACGTCTCTCTCTCCCCGTCTCTCTCTCTCCCCGTCTCTCTCTCTCCACGTCTCTCTCTCTCCACGTCTCTCTCTCTCCACGTCTCTCTCCACGTCTCTCTCTCCCCGTCTCTCTCTCTCTCCACGTCTCTCTCTCTCTCCACGTCTCTCTCTCTCTCCACGTCTCTCTCTCTCTCCACGTCTCTCTCTCTCCACGTCTCTCTCTCTCCACGTCTCTCTCTCCACGTCTCTCTCTCTCTCCACGTCTCTCTCTCTCTCCACGTCTCTCTCTCCACGTCTCTCTCTCTCTCCACGTCTCTCTCTCCCACGTCTCTCTCTCCACGTCTCTCTCTCCACGTCTCTCTCTCTCCCCGTCTCTCTCTCTCCCCGTCTCCCTCTCTCTCCCCGTCTCCCTCTCTCTCCCCGTCTCCCTCTCTCTCCCCGTCTCTCTCTCTCTCTCCCGGTCTCTCTCTCCACGTCTCTCTCTCTCTCCCCCGGTCTCTCTCTCCCCGTCTCTCTCTCCCCGGTCTCTCTCTCCCCGTCTCTCTCTCTCCCCGTCTCTCTCTCTCTCTCCCCGTCTCTCTCTTGCTCTCCCCGTCTCTCTCTCTCTCTCCCCGTCTCTCTCTCGCTCCCCGTCTCTCGCTCCTCCTGTTTCTCTCGCTCCCCGTGTCTCTCTCTATGTCTCGCTCTCTGTCCCTCTCTCCAGAAGGGGTAAGGACATCCCAGCGAAAGCAGGACGAGGAGTTAAAAAGGTGACTGCCAAGTCATTAAGGTTAAGGTGACTGCCAAGTCATTAAGGTTAAGGTGACTGCAAAGTCATTAAGGTTGGGCCATTTTATGATTGCGTCGTCTATCGACGATGTTTGACTGCCATCGTTGACTGTGACGATATCATGATGTCACAAAATATGTTTTGGCATATTTGAGTCTGGCAGCACACAACAGGGCTGTGCAGTGAGCACACAGTAGGGCTGTGCAGTGAGCACACAGTAGGGCAACATACCAAATGGTCTGTTCCCTACTGGCCTTCGCCTCAATGGTCTATACATATGTGATAGGTAGACTATTAACTTAATGCAAGAGAACAATGTAGCTTGTAGAAGAGACCAGAGCAAAATGTCAGCTAGGTCCTAACGTGGTTTTTGTCTCCTCTCCAATGTGGGATAATAATGGACCTTTTGCAGCACAAACTCTGTGTCTTATTGTTTCAAAATCTTAATTTCCCTTTTTCCATTTGAATGGGATTTGTCAGGCTAGTCATAGCCTACTGTTTGAATGGGATTTGTTAGACTAGGCATAGCATAGGCATAGCCTACTCTTTGAATGGGACTTGTTAGACTAGGCATAGCCTACTCTTTGAATGGGATTTGTTAGGCTAGGCATAGCCTACTCTTTGAATGGGACTTGTTAGACTAGGCATAGCCTACTCTTTGAATGGGATTTGTTAGACTAGGCATAGCCTACTCTTTGAATGGGATTTGTTAGGCTAGGCATAGCCTACTCTTTGATGATCAACCATGGAATGAGTCTATAGACCTGAGTTCCATCTCAGTTTGTGAATAAAAACAGCGCTGGAAAGGGGAGACTCACCAACACTATGGTGGGCACTGCTCTACCACCCCCACAAGTGTCGGGCCTCCTCTGAAGGTAACCGCTACTGCGTTTTAAAGGGAATGGAAGTATGAAGGTACTTCACTCAAAAAGGGTGTAATATGTGTAATTATATGTATATATTACATACCATTCAAAAATATGTATACAGTGCCTTGCGAAAGTATTCGGCCCCCTTGAACTTTGCGACCTTTTGCCACATTTCAGGCTTCAAACATAAAGATATAAAACTGTATTTTTTTGTGAAGAATCAACAACAAGTGGGACACAATCATGAAGTGGAACGACATTTATTGGATATTTCAAACTTTTTTAACAAATCAAAAACTGAAAAATTGGGCGTGCAAAATTATTCAGCCCCCTTAAGTTAATACTTTGTAGCGCCACCTTTTGCTGCGATTACAGCTGTAAGTCGCTTGGGGTATGTCTCTATCAGTTTTGCACATCGAGAGACTGACATTTTTTCCCATTCCTCCTTGCAAAACAGCTCGAGCTCAGTGAGGTTGGATGGAGAGCATTTGTGAACAGCAGTTTTCAGTTCTTTCCACAGATTCTCGATTGGATTCAGGTCTGGACTTTGACTTGGCCATTCTAACACCTGGATATGTTTATTTTTTAACCATTCCATTGTAGACGTTGCTTTATGTTTTGGATCATTGTCTTGTTGGAAGACAAATCTCCGTCCCAGTCTCAGGTCTTTTGCAGACTCCATCAGGTTTTCTTCCAGAATGGTCCTGTATTTGGCTCCATCCATCTTCCCATCAATTTTAACCATCTTCCCTGTCCCTGCTGAAGAAAAGCAGGCCCAAACCATGATGCTGCCACCACCATGTTTGACAGTGGGGATGGTGTGTTCAGGGTGATGAGCTGTGTTGCTTTTATGCCAAACATAACGTTTTGCATTGTTGCCAAAAAGTTCAATTTTGGTTTCATCTGACCAGAGCACCTTCTTCCACATGTTTGGTGTGTCTCCCAGGTGGCTTGTGGCAAACTTTAAACAACACTTTTTATGGATATCTTTAAGAAATGGCTTTCTTCTTGCCACTCTTCCATAAAGGCCAGATTTGTGCAATATACGACTGATTGTTGTCCTATGGACAGAGTCTCCCACCTCAGCTGTAGATCTCTGCAGTTCATCCAGAGTGATCATGGGCCTCTTGGCTGCATCTCTGATCAGTCTTCTCCTTGTATGAGCTGAAAGTTTAGAGGGATGGCCAGGTCTTGGTAGATTTGCAGTGGTCTGATACTCCTTCCATTTCAATATCGCTTGCACAGTGATCCTTGGGATGTTTAAAGCTTGGGAAATCTTTTTGTATCCAAATCCAGCATTAAACTTCTTCACAACAGTATCTCGGACCTGCCTGGTGTGTTCCTTGTTCTTCATGATGCTCTCTGCACTTTTAACGGACCTCTGAGACTATCGCAGTACAGGTGCATTTATACGGAGACTTGATTACACACAGGTGGATTGTATTTATCATCATTAGTCATTTAGGTCAACATTGGATCATTCAGAGATCCTCACTGAACTTCTGGAGAGAGTTTGATGCACTGAAAGTAAAGGGGCTGAATAATTTTGCACGCCCAATTTTTCAGTTTTTGATTTGTTAAAAAAGTTTGAAATATCCAATAAATGTCGTTCCACTTCATGATTGTGTCCCACTTGTTGTTGATTCTTCACAAAAAATACAGTTTTATATCTTTATGTTTGAAGCCTGAAATGTGGCAAAAGGTCGCAAAGTTCAAGGGGGCCGAATACTTTCGCAAGGCACTGTATATACATACCCTTCAAACATATGTATATATACATACCATTCAAACATATGTATATATACATACCATTCAAACATTTGGAGACGCTTAGAAATGTCCTTGTTTTTGAAAGAAAAGTACATTTTTTTGTCCATTAAAATAACATCAAATTGATCAGAAATACAGTGTAGACATTGTTAATGTTGTCAATGACTATTGTAGCTGGAAACAGCTGATTTTTAATGGAATATCTACAGTTGAAGTCTGAAGTTTACATACACTTAGGTTGGAGTCATTAAAACTCGTTTTTCAACCACTCCACACATTTCTTGTTAACAAATTATAGTTTTGCCAAGGCGGTTAGGTCATCTACTGTGTGCATGACACAAATAATTTTTCTAACAATTGGTTAGACAGATTATTTCACAATTCCAGTGGGTCAGAAGTTTACATACACTAAGTTGACTGTGTCTTTAAACAGCTTGGAAAATTGCAGAAAATGATGTCATGGCTTTAGAAGCTTCTGATAGGCTAATTGACATCATTTGAGTCAATTAGAGGTGTACCTGTGGATGTATTTCAAGGCCTACCTTCAAACTCAGTGCCTCTTTGCTTGACATCATGGGAAAATCAAAAGAAATCAGCCAAGACCTCCACAATCTGGTTCATCCTTGGGAGCAATTTCCAAACGCCTGAAGGTAACACGTTCATCTGTACAAACAATAGTGCGCAAGTATAAACACCATGGGACCACGCAGCCGTCACACCGCTCAGGAAGGAGACGCGTTCTGTCTCCAGAGATGAATGTACTTTAGTGCGAAAAGTGCAAATCAATCCCAGAACAACAGCAAAGGACCTTGTGAAGATGCTGGAGGAAACAGGTACAAAAGTATCTATATCCACAGTTAAACGAGTCCTATATCGACATAACCTGAAAGGCCACTCAGCAAGGAAGAAGCCACTGCTCCAAAACCACCATAAAAAAGCCAGACTTGGAGGAAAAAGGGGGAGGCTTGCAAGCCGAAGAACACCATCCCAACCGTGAAGCACGGGGGTGGCAGCATCATGTTGTGGGGGTGCTTTGCTGCAGGAGGGACTTCACAAAATAGATGGCATCATGAGGCAGGAAAATGATGTGAATATTTTGAAGCAACATCTCCAGACATCAGTCAGGAAGTTAAAGCTTGGTCGCAAATGGGTCTTCCAAATGGACAATGAGCCCAAGCATACTTCCAAGGTTGTGTCAAAATGGCTTAAGGGCAACAAAGTCATTGTATTATAACACAAAGACCTCAATCCTATAGAACATGTGTAGGTAGAACTGAAACTTCTGACCCTCTGGGAATGTGATGAAGGAAATAAAAGCTGAAATAACTACTATTATTCTGACATTTCACATTCTTAAAATAAAGTGGTGATCCTAACTGACCTAAGACAGGCAATTTTTACTAGGATTAAATGTGATCACGCTCTCCGCAGCCAATGTGAGTAAGACCTTTAAAAAGGTCAACATTCACAAGGCCGCAGGGCCAGATGGATTACCAGGACGTGTACTGCGAGCATGCGCTGACCAACTGGCAAGTGTCTTCACTGACATTTTCAACCTGTCCCTGACTGAGTCTGAAATACCAACAGTCCCTGTGCTCAAGAACACTAAGGTAACCTGCCTAAATGGTTACCGCCCCGTAGCACTCACGTCTGTAGCCATCAAGCGCTTTGAAAGGCTGGTCATGGCTCACATTAACACCATCATCCCAGAAACCCTAGACCCACTCCGATGTGTATACCGCTCCAACAGATCCTCAGATGATGCCATCTCTATTGCACTCCACACTCCCCTTTCCCACCTGGACAGAAGGAACACCTATGTGAGAATGCTATTCATTGACTACAGCTCATCGTTCAACACCATAGTTATCTCAAAGCTCATCACTAAGCTAAGGACCCTGGGACTAAACCCCTCCCTCTGCAACTGGATCCCGGATTTCCTGGCGGGCCACCCCCAGGTGGTGAGGGTAGGTAACAAAACATCCGCCATGCTGATCCTCAACACGGGGGCACCTCAGGGGTGCGTGCTCAGTCCCCTCCTGTACTCCCTGTTCACTCATGACTGCACGGCCAGGCACAAGTAGAAACACCATCATTAAGTTTGATGATGACAACAAAGACGATACAGCCTATAGGGAGGAGGTCAGAGACCTGGCCGTGTGGTGCCAGGACAACAACCTCTCCCTCAACGTGTGCAAGACAAAGGAGCTGATCGTGGACTACAGGAAAAGGAAGACCGAGCACGCCCCTACTAACATCGACGGGGCTGTAGTGGAGCTGGTCAAGAGTTTTTCAAGTTCCTTGGTGTCTACATCACCAACAAACTATCATAGTCCACACACCAAGGCAGTCGTGAAGAGGGAAAGACAACACCTTTCCCCTCTCAGGAGACTGAAAAGATTTGGCATGGGTCCCCAAATCGTTGAAAAGTTCTACAGCTGCACCATTGAGGGCATCCTGACCAGTTCCATCGCCGCCTGGTATGGCAACTGCTCGGCATCTGACTGTAAGGCGCTACAGAGGGTAGTGCGTACGACTCAGTACATCACTGGGTCCAAGCTTCCTGACATCCAGGACCTCTATAATAGGCAGTGTCAGAGGAAAGCCCAAAAATTTGTCAGAGACTCCAGTCACACAAATCGTAGACTGCCACCGGACTATTACATTGACACCCCCCTCCACTGCTGCTACTCGCTGTTAATTATCTATGCATAGTCACTTCATCCCTACCTACATGTACAAATGACCTCGACTAACCTGTACCCCCGCACATTGACCCTGTAAATAGTCTCGTTATTGTTATTTTGTTACATTTTTTTTATTTTTTACTTTAGTTAATTTGGTAAATATTTTCTTAACTCTTCTTGAACTGCACTGTTGGTTAAGGGCTTGTAAGTAAGCATTTCACGGTAAAGTCTACTCTTGTTGTATTCGGCTCATGTGACAAATAAAGTTTGATTTGATTTAGCAATGACTTTGTGACTGTGGTAACTCGTGAAAACAGAATGTAACTTGATGGAATGATGTCCAGATAATAAGATAAAACAATAATAGCCTACACTTTATATATATATTTGAAGGTAGGCTAATATAAATATTATCTGATTATTTTTGACAAGACAAACATAGGCCTACCAGTTAGAAAATAATTTGTAGACCAGATTAAATCATTAACTAGGCCTAATACTGTTTTCAACAATGATTTAATGAGATTGATTGTGACTTTACTAACAATTTAAACACAAAATAATGACATTACCAACCAAATCACAGTTCTGGTATAACCATATGTAAAGGCTCTTTACTAAAGAGAGGTAGTTGTAGATAACTAACTCTAAGTAAACATGAACTCTCTCTCCTCTCCTCCCCCAGACACATTCCCCCTCCTCCAGCAGCCCCACCAAGCCTGAGGAGGAGGAGGAGCCTAACTCGGGGGCCGTGACCCAGCAGCTGAATGGCAGCCCTGCAGCCTCCGGTATTGGCCAGCCTCTGGATCTGCCCCCACTGGCCCATCCAATCCCGTGTGCCTTAGCAAGCAGAGACAACCAAACAGAGGAGGCCCCCTGTTGCCTTGACGACTGTCCTTCAGACGGAACACTAACGAAGGAGGCGTGATGAGGCTTTCCCAGAATGCACCAGGGTGTTCTGAAAAAGCTGTCTGTGTTTCACTGCCCCTTGATTTTGTCATGTAGTTTTATTTTATCTTAATGATCAGAGGTGTTTCTCCATGAGTCCATATGTATGTAAGCCCCTGCCTACCTAAAGCACCGCCCCCATGGCCCGTCGCTATAGTAACCCCAGCCCACTGTCTCATGATGTTCTGATGGTCCCTCCCTACTGTTAATATTCCTACCGGGATCCTTGCGGTTAGACTTGAACTACGGTGTTTAGTAGTAGTGTGTTTAGATACACTAACGTCGACACTACCACACACTGTTGGCTAGGTGCCTGGGTTTGGTTGCCGGGTGTGTCGGTTGTTGCCATAGGGACCTCATGGTGAGCTCAGAGTTCCAGGAGTGTTGGACTCTAGAAGTGTCAGAGGAGGAATAGCGAAAGAGGAGGATGATGAATGAATGAGTGCAGTGTTTGTGTGCTAAATAAGCCCGGTTTACCACCAATAATGATTTATTAGTGTTAGCCGCGCCAATAACCACCCAGAGCGCGTGTTTGCATTGCTCTAACCCTTCAGTCGCATTTGCACCGCCGCACCGCTAATGCATTAGCATGCTAACGTAGCCCACACCTTGAATAACATGAGCACTTGCCCTAATATGTTATCATGCTAAGTTAGCCTAGCCCAGCTGTATTTAGACCCCCTGACCACAGATGTAATGTATGTACGCACCTTAACCTGACGCTCCAACGTATGGAAGCTCTTACCCCTATATTAGATCCCCTATGCTCTGATTGTATATCCCAGCAGAGAGCACTTACTAATTTTGGATTCATTGAGTGAATATGGATTATTATTGACCAGACCCCTAGACAGTTTGTCTGACCTGATGAAGTCCCTTGCGACCTAGGAAATCACTTTGATCATTGACCTCAAGGTCTATTTTAACATGGCCTTTGTGTTGTGCAAACGAGACCTGTTTGAATGTGATCAGAGTAGGGCTGCACAATTCATCCAAACCGCAATATTGACATGTGCAATATCCATATCGCAATATTTTGCAACCCCACTCAGCCGTGGGTACGGTCCGTTATTATAGTTGACTCTGTCGTCCCTCTCCTCTTGCGGCTGCTTCCTACAACTCAAGCAGCACAGTTCCTCTTCTGTTAGATTCACTAGAAGCTTCCATGCTGTTCTGTTAGGTCAAATGCAGTCAACACATTGTTCCAAACAAGAATGATGCTGCTTTCCACTTCTTAATATAAATCATTATATTTATCTGATTCCAACTGTGTTTTGATCGATCACAGGTCAAATTGTAATATGTGTTCAAAGTAAATAAAATGTGCCAATATGGTGCAGCCCTAGAACGGCGTGGTCTTCAGAAGAAGCACATTTAGTTTTAAAAGGAATCCTCTAGCAGGTCAAAACATTCACGCGATCAGAGATAGAGGACATCTTTGTATCTGTACCGTTATTGCATCTATGACAGTATGGGCAGCTCTATTGAGCCTAGCTTCATTTTAAAGTAGTCTATTTTCTTCACAGTTAGCTAATCCCTCCCAGTTTGACATGACTTCAACAGGGTCACCAGGAGGGTTCGGCCAATGAAGTTGGGAGGCCCACACAGTCGACTACATTGAAATGGTGGAAGCGCTCAATGGCGCTGCCCAGGCTAATACGGCCTGTTGGCCAGTAGAGGCCTCTATCATTCTCTATGGGCCAAGTACGGTGCCACGTCAGAGGACGGGAGGGTCAGGGCTTAAAGGTCAGAGTGCTGACGCTACCAAGCTCCTCTTCTGACTGGCACCTTGTCTAAATGAACCCAAGGCTGCATCTGAAATGGCATTCCCTGCGTAGTGCATCAGAAGCAGTGCATTATGGGGGGTAGGTTGCCTTTAGAGACAAGACCTGATGAAGTCCCAAAGCATAGGCCCACACTAGCCTTGTCAGCTGGCTGGCCAATCAGGACAGGCCTGGTAGCACTGCCTGGTGATTGGTTAGTCGTTTCCACGGCGATAGCCCAGCATTCTAAGCTCTTTATCTAACAGGAAGCACTTCCCCCAAACCAATCAGCAGGGGTTTAAGGTGAAAACACTTGCATGTTCCGCCCACAATCTAAAGATCCTAAATAGTTTTAATGTTAAACTCTTTATGTTGTCATCATTATAGTAGAGGATAAAGTATCATTTTAATAGGTCTGCTCTGAGACCAATCAGAGTATTGACTTGATTTAATGTTAGAAGACTACAGAGAGATAGCAGAGAGGAATCAGTTTTAATGTTAGTAGGAGACTACAGAGAGATAGCAGAGAGGAATCAGTTTTAATGTTAGTAGGAGACTACAGAGAGATAGAAGAGAGGAATCAGTTTTAATGTTTGTAGGAGACTACAGAGAGATAGAAGAGAGGAATCAGTTTTAATGTTTGTAGGAGACTACAGAGAGATAGAAGAGAGGAATCCGTTTTAATGTAAGTAGGAGACTACAGAGAGATAGAAGAGAGGAATCAGTTTTAATGTTAGTAGGAGACTACAGAGAGATAGCAGGGACTAACCTCTACAGGACTGTCAGACAATAGTAACCGTGTTGGACTAAGTTCTACAGGACTGTCAGACAATAGTAACTGTGTTGGACTAAGTTCTACAGGACTGTAGTTGACACAAACAGAAAAGGTCTGGCTGCTAAGTAGTCCAATTGCAGGCCAAACTACCGTAGTAGAATGGAAATAACCCCCGCAGAGGGCACAGTTGCCAGAACAACCGTAACATCTGAATGGAGACAGCACTTCGAACCCACATGGGTTTGGATTTCTGCAGCTCATGACTGTGTTGTGGGACTGTTTACAAGCAAATAGAGAGTTTGGGGATTAATTCCACATCAAGTATTTGGAACAACAATCTTTTAGGGATATCTAGCAGACAGAGTTTATCCTGGATGGAGAAGAGCCCCACTGGTCATATAATACCCAGCATGACTAGACGACTACGACTCATACATACATATACAGTATAATACTTTAACCTTTCATTACTGTAGTACAATAAAACGGACCACTGCAGGTCATGAGTATGGCTCGTCAGCCAGGAGGAGTGGTGAGCCTATTTATGTCACTCCACTATCTGACAAAATTCCATCTCTTTCTCTCCCATCTGACAAACCCATCTCCATCTCTCTTCTCTCCCCCATCTGTTGTCTCTCCCACCCATCTCTCTCCCTCCTCCCATCTCTCTCCTCCTCCCAACTCTCTCTCTCTCTCCCATCTGTTGTCTCTTCAACCCATCTCTCTCTCTCTCCTCCCATCTCTCTCTCTCTCCCTCCTCCCATCTCTCTCTCTCCTCCCATCTCTCTCCTCCCATCTCTCTCCCTCCTCCCATCTCTCTCTCTCCTCCCAACTCTCTCTCTCTCCTCCCATCTGTTGTCTCTTCAACCCATCTCTCTCTCCTCCCATCTCTCTCCTCCCATCTCTCTCTCTCTCCTCCCATCTCTCTCCTCCCATCTCTCTCTCTCTCCTCCCATCTGTTGTCTCTTCAACCCATCTCTCTCCTCCCATCTCTCTCTCTCCTCCCATCTCTCTCTCCTCCCATCTCTCTCTCTCCTCCCATCTCGCTCTCTCTCCTCCCATCTCTCTCTCTCCTCCCATCTCTCTCCTCCCATCTCGCTCTCTCTCCTCCCATCTGTTGTCTCTTCAACCCATCTCTCTCCTCCCATCTCTCTCTCTGTCCTCCCATCTCTCTCTCTCTCTTCCCATCTCTCTCTGTCCTCCCATCTCTCTCTCTCCTCCCATCTCTCTCCTCCCATCTCGCTCTCTCTCCTCCCATCTGTTGTCTCTTCAACCCATCTCGCTCTCTCTCCTCCCATCTCTCTCTCTCCTCCCATCTCTCTCTCCCATCCCATCTCGCTCTCTCTCCTCCCATCTCGCTCTCTCTCCTCCCATCTCTCTCTCTCCTCCCATCTCTCTCCTCCCATCTCGCTCTCCTCCCATCTCGCTCTCTCTCCTCCCATCTGTTGTAGTTCTCTTCAACCACACTGATACATCTTTCACCAACACACACAAATGAAGAGTACCCTCCCATCTACATATCTCTCTGTCCTCCCATCTACCAATATACTACATATCTCCAACCACACAGTACCAATATACACAGTACATATCCCATCTATACACAGTACATATCTGTCCAATCCCATCTCCAACCACACAGTACTATACACAGTACATATCTCCAACCACACAGTCCCATCTATCTCCAACCACACAGTACCAATATACACAGTACATATCTCCAACCACACAGTATCAATATACTCCCCATCAATATACACAGTACATATCTCCAACCACACAGTATCAATATACTCTACATATCTCCAACCACACAGTATCAATATACACAGTCATCCAACCACACAGTCTACATATCTCCAACCACACAGTACTATACACAGTACATATCTCCAACCACACAGTACCAATATACACAGTACATATCTCCCCATCTGTTGTCTCATATCCAACCACACAGTACCAATATACACCATCTCCAACCACACAGTACCAATATACACAGTACATATCTCCAACCACACAGTCAATATACCAGTCATATCTCCAACCACACAGTACCAATATACACAGTACATATCTCCCATACCAATATACACAGTACATATCTCCAACCACACAGTACCAATATACACAGTACATATCTCCAACCACACAGTACCAATATACACAGTACATATCTCCAACCACACAGTACCAATATACACAGTACATATCTCCAACCACACAGTACCAATATACACAGTCCTCCATCTGTACATGTCTATTCAACCACACAGTCCAATATACACAGTACATATCTCCAACCACACAGTACCAATATACTACATATCTCCAACCACACAGTACCAATATACACAGTACATATCTCCAACCACACAGTACCAATATACCCATATCTCCAACCACACAGTACCAATATACACAGTACATATCTCCTCCCAGTACATATCTCCAACCACACAGTACCAATATACCAGTACATATCTCCAACCACACAGTACCAATATACACAGTACATATCTCCAACCCATACCAATATACACAGTACATATCTCCCCCATTTACACAGTACATATCTCCAACCACACAGTACCAATATACACAGTACATATCTCCAACCACACAGTACCAATATACACAGTACATATCTCCAACCACACAGTAAATATACACAGTACATATCTCCAACCACACAGTACCAATATACATACATATTCAACCACACAGTACCAATATACACAAATATCTCCAACCACACAGAAATATACACAGTACATATCTCCAACCACACAGTACCAATATACACAGTACATATCTCCAACCACACAGTACCAATATACACAGTACATATCTCCAACCACACAGTACCAATATACACAGTACATATCTCCAACCACACAGTACCAATATACACATACATATCTCCAACCACACAGTACCAATATACACAGTACATATCTCCAACCACACAGTACCAATATACACAGTACATATCTCCAACCACACAGTACCAATATACACAGTACATATCTCCAACCACACAGTACCAATATACACAGTACATATCTCCAACCACACAGTACCAATATACACAGTACATATCTCCAACCACACAGTACCAATATACACAGTACCAATATCAATATACACAGTACATATCTCCAACCACACAGTACCAATATACACAGTACATATCTCCAACCACACAGTACCAATATACACAGTACATATCACAGTACATATCTCCAACCACACAGTACCAATATACACAGTACATATCTCCAACCACACAGTACCAATATACACAGTACATATCTCCAACCACACAGTAATATACCAATATACACAGTACATATCTCCAACCACACAGTACCAATATACACAGTACATATCTCCAACCACACAGTACCAATATACACAGTACATATCTCCAACCACACAGTACCAATATACACAGTACATATCTCCAACCACAAGTACCAATATACACAGTACATATCTATACTCTTGCTCATGTATCAATATACACAGTACATATCTCCAACCACACAGTACCAATATACACATTAAATATCTCTTGCTCATGTCTCTGTGCTCTCTGTTCCCTCTAGGACCGTTTCTATTGGCTGTTTTCTGACCCCGCCCCTAACCACCCCCACTAATATTCTATATCGTGATGAACTTTTCTTAGTGATTATCAGTTTCTCTGTAAACTAGCCAGAATCTGGAAGGAAAAAAGTAAACAACAAAAATAAATCTAACTGTTTTATTCAATTGTAGTTTAAACTGTGTTTTTTCTTACTATTTTGAATGTCTCTTCTAACCCTTCTATCAAAGCATTCGTTTTGAGAGGCTTTAGCCAACCATAGAGATGTAAACTGAAACCATTCAATATATGATCCTTCTCCGTATTTGATATTATGCCATCGATCGTCTTAAAGACCACTTCGCCGTTGTTACTAAGTTAAGTATCGCACGTCAAAACATTTTAAAATAATCATCGTCTCTGCACTACGTTGGTATATTCTGTTTATCGTCCCTTATAAAGATTTAATGGTCAACTCGTTAAGTGAAGCTGAACTTTGCACAGAGTTAGAAGTCTCACATTACCACCCTGAGAACCAAAGTCCCCCTCCCCCGTTTCCCTGCCATGATGGTATGCCCCAAACCAATAACCTATCAAGAGATTCTATGATGACGTCACAGCACGTGTGATTGGTTTACCCCTATTGAGTGGAGTTTTGTGATGAGTAGAACAGAACTGTGTTGGATGCTGTAGGACTGTTATGTGTCAGTACATGGATGGATGAATAGCTACGCCGACTGACTGGTCCAGACAAGATGAGCCTGCAGGGAAAAGAGACAATGAGACATTCCAAATGGCACCCTGTTCCCTATAATAGTGCACTACTTTATACCTTGTGGTGCAGGAAGGTTTCAGTCATGTTTCATTTCTGAGACTCTTATGGTCCTCGTCACGAGTAGTGTTCTAGAAAGGGAACAGGATGTCATTTGGGATGCTGCCAGGGAGCTGGCCAGTCAATTCAGGTCACATGGCCAGGTCACATGATTATTTTATCATCCAGGTGTCAGTCTAAATCTCTGTACTACTACATCACCTTCTCAACCCACTAACATGTATACTACAGTACATCATGTAAACTAGCGGTAATGTGAGTACATCATGTACTGTAAGCCACGCCCCCCTAAACAACAACATCCGTAAAGGATTCCTCTTCATTATTATGATTATTGCTGTTATGATATTTATTGGTATAATTTGTCATTGTTAGCTAAATGGAAACACCAGAATGTTGTTGTGGAGAGGGCTTTTATATTCTTATGGCTGTGGAGGAAGTGATGTCAGAGGACAGGAACAGGAAGGAAGGAGAGGCGTGATGATGTAAAGATGGTCATGTTTGTTGGGAAATGACATCCAGTGCTGAAATAAAATTTATTCTTATAGGAAAAAAATGAACTTACCGCTGTCAGTGTGTTCTTTTGATCTTTCTGTTTGGGCCCAGTTAGTAAGTGGTCCTTGTTATCTGGGATCCTTGGGACGTCCAACTCTGACGTCACTCAATTGAAGTTGAAATGATAAATGGTTAGTGTCATTTTGTTGGTCGGTGGAGCACGCAGGCAGGCAGAAGACCGACCAAAACGCGACTCTGGACGGTGCAGCCATCCAGTCAGCGGTGGTGGAACATGGTCGGAGCCGAGGGAGCTGCATCGGGGGGGACTTCGACAGGCTGCGAGAGTGATGAGGTCGACGCTGTCTCATCCACTAGTTAAGCTCAAGGCCAGGAAGTGATGTGGAAAACATGACATTTCGACAGAATATGAAGGCTTTATTCTGGGGGGAAAAAATCATTCAGCAAAATGCATTGACAATTCTCATTCCAGCTTATCCCGAGTGTGGGAATTCCTCCAGGTCAGAGGGCAATTCCGATGAAGGACTGTGTTCCACAGCTAGTTACAAGTGTGTCAGAGTGGTATAGTCAGTGTGAAGCCTGGGGTTTGACACCATCCACATTAAAAATCTATTGGGCCGAAATATTAGAAGTTTTTTGCAGTTCCAACCGAAGACTGCAGGCCAAAGCCGATTGAATTTGGAAGTTGTTACTCTGCTTGGCAAAGATGGATCTCGATTCGCGGCAGACGCACAATATCACAAGCGCTGTAAAGCCAAGGTGCTCAGAGCTGAGGAGTTAGGCCAGTTCGCTGCACTGAGTTCGCAGGCTATTCCTTTGGTTCTCAAAAGACTGGAAGTCCGAGCCACCTGCTCTGACAGGCGTAGGTTTGCGGCTCTCATAACCAACCGATTAGCAATATTTAACGGGACGAGGCAAAACCAAGTCACCATGTTCAGTGAAAGGGAATTTATGGAAGTTACCCAGGAAAGTGGGTGTCATGATATGTGTGTTGCAGGCCATAAAACAAACTATAGCTACAGGACTGGTCAAAAGTTTGGACACACCTACTCATTCAAGGGTTTTTCTTTATTTTTACTCTTTTCTACATTGTAGAATAATAGCAAAGACATAAAAACTATGAAATAACACATATGGAATCATGTACGAATCAGTGTTAAACAAATCTAAATATATTTTATATTTCAAATTCTTCAATTATATCAACAGGATGTGCTTGGCCTGTCAACAGGATGCGCTTGGCCTGTCAACAGGATGCGCATGGCCTTTTCAACATGATGCGCTTGGCCTGTCAACAGGATGCTCTTGGCCTGTCAACAGGATGCTCTTGGCCTTTTCAACAGGATGCGCTTGGCCTGTCAACAGGATGCTCTTGGCCTGTCAACAGGATGCGCTTGGCCTGTCAACAGGATGCTCTTGGCCTTTTCAACAGGATGCGCTTGGCCTGTCAACAGGATGCGCTTGGCCTGTCAACAGGATGCTCTTGGCCTTTTCAACAGGATGCGCTTGGCCTGTCAACAGGATGCGCTTGGCCTGTCAACAGGATGCTCTTGGCCTGTCAACAGGATGCTCTTGGCCTGTCAACAGGATGCGCTTGGCCTGTCAACAGGATGCTCTTGGCCTGTCAACAGGATGCGCTTGGCCTATTCAACAGGATGCGCTTGGCCTTTTCAAAAGGATGCTCTTGGCCTGTTAACAGGATGCTCCCATGTTATTTACTTAGTTAACTTTTAACTAGGCAAGTCAGTTAAGAACAAATTCTTATTTACAATGACAGTGGGTTAAATGCTTTGTGCAGGGCCTGAATGACAGATTTTTACCTTGTCAGTTCGGAGATTCAATCTAGAAACCTTTCGGTTACTGGCCCAACACTCTAACCACTAGGCTACCTGCCGCCCCAAAGAGTAGTTCTCTGACCGGGAATTGAACCCAGGCCGCGACATGAGTGAATCCCCACTCCTCTGCAAAAGAAGTTTTGAACCTCTCGGAATCAAATTAAATTCAAATCAAATGTTATTTGTCACATACACATGGTTAGCAGATGTTAATGCGAGTGTAGTGAAATGCTTGTGCTTCTAGTTCCGACCATGCAGTAATATCTAACAAGTAATCTAACAATTTCACAACAACTACATTTTACACACAAGTGTAAAGGAATGAATATGTACATATAAATATATGGATGAGAGATTTACGAACGGCATAGGCAAGATACAGTAGATGGTATGGAATACAGTATATACATATGAGATGTGTAATGTAGGGTATGTAAACATTATATAAAGTGGCATTGTTTAAAGTGACTAGTGATACATTTATTACATCCAATTTTTTATTATTAAAGTGGCTAGAGATTTGAGTCAGTATGTTGGCAGCAGCCACATGTTGGCTGTTTAACAGTCTGATGGCCTTGAGATAGAAGCTGTTTTTCACTCTCGGTCCCAGGTTTGCTGCACCTGTACTGACTTCACCTTCTGGATGAAAGTGGGGTGAACAGGCAGTGGCTCAGGTGGTTGTTGTTTTGTAGTGTTTTTAAAATTGTATAAACTGCCTTAATTTTGTGGGACCCCAGGAAGAGTAATGGGGATCCATAATAAATACAAATAAACTCAGCAAAAATAGAAACATCCCTTTATCAGGTCCATGTCTTTCAAAGAATTCGTAAAAATCCAAATAACTTCACAGATCTTCATTGTAAAGGGTTTAAACACCATTTTCCATGCTAGTTCAATGAACCATTAACAATTTATGAACACGCACCTGTGGAACGGTCGTTAAGAGACTAACAGCTTACAGACGGTAGGCAATTAAGGTCACAGTTATGAAAACTTAGGACACTAAAGAGGCCTTTCTACTGACTCTGAAAAACACCAAAAGAAAGATGCCCAGGGTCCCTGCTCATCTGCGGGAACGTGCCTTAGTCATGCTGCAAGGAGGCATGAGGACTGCAGATGTGTCCAGGACAATAAAAGCCCAGATCTCAATCCCATTGAGCACGTCTGGGTCCTTTTGGATCGGAGGGTGAGGGCTAGGGCCATTCCCCCTCAGAAATATTTGAGAACTTGCAGGTGCCTTGGTGGAAGAGTGGTGTAACATCTCACAGGAAGAACTGGCAAATCTGGTGCAGTCCGTGTGATGCACTGCAGTACTTACTGCAGCTTGTGGCCACACCAGACACAGACTGCTACTTTTCATTTTGACCCCCCATGTAAGTCACATGTCTGTGGAATTTGTTCATTTATGTCTCAGTTGAATCTTATGTTCATACAAATATTTACACATGTTAAGTTGGCTGAAAATAAACGCAGTTGACAGTGAGAGGACGTTTCTTTTTTTTGCTCCGTATAAAATTCTGTTTGAGAGAGGTGAAGTGTATGAGTTGGAGAAACTAGGAAAGTGAACTGAAATACGTAGGTTGTCCCTAGAGAGTTGTAGAGAGTTGGAGTGTGAGAAACTTTCACAGGGGGCTTGCTTTAATTCATCTCGCTGTCCCGGGTCCTTCTATAAAAGAAAGTGTGTATTTTCCTGACTTCACTCCCACTGTCCAAGTGTTACTTGGATCCAGCAGGTCGGTCAAATTTTGATCCAGCAGGTCGCACACATTTTATTCACTTAGGAATACGGGCGTATCCTCATAATAATGAATGTACATATGTTATACAAGTTAAAGTGTATGTACACAATAGGGGGTGTAGATCAATTACTAAAGTAACTTGGAAAGTTACTGGTGTCCGAAACACTCTGAAACCACATGTCCAAATGACTCTTGACATCACACAACATTCTCTGGGCCTCAGCACCACTCTCTCTCCCAAGTCTTGTATCTAAGTAATCTGACTAGAACCAAACATTGGATCATATTACACCAGTGCTAGCCTCTCTACACTGGCTTCTTGTCAAAGCAAGGGCTGATTTCAAGGTTTTACTGCTAACCTACAAAGCATTACATGGGCTTGCTTCTACCTATCTTTCTGATTTGGTCCTGCCGTACATACCTACACGTACGCTACGGTCACAAGACGCAGGCCTCCTAATTGTCCCTAGAATTTCTAAGCAAACAGCTGGAGGCAGGGCTTTCTCCTATAGAGCTCCATTTTTATGGAACGGTCTGCCTACCCATGTCAGAGACGCAAACTTGGTCTCAACCTTTAAGTCTTTACTGAAGACTCATCTCTTCAGTGGGTCATATGATTGAGTGTAGTCTGGCCCAGGAGTGGGAAGGTGAACGGAAAGGCTCTGGAGCAACGAACCGCCCTTGCTGTCTCTGCCTGGCCGGTTCCCCTCTTTCCACTGGGATTCTCTGCCTCTAACCCTATTACAGGGGCTGAGTCACTGGCTTACTGGGGCTCTCTCATGCCGTCCCTGCAGGGGGTGCGTCACCTGAGTTGGTTGATTCACTGTTGTGGTCATCCTGTCTGGGTTGGCGCCCCCCCCGCTTGGGTTGTGCCGTGGCGGAGATCTTTGTGGGCTATACTCAGCCTTGTCTTAGGATGGTAAGTTGGTGGTTGAAGATATCCCTCTAGTGGTGTGGGGGCTGTGCTTTGGCAAAGTGGGTGGGGTTATATCCTTCCTGTTTGGCCCTGTCCGGGGGTGTCCTCGGATGGGGCCACAGTGTCTCCTAACCCCTCCTGTCTCAGCCTCCAGTATTTATGCTGCAGTAGTTTGTGTCGGGGGGCTAGGGTCAGTTTGTTATATCTGGAGTACTTCCCCTGTCCTATTCGGTGTCCTGTGTGAATCTAAGTGTGCGTTCTCTAATTATCTCCTTCTTTCTTTCTCTCTCTCGGAGGACCTGAGCCCTAGGACCATGCCCCAGGACTACCTGACATGATGACTCCTTGCTGTCCCCAGTCCACCTGGCCATGCTGCTGCTCCAGTTTCAACTGTTCTGCCTTACTATTATTCGACCATGCTGGTCATTTATGAACATTTGAACATCTTGGCCATGTTCTGTTATAATCTCCACTCGGCACAGCCAGAGAGGACTGGCCACCCCACATATGCTCTCTCTAATTCTCTCTTTCTTTCTCTCTCTCGGAGGACCTGAGCCCTAGGACCGTGCCCCAGGACTACCTGACATGATGACTCCTTGCTGTCCCCAGTCCACCTGGCCATGCTGCTGCTCCAGTTTCAACTGTTCTGCCTTACTATTATTCGACCATGCTGGTCATTTATGAACATTTGAACATCTTGGCCATGTTCTGTTATAATCTCCACCCGGCACAGCCAGAAGAGGACTGGCCACCCCACATAGCCTGGTTCCTCTCTAGGTTTCTTCCTAGGTTTTGGCCTTTCTAGGGAGTTTTTCCTAGCCACCGTGCTTCTACACCTGCATTTCTTGCTGTTTGGGGTTTTAGGCTGGGTTTCTGTACAGCACTTTGAGATATCAGCTGATGTACGAAGGGCTATATAAATAAATTTTGATTTGATTTGATTTAATTATCTTCTTTGGCATATCTGTAAAAGCCAAGTCATGGCATACAAGCAGGGCTGAATTTGAGCCGAAACCTACCGGAACAGCATCCGTCTCCTGTACCTCTTGTTACATTTACATTTAAGTCATTTAGCAGACGCTCTTATCCAGAGCGACTTACAAATTGGTGCATTCACCTTATGACATCCAGTGGAACAGCCACTTTACAATAGTGCATCTAAATCTATTAAGGGGGGGGTGAGAAGGATTACTTTATCCTATCCTAGGTATTCCTTAAAGAGGTGGGGTTTCAGGTGTCTCCGGAAGGTGGTGATTGACTCCGCTGTCCTGGCGTCGTGAGGGAGTTTGTTCCACTATTGGGGGGCCAGAGCAGCGAACAGTTTTGACTGGGCTGAGCGGGAACTGTACTTCCTCAGTGGTAGGGAGGCGAGCAGGCCAGAGGTGGATGAACGCAGTGCCCTTGTTTGGGTGTAGGGCCTGATCAGAGCCTGGAGGTACTGAGGTGCCGTTCCCCTCACAGCTCCGTAGGCAAGCACCATGGTCTTGTAGCGGATGCGAGCTTCAACTGGAAGCCAGTGGAGAGAGCGGAGGAGCGGGGTGACGTGAGAGAACTTGGGAAGGTTGAACACCAGGCGGGCTGCGGCGTTCTGGATGAGTTGTAGGGGTTTAATGGCACAGGCAGGGAGCCCAGCCAACAGCGAGTTGCAGTAATCCAGACGGGAGATGGCAAGTGCCTGGATTAGGACCTGCGCCGCTTCCTGTGTGAGGCAGGGTCGTACTCTGCGGATGTTGTAGAGCATGAACCTACAGGAACGGGCCACCGCCTTGATGTTAGTTGAGAACGACAGGGTGTTGTCCAGGATCACGCCAAGGTTCTTAGCGCTCTGGGAGGAGGACACAATGGAGTTGTCAACCGTGATGGCGAGATCATGGAACGGGCAGTCCTTCCCCGGGAGGAAGAGCAGCTCCGTCTTGCCGAGGTTCAGCTTGAGGTGGTGATCCGTCATCCACACTGATATGTCTGCCAGACATGCAGAGATGCGATTCGCCACCTGGTCATCAGAAGGGGGAAAGGAGAAGATTAATTGTGTGTCATCTGCATGGCAATGATAGGAGAGACCATGTGAGGTTATGACAGAGCCAAGTGACTTGGTGTATAGCGAGAATAGGAGAGGGCCTAGAACAGAGCCCTGGGGGACACCAGTGGTGAGAGTGCGTGGTGAGGAGACAGATTCTCGCCACGCCACCTGGTAGGAGCGACCTGTCAGGTAGGACGCAATCCAAGCGTGAACAATGATTTTCACTGTTTGTCATATCAAAAATAATTTTCACTGTAATGTCAAAATAAATTTCACTGTCATATCAAAATAATTTTCACTGTCATATCAAAATAATTTGCACTGTAATGTCTACATTATTTTCACTGTTTGTAATGTCAAAATTAGAATAGAAGCAATTTGAGTCCATTCAAACGGACTCTGTAATTCTCCTGCCTGCATGTGGAAACGTGCCTGATAAGAACAGATTTGTGTTGGGCCGCCCGGACTTAGCCTGTTTGCGCAACATTGTAGTCTATAAAGACCAACACGTGGCCATTGCTGTGGTGAGAGAGAGAGAAGCTGTCTCTCACAGAACTAGAATGAGATTCACTTTATAATCTCCCTCTCACTCCTCTGATAGACTTGAGCCGGCAACTCATCTCCAGCGTTGCACTTCATCATGTATTTCCTTATTGTAGGGTGCTGGGGATGCTGCAGCACCAATGATCAATTGAAATACATTTGCCAAAGTTCTAGAATTACTGCTGTCTGATCAGAAAGAAATGAAATCATTCCATAAACTACACCAGGAGTTGGCCTATAATTTAACCACAGAGGATCAATAGTTTATTTGTAAGAAAATAGCCTATCAGTGTATTGTGTGTAGCCCAATCACAAGACATGCCTACAATCCGGAACGCACTGAAAATCTGTCAGTGAACAGCATGCAGCCAAAACAGGCCTTTAGCAATATTTCAAATACTATCGCGGGAAAACACAGAGGTTGGAAAGCAAATGTATCCCGCTGAAAAAAAAGAAGACTAATCTGTCTGTAGGCTACTAAGTTATCAACTTCCAAATAGGTATATTTAGCGAAAAGCTAAAAAAGCTTGTTTAATTAAGTAAAATGAGAGAGAAAAGCTTTAGACGCATGCGCATTGGCCATCATCGTGAGCTGCACATCATTGGGTGAGAGAGTCAGTGAAACTGGGAAGCTTTTTTAGGACTATGATTTCCCCTCATATTGTACAATATGTGTCTCAACACACCTAGGCTATTGATGGATTCAAGACAATCTCGTTTTTATTGATCTCAGAGTTTCAGTTTGACAGTGTCAAAGCAGCATGTCATGTCGATCATTTGTAAAGTTATTAAAAAATGTTCTGGTAAAGTCTCCAGTCATCTAAAATGACGTAGAATTGCATGAAATGCATTTATAAAAGGCACATTTTTTCCCAGACCCCAGGGTACAATTTGTTTTACCCATGTGAGCAACTTCTGCAAGTGCCTCTCCTCTACTGTTCTATGCCAGTAGGCTACACTAACACGATGATATTGCATGCAATGCTTTATAATACAATAAAATAAATTCATGCGTTCGAGTGCCTCTCTCGCTCTCACTTTTTGTTCCGGCACCGCCCAATTTACAAATTAAGCACTGGTGAGAGGCTATTAAACCGACGCTATAGAGTTTCTAAACTGTACTGTCTTTGCTATAGCACTTTTGGTGCTTTCAGGACATCTGGGAACTCGAGGAACAAAATTAGGTTAAATCATGCCATCAGTGATCTTGAGGTCGGAAAGTCGGACATTTAGAAAGAGGCCCGAGGTTCCGACTTGGAATTCCGAGTTTGATGACCGTTCAAAAAAAATCCCAGTCTGAGCCCGTTTTTTGTCCGAGTTGTCAAATGTCTCGAACGCACTGAGGTTGGAGGTCAGATATTTCTGAGTTCCGCGTGCCCAGCTGTTTTGAACGTCGCACGAGAAACAGTACGCTCTCTCCAGGAACTTCTACTGGGACCAGAAGTGTTGTGGCGCGCAAGTTAGACTTTTGTTTGAATGACTTTTAATTCCGAGTGCGGAGTCCAGAATGGGTGTGACACTTTTGGACGTCTAACAGTCGAAATGGAGAAAAGGTTTTATAAGCAACAGCTGTGCTGGAATGTGAACAGTATGGGTGTCAGTTGTGATGGTATGGAGCGGGAGGATGAGGGTCAAGGACTGGAATGGTGGGTAGTGTAAAGACAGGAAGAAGAGAGATCATGATACAGAAAGCAGTGGAGCATCTCGTAAAAAAACACTTACAGAGGGCCAAGGTAGAAAGCAGGAGTAGTGATGTGTTGGAGTGGAAAGTGGTGATAGTGTTTGAGACCACAGGGCCTCATTTACACCCTATCCGACTAACCAACGCTGTAGAGGAAGAGATACAGTAGGTGAAGTCAAAATAGCCCGGTTCATTGGAAACGGTAGATTGTTAATACTGTATTTTGTGGTAGCCAGGCTCAGCAAAGGTATATTCTGAAAATGGAAAAGCTTAATGGGAAGAATTTAAAAAGCCATGTCCCTGGTGATTTTCCTAGGTTGAAGGGAGGCAGAGTGATTTGAGGCCAAACGTTTGATCAGTCGGAAAGAGAGTAAAAGTAGTGAAAGCCTTCCAGTGCTGCTGAGGTTTGAGAAGGTTTTGCCAGGAAAAGTACAGATAGGATTCCTTAGTTTCAATGTTAGATCATTTGTCTCACTTGCACTGCAGTGTTTTCGATGCCATAGAATGGGACATGTAGCTGCTCAGTGTAAAGAAAATATGTACCAAGTGTGGAGGGGAACATGATGATGGTGACTGTGGGAGGGAACATAGTGCAGGATGCCAGTGGCGACCTGTCGCTCGGGGCAGGTGGGGCTCTAGCTCAAACAATATATTTGGTGCCTGTTTTGAATGTTGTTTTGGCATTAATACGTGTCACATATCAGTTTGCAACAATGTAAGCAAAAAAATAATTGAGCTAATAAAGCCTCCATACAAAGTTGGTCTCTTTTTGGCTTTCTGGAGTCAGGCAGCTCCAAAGTGCAGGTGTTTCAGCCCAGCTCTGGGCTTTCTGTGGTGGTGGGGCAGCCAGTGGGAAATACAGAGCGTAGAGGTTGGTAATGTTCTCCAGGCTGTATCAAAACCGGTCGTGATTGGGAGTCGCACAATTGGCTCAGCATCGTCCGGGTTTGGCCGGTGTAGGTCGTCATTGTAAATAATAATTTGTTCTTAACTGACTTGGGTCCCTATGGGGACTCCCAATTACAGCCTGGATTCGAACCAGGTACTGTAGTGACACCTCTTGCATTGAGATGCAGTGCCTTAGACCGCTGCGCCACTCGGCACTGCCGAAGTGGAAAGGAGGTCCAGGAAAATAGATATCATTGTGGAAGCGGCTGAAAGATTTCTCTGCGGAGGACTTGCATGGAGTATTGTCACAAGCTGTACCACTCTCTCAGGTCCTAGAGTCTGAGAAGGGAGATTTTGAAGGAAGGAATAAGTGGGAGTTTTGGTTATGTCAATGTACTATTTTCACTTGGGTGAATTAAATAAGTTAGTTTTCCCTATCAGGTTCTGTAGCTTTGGTCATTTGTAACGCCAGGGTTGTTTTTAGAATGTATGCAACCTGTCCATTTGGTAAAAGGCTGGGCATATATTATTATTATTATGGATTTTCTTTTTACCTTGTTTTTTCAACCTGTCCATTTGGTGGCGGCAATACACCTTTTGGGGTTGTAGTCTGCCATAAAACCCACAGAAGAAGCACAGATAGAACAATGAGACAGATTTCACCAGGATGTATAAACGTGAAGCATCCGCTTGGCGTTTCCACTCACTACCAAATATGGAAGTGAGAGGAAGCCCACTGGCCGGTATTGGGAGAAGATGAAACGAAATAGATTTTCTCATCGATTAAACATTTGATTTCAATACAGTTTTCTATTCCCAAAACTAAAATCTGTTATGAAAAGAGTGGACTAAGTTTTGTAGAAGGAGTGCAAAGGCGCACTGCATTGAGTAGGCGTTTCCTAACGAAAATATGCAGATGAGGCTAAAACGTGCCAATAGGATCTCGCTAGCGCGTGCTTGGCTCTGCCCACTATGACTCATTTTCCATTGAAACGAGAGGCTGTGGTTTATCTTAGTTTATATGAATCTTTGAAGAAGAAAACAATGAAGATTGTACGTCATCAACACGCGTCTCAACAAGCGGGAGTTTGAGAAGCGGAAGAAGTTTCTAAACAGCCTTTTCGTGAGTGAATAGCTACTTAACGTTACTAGCATTAATACTTTTCTCGGTTTAAATACATTTTAGATTGCTTTTGATACATTATTTTACATGAATGTTGCCTAGTTTGCTTCGGTAGCTAGCTTGCTGGCTTTGCTGTGTCCATCACTAGCTAGCTAGCTAACGTTACGCCATCCAGAATGCTAATATTGTCGTCGTCCCCCCCCAGTCAGAGCCGTGATGTCTCAGAGAAAGAGAGCATCCAACACACAGAGCTCCCAGAACAAAGGAGTTCGGGTAACTAACAACACACCTACTTCATCTCTATACCTACATCATCCCCCCCCTCTCCAGCATCTCTAAAAAAACCATCCCTTTCTGATGATGATGATGATGCTGTTGTCTCTGTTAGTCCCAGCGTTGGGAGGCGGTGCTAGGTGATGATGAGGATGACCCGTCCTTCACCCAGCCCAGTACGTCGCAGGTACAGAAGGGTCTGGACAGACTGACACCTGCTCAGGTCGACCTGAAGGTAATACACACACACACTCTATCGCTCATATCTCTCTCATATCTCTCTCTCTTTCATATATCTCTCTCTCATCTCTCTCTTTCATATCTCTCTCAATTCTCTCTCTTTCATATCTCTCTCATCTCTCTCTCTTTCATCTCTCTCTCTTTCATCTCTCTCTCTTTCATCTCTCTCTCTTTCATATCTCTCTTTCATCTCTCTCTCTCTTTCATCTCTTTCATATCTCTCTCTCTTTCATATCTCTCTCTCTTTCATCTCTTTCATCTCTCTCTCTTTCATATCTCTCTCTCTTTCATATCTCTCTCTTTCATATCTCTCTCTTTCATATCTCTCTCTCGCTCATATCTCTCTCATCTCATCTCTCTCTCACTCATATCTCATCTCTCTCACATATCTCTCTCTCTCTCACATATCTCTCTCTCTCACATATCTCTCTCTCTCTCTCATATCTCTATCTCTCTCTCTATCTCTCTCACATATCTCTCTCACATATCTCTCTCACATATCTCTCTCTCATATCTCTCTCTCTCTCACATATCTCTCTCTCTTACATATCTCTCTCTCTCTCTCTCTCTCTCTCTTTCATATCTCTCTCTCATATCTCTCTCTCTCTCACATATCTCTCTCTCTCACATATCTCTCTCTCTCTCTCTCTCTCGCTCATATCTCTCTCTCTCTCTCTCTCTCACATATCTCTCTCACATATCTCTCTCTCATATCTCTCTCTCTCATATCTCTTTCACATCTCTTTCATATCTCTCTCTTTCATATCTCTTTCATATCTCTCTCTCTTTCATATCTCTCGCTCTCTTTCATATCTCTTGCTCTCGCTCATATCTCTCTCGCTCATATCTCTCTCATCTCTCTCTCTCTATCTCATATCTCTCTCTCTCATATCTCTCTCTCTCATATCTCTCTCTCATATCTCTCTCTCACATATCTCTCTCACATATCTCTCTCTCTCTCTCTCTCTCTCTCTCTCACATCTCCCTCTCTCTCACACCTCTCTCTCTCACATATCTCTCTCTATCTCTATCTCTCTCTCTCACATATCTCTCTCTCTCATATCTCTCTCTCTCTCTCTCTCTCACACATCTCTCTCTCACATATCTCTCTCTATCTCTCTCTCACATATCTCTCTCTATCTCTCTCTCTCACATATCTCTCTCTCTCTCTCATATCTCTCTCTCTCTCACACATCTCTCTCTCACATATCTCTCTCTCTCACACATCTCTCTCTCACATATCTCTCTCTCTCTCTCTCTCTCTCTCTCTCTCTCTCTCTCTCTCTCTCTCTCTCTCTCTCTCTCTCTCTCTCTCTCTTTCCCTAGACAGCTGAGGTTGTCCAGTTCATCTTCGTTAAGGACCAGAAAAAGTTCCCCATCCGCAGAGCAGGTAGGAGCTGATGAAACACTACAACTTCCTTCATGCTCCCTCACTGGGCTCCAACTACTTATGCTTTATAAACAATGTCTTAGCCAGTCGTGCCAACGAAGAGGTACTAATTCAATTAGGGCTGTCCCCGACAAAAAAAAAAGTATTTGTCGACCAAGGGTCTGTTATTTCAACCAATCCATTGGTCAAAATGTTAAAATATGTATTTTTCCATATAGACACATCCTATGTCTTTTAATCGGCAGCGTAGCCTAGTGGTTAGAGCGTTGGACTAGTAACCGGAAGGTTGCGAGTTCAAACCCCCGAGCTGACAAGGTACAAATCTGCCGTTCTGCCCCTGAACAGGCAGTTAACCCACTGTTCCCAGGCCGTCATTGAAAATAAGAATATGTTCTTAACTGACTTGCCTGGTTAAATAAAGGTAAAAATAAAAAATAAAATCAACTATATGCACTGAGCTTGTCTGATGTTTTAAGCCCACTGTTTGATTTTTTATTTAACCTTTATTTAACTAGGCAAGACAGTTAAGAACAAATTCTTATTTTCAATGACTGCCTAGGAACAGTGGGTTAACTGCCTGTTCAGGGGCAGAGCGGCAGATTTGTACCCAGATTTGTACCTTGTCGGTTACTAGTCCAACGCTCTAACCACTAGGCTACCCTGCCGCCCCAACGATTAAAAAATGAACACACTGATGACTACAGGGAACGGCAGATTTGTGGCAACAGTTTGGGGAAAGCCCTTTCCTGTTTCAGCATAACAATGCCCCTGTGCACAATGCATGGTCCATCCAGAAATGGTTTGTCGAGATTGGTATGGAAAAACATTTGACTGGCCTGCACAGAGTCCTGACCTCAACCCCATCGAACACCTTTGGGTTGAATTTGAACGCTGACTGTGGAAAGCAAGTGGAGGCTGTTACAATAGCAAAGGGGGACCAACTCCATATTAATGCCCATGATTTTGGAATGAGATGTTGAGAGCCTGGACCAATCAAATCAATTTCAGTCAGGACTCTGTGCAGGCAGGCCAGTCAGATGTTTTAAGCCCACTGTTTGATTTTTTATTTAACATTTGACTGGCCTGCACAGAGTCCTGACTGAAATTGATTTGATTGGTCCAGGCTCTACACTACATGACCAACAGGATGTAGACACCTGCTGGTCCAACATCTCATTCCAAAATCATGGGCATTAATATGGAGTTGGTCCCCATTTCTGGATGGACCATGCGTTGTGCACAGGGGCATTGATATGCTGAAACAGGAAAGGGCTTTCCCCAAACTGTTGCCACAAAGTTGGTAGCATAGAATCGTCTAGAATGTTATTGTATACTGTAACATTAAGATTTCCCTTCACTGGAACTAAGGGGCCCGAACCATAAAAACAGCCCAGACCATTATTCCTCCTCCACCAAACTTTACAATGGGCACTATACATTGGAGCAGGTAGAGCTCTCCTGGCATCAGGAGAGGTCAAGCAAGACCTGATGACAAGTTCTATATGTGCCCTAGCCTACTACGCAAAGGCACTATGGATTTATTTTCCCTGGTTGACGCAGACATGCTCGGGAAAGTGACATCACAACTTAAGCCTTCTACCTGCCCACTCGGTCCTATCCCCACCACCTTCTTCAAAACAGTTTTTATATACTATCTGATGTGAAAGTGCTCGTTAAGCCCTGCTTGTTAAGCCCTCCCTGTCCACAGGCATTTCCCCCACTGAACTAAAAACTGCTATGGTGAAACCCCTTCTGAAGAAAGAGAATCTAGATTCTTCAACTCTTACCAATTATCGGCCAATCTTCAACCTTCCATTCTTAAGCAAAATTCTGGAGAATTTGGTTTTCAAACAGCAAAATATTTTAAGTGCCAACTGTATTTAAAAAATGTCTGGTTTCAGGTCCAACACAGAGACAGCCTAAGTGGTAAATGATTAAAAGCGTCTGCTAAATGGCATATATTATTATATTATTATTAAATGATCCTAGAGCCAACACAGAGACAGTCTTAGTTGTAAATGATCCTAGAGCCAACACAGAGACAGTCTTAGTGGTAAATGATCCTAGAGCCAACACGGAGACAGTCTTAGTGGTAAATGATCCTAGAGCCAACACGGAGACAGTCTTAGTTAGTGGTAAATGATCCTAGAGCCAACACAGAGACAGTCTTAGTTAGTGGTAAATGATCCTAGAGCCAACACAGAGACAGTCTTAGTGGTAAATGATCCTAGAGCCAACACAGAGACAGTCTTAGTGGTAAATGATCCTAGAGCCAACACAGAGACAGTCTTAGTGGTAAATGATCCTAGAGCCAACACAGAGACAGTCTTAGTGGTAAATGATCCTAGAGCCAACACAGAGACAGTCTTAGTGGTAAATGATCCTAGAGCCAACACAGAGACAGTCTTAGTGGTAAATGATCCTAGAGCCAACACAGAGACAGTCTTAGTGGTAAATGATCCTAGAGCCAACACAGAGACAGTCTTAGTGGTAAATGATCCTAGAGCCAACACAGAGACAGTCTTAGTGGTAAATGATCCTAGAGCCAACACAGAGACAGCCTTAGTGGTAAATGATCCTAGAGCCAACACAGAGACAGTCTTAGTGGTAAATGATCCTAGAGCCAACACAGAGACAGTCTTAGTGGTAAATGATCCTAGAGCCAACACAGAGACAGTCTTAGTGGTAAATGATCCTAGAGCCAACACAGAGACAGCCTTAGTGGTAAATGATCCTGGAGCCAACACAGAGACAGTCTTAGTGGTAAATGATCCTAGAGCCAACACAGAGACAGTCTTAGTGGTAAATGATCCTAGAGCCAACACAGAGACAGCCTTAGTGGTAAATGATCCTAGAGCCAACACAGAGACAGTCTTAGTGGTAAATGATCCTAGAGCCAACACAGAGACAGTCTTAGTGGTAAATGATCCTAGAGCCAACACAGAGACAGTCTTAGTGGTAAATGATCCTAGAGCCAACACAGAGACAGTCTTAGTTAGTGGTAAATGATCCTAGAGCCAACACGGAGACAGTCTTAGTTAGTGGTAAATGATCCTAGAGCCAACACAGAGACAGTCTTAGTGGTAAATGATCCTGGAGCCAACACAGAGACAGTCTTAGTGGTAAATGATCCTAGAGCCAACACAGAGACAGTCTTAGTGGTAAATGATCCTGGAGCCAACACAGAGACAGTCTTAGTGGTAAATGATCCTAGAGCCAACACGGAGACAGTCTTAGTTAGTGGTAAATGATCCTAGAGCCAACACAGAGACAGTCTTAGTGGTAAATGATCCTGGAGCCAACACAGAGACAGTCTTAGTTAGTGGTAAATGATCCTGGAGCCAACACAGAGACAGCCTTAGTGGTAAATGATCCTAGAGCCAACACAGAGACAGTCTTAGTGGTAAATGATCCTGGAGCCAACACAGAGACAGTCTTAGTGGTAAATGATCCTAGAGCCAACACAGAGACAGTCTTATTTTAAATGATCCTAGAGCCAACAAAATGGAGACAGTCTTAGTGGTAAATGATCCTAGAGCCAATTACACAGAGACAGTCTTAGTGGTAAATGATCCTAGAGCCAACACAGAGACAGTCTTTCTGGTAAATGATCCTAGAGCCAACACAGAGACAGTCTTAGTGGTAAATGATCCTAGAGCCAACACAGAGACAGCCTTAGTGGTAAATGATCCTAGAGCCAACACAGAGACAGTCTTAGTTAGTGGTAAATGATCCTAGAGCCAACACAGAGACAGTCTTAGTTAGTGGTAAATGATCCTAGAGCCAACACAGAGACAGTCTTAGTGGTAAATGATCCTAGAGCCAACACAGAGACAGTCTTAGTTAGTGGTAAATGATCCTAGAGCCAACACAGAGACAGTCTTAGTTAGTGGTAAATGAGATTGGCCTCCGGGCCAGGAGACGTGGGTTGGCCCCTCCGGGCCAGGAGAGGTGGGTTGGCCCCTCCGGGCCAGGAGAGGTGGGTTGGCCCCTCCGGGCCAGGAGAGGTCTTGATTTAGTTGATACAGTCTAATAATTTATCTGTGGAGCTAAAACCTACTATGCCCCCAGCCTCTAGTTACTATGCCCCCAGCCTCTAGTTACTATACCCCCAGCCGCTAGTTACTATGCCCCCAGCCGC
Organism: Oncorhynchus gorbuscha; assembly: GCF_021184085.1. NCBI lineage: Eukaryota > Metazoa > Chordata > Actinopteri > Salmoniformes > Salmonidae > Oncorhynchus > Oncorhynchus gorbuscha. The sequence continues at coordinate 66,838 of NC_060182.1, read as the reverse complement.
TAGTTACTGCGCCCCCAGCCTCTAGTTACTATGCCCCCAGCCTCTAGTTACTATGCCCCCCAGCCTCTAGTTACTATGCCCCCAGCCTCTAGTTACTATGCCCCCAGCCTCTAGTTACTATGCCCCCCCAGCCTCTAGTTACTATGCCCCCCAGCCTCTAGTTACTATGCCCCCAGCCTCTAGTTACTATACCCCCAGCCTCTAGTTACTATGCGACCCAGCCTCTAGTTACTATGCCCCCAGCCTCTAGTTACTATACCCCCAGCCTCTAGTTACTATACCCCCAGCCTCTAGTTACTATGCCCCCAGCCTCTAGTTACTATGCCCCCCAGCCTCTAGTTACTATGCCCCCAGCCTCTAGTTACTATGCCCCCAGCCTCTAGTTACTATACCCCCAGCCTCTAGTTACTGCGCCCCCAGCCTCTAGTTACTATGCCCCCCAGCCTCTAGTTACTATGCCCCCAGCCTCTAGTTACTATGCCCCCCAGCCTCTAGTTACTATGCCCCCAGCCTCTAGTTACTATGCCCCCAGCCTCTAGTTACTATACCCCCAGCCTCTAGTTACTATGCCCCCAGCCTCTAGTTACTATGCCCCCCAGCCTCTAGTTACTATACCCCCAGCTTCTAGTTACTATACCCCCAGCCTCTAGTTACTATACCCCCAGCCTCTAGTTACTATACCCCCAGCCTCTAGTTACTATACCCCCAGCCTCTAGTTACTATACCCCCAGCCGCTAGTTACTATACCCCCAGCCGCTAGTTACTATACCCCCAGCCGCTAGTTACTATACCCCAGGCTCTAGTTACTATACCCCAGGCTCTAGTTACTATACCCCCAGCCGCTAGTTACTATACCCCCAGCCTCTAGTTACTATACCCCCAGCCGCTAGTTACTATACCCCCAGCCTCTAGTTACTATACCCCCAGCCTCTAGTTACTATACCCCCAGCCTCTAGTTACTGCGCCCCCAGCCTCTGGAATAGCCTGCCAATAACCTGAGGGGACTGAAACTGTGGACATATTTTAAAGAGATCTTAAAACACACCTTTTCTTGAGCTTTGATTTTACTTCGTGGGCTTTTTAGTCGTTCAGATGTTATTCCTTTGTTTGTGTAATGAATATTTAAGTTTAGCATTTTTGTCGTTATTATTCATTTTTGACATGTGAAACACATTGTGTTGCATTCCATGTCTGAAATGTGCTGTATAAATAAAGCTTGATTTTTATCTTCTCTCTCTCTTCCCGTACCCTCTTCTTCCCCTCTATTCTCCCCACCTCTCTCTCTCTCTCTCTCCATCCCCTTCTCTCTTTTCCCCTCTATTCTCCCCACCTCTCTCTCTCTCTCTCTCCATCCCCTTCTCTCTTTTCCCCTCTATTCTCCCCACCTCTCTCTCTCTCTCTCTCATCCCCTTCTCTCTTTTCCCCTCTATTCTCCCCACCTCCCCTCTCCTCTCTCTCTCCATCCCCTTCTCTCTTTTCCCCTCTATTCTCCCCACCTCTCTCTCTCTCTCTCTCCATCCCCTTCTCTATTTTCCCCTCTATTCTCCCCACCTCTCTCTCTCTCCATCCCCTTCTCTCTTTTCCCCTCTATTCTCCCCACCTCTCTCTCTCTCTCCATCCCCTTCTCTCTTTTCCCCTCTATTCTCCCCACCTCGCCACCCCCCTCCAGACATCGTGAAACATGTTGTGAAGGAGTACAGGAACATCTACCCTGAGATTATAAAGAGGGTGGGATGTGTTTTTGAGACCGTGTTTGGTCTGAAGCTGGTGGAGATCGACTCTAAGAACCACGTCTACATCCTCATCAACAAACTGGAGCAGCTAGAGGGAGAATCTCTCAACATGTAGGTCACTGTGTGGAAAGACTAGAGGGAGAATCTATCAACATGTAGGTCACTGTGTGGAAAGACTAGAGGGAGAATCTATCAACATGTAGGTCACTGTGTGGAAAGACGAGGGAGAATCTCTCAACATGTAGGTCACTGTGTGGAAAAACTAGAGGGAGAATCTCTCAACATGTAGAAACACGGTGGCTAGGAAATACTCCCTAGAAAGGCCAAAACCTAGGAAGAAACCTAGAGAGGAACCAGGCTATGAGGGGTGGCCAGTCCTCTTCTGGCTGTGTCGGATGGAGATTATAACAGAACATGGCCAAGATGTTCAAATGTTCATAAATGACCAGCATGGTCAAATAATAATAATCACAGTAGTTGTCGAGGGTGCAGCAAGTCAGTACCTCAGGAGTAAATGTCAGTTGGCTTTTCATAGCCGATCATTAAAAGTATCTCTACCGCTCTTGCTGTCTCTAGAGAGTTGAAAACAGCAGGTCTGGGATAGGTAGCACGTCCGGTGAACATGTCAGGGTTCCATAGCCTCAGGCAGAACAGTTGAAACGAGAGCAGCAGCACAGTCAGGTGGACTGGGGACAGCAAGGAGTCATCATGCCAGGTAGTCCTGAGGCATGGTCCTAGGGCTCAGGTCCTCCGAGAGAGAGAAAGAAAGAAGGAGAGAGAATTAGAGAGCGCATACTTAAATTCACTCACGACACCGGATAAGACAGGAGAAATACTCCACATATAACAGACTGACCCTAGCCCCCCGACACATAAACTACTGCAGCATAAATACTGGAGGCTGAGACAGGAGGTGTTGAGAGACATTGTGGTCCGGTCCAACGATACCCCCGGACAGGGCCAAACGGCTAGGATATAACCCCACACACTTTGCCAAAGCACAGCCCCCACACCACTAGATGGATATCTTCAACCACCAACTTACCATCCTGAGACACAAGACCGAGTATAGCCCACGAAGATCTCCCCCACTGCACAACCAAAGGGGGGGTGCCAACCCGACAGAAAGATCACGTCAGTGACTCAACCCACTCAAGTGACGCACCCCTCCTTGGGACGGCATGAAAGAGCACCAGTAAGCCAGTGACTCAGCCCCTGTAATAGGGTTAGAGGCAGAGAATCCCAGAGGAGAGAGGGGAACTGGCCAGGCAGAGACAGCAAGGGCGGTTCGTTGTTCCAGTGCCTTTCCGTTCACCTTCACACTCCTGGACCAGACTACTCTCAATCATAGGACCTACTGAAGAGATGAGTCTTCAGTAAAGACTTAAAGGTTGAGACCCAGTCTGCATCTCTCACATGAGTAGGCAGACCATTACACAGAAATGGAGCTCTATAGGAGAAAGCCTTGCCTCCAGCTGTTTGCTTAGAAATTCTAGGGACAATAAAGAGGCCTGCGTCTTGTGACCGTAGCGTACGTGTAGGTATGTATGGAAGGACCAAATCGTAAAGATAGGTAAGAGCAAGCCCAGGAAGGTTAGCAGTAAAACCTTTGAATCAACAGGAAGCCAGTGTAGAGAGGCTAGAACTGGAGTAATATGATCAAATGTATTGGTTCTCGTCAAGATTCTAGCAGCCGTGTTTATCACTAACTGAAGTGTATTTATTGCTTTATCCGGGGAGGTGGAAAGTAGAGCATTGCAGTAGTCACAGTGACAAAAGCATGGATACATTTTTATGCATAATTTTTGGACAAAGTTTTTTGCAATGTTATGTAGATGGAAAAAAGCAGTCCTTGAAACTGTCTTGATATGTTCGTCAAAAGAGAGGTCCTTCACGGTTTTATTTGAGACGACTGTACAACCATCAAGATGAATTGTCAGATCTAACAACAGATCTCTTTGTTTCTTGGGACCAAGAACTAGCATCTCTATTTTGACCGAGTTTAAAAGTAGAACATTTTTCACCATCCACTTCCTTATGTCTGGAACACAGGTTTCCAGGGAGGGCAATTTTGGGACTTCACCATGTTTCATCAAAATGTACAGCTGTGTGTCGTCCTCATAGCAGTGAAAGTTAACATTGTTTCCCGAATGATATCACCAAGAGGTAAAATATATAGTGAAAACAGTAGTGGTCCTAAAATGGAGCCTTGAGGAATGCCAGAATTTACAGTTGATTTGTCAGAAGACAAACCATCTACAGAGACAAACTGATATCTTTCTGACAGATAAGATCTTAACCAGGCAAGAACTTGTCTGTGTCGACCATTTTGGGTTTCCAATCTCTCCAAAAGAATGTGGTGATCGATGGTATCAAAAGCAGCACTAAGGTCTAGGAGCACGAGGACGGATGCAGAGCCTCGGTCTGACACCATTAAAAGGTCATTTACCACCTTCGTGAGTGCAGTCTCAGTGCTATGATGGGGTCTAAAACCAGACTGTTTGCATTTCGTATGCATTATTTGTCTTCAGGAAGGCAGTGAGTTGCTGTGCAACAGCTTTTTATTTTTATTTTGAGAGGAATGGGAGATTCTTAAAGGCCAATAGTTTTTTATATTTTCTGGGTCAAGGTTTGGCTTTTTCAAGAGGCTTTATTTATTACTGCCACTTTTAGTGATTTTGGTACACATCCGGTGGATAGAGAGCCGTTTATTATGTTCAACATAGTAGGGCCAAGCACAGGAAGCAGCTCTTTCAGGAGTTTAGTTGGAATAGGGTCCAGTATGTAGCTTGAAGGTTTAGAGGCAATGATTATTTTCATCAATGTGTCAAGAGAAATAGTACTAAAACACTTGAGTGTCTCCCTAGGTCCTGACTGAGTTGTGCAGACTCAGGACAACTGAGCTTTGGAGGAATACGCAGATTTAAAGAGGAGTCCGTAATTTGCTTTCTAATGATCATGATGTTTTCCTCAAATAAATGTATGAATTAATCACTGCTGAAATGAAAGCCATCCTTTCTTGGGGAATGTTGTTTTTTGTTAGCTTTGCGACAGTATCAAAAATACATTTTGGATTGTTCTTATTTTCCTCAATAAGTTTGAAAAATAGGATGATCGAGCAGCAGTAGGGGCTCTTCGGTACTGCACGGTACTGTCTTTCCATGCTAGCCGGAAGACTTCCAGTTTGGTGGAGCAGCAGTAGGGTCTCTTCGTGACGGCACAGTACTGTCTTTCCATGCTAGTCGGAAGACTTCCAGTTTGGTGGAGCAGCAGTAGGGTCTCTTCGTGACTGCACGGTAATGTCTTTCCATGCTAGTCGGAAGACTTCCAGTGTGGTGTGGAGCCATTTTCTGTATACCAGGGAGCTAGTTTCTTATGAGAAATGTTTTTTGTTTTTAGGGGTGTGACTGCATCTTGTGTATTGTGCAAAGTTAAATTGAGTTCCTCAGTTAGGTGGTTAACTGAGGTTTGTACTCTGACGTCCTTGTGTAGGTGGATGGAGTCTGGAAGGACATCAAGGAATCTTTGGGTTGTCCAAGAATTTATAGCACGACTTTTGATGTTCCTTGGTTGGGGTCTGAGCAGATTATTTGTTGCAATTGCAAATGTAATAAAATGGTGGTCCGATAGTCCAGGATTATGAGGAAAAACATTAAGATCCACAACATTTATTCCACTGGACAAAACTAGTATGACTGTGACAGAGTAGAGTATGACTGTGATAGTGAGTAGGTCCAGAGACATGTTGGACAAAACCCACGATGGCTCCGAAAGCCTTTTGGAGTGGGTCTGTGGACTTTTCCATGTGAATATTAAAGTCACCAAAGATTAGAATATTATCTGCTATGACTAAAAGGTCTGATAGGAATTCAGGGAACTCAATGAGGAACGCTGTATATGGCCCAGGAGGCCTGTAAACAGTAGCTATAAAAAGTGATTGAATAGGCTGCATAGATTTCATGACTAGAAGCTCAAAATACGTAAATGTCGGTTTTTATTTTGTAAATTGAAATTTGCTATCGTAAATGTTAGAAACACCTCCGCCTTTACAGGATGCACGGGGGATATGGTCACTAGTGAGGCCTCATTTAACACAGTAAATTCATCAGGCTTACGCCATGTTTCAGTCAGGCCAATCACATCAAGATTATGATCAGTGATTAGTTCATTGACTATAACTGCCTTTGAAGTGAGGGATCTAACATTAAGTAGCCCTATTTTGAGATATGAGGTATCATGATCTTTCAGTAATGACAGGAATGGAGGGGGTCTTTATCCTAGTGAGATTGCTAAGGCGAACACCGCTGTGTTTAGTTTTGCCAAACCTAGGTCAAGGCACAGACACAGTCTCTGTGTGTGTGTGTGTGTGTGTGTGTGTGTGTGTGTGTGTGTGTGTGTGTGTGTGTGTGTGTGTGTGTGTGTGTGTGTGTGTGTGTGTGTGTGTGTGTGTGTGTGTGTGTGTGTGTGTGTGTGTTTACAGGAGTCCCAGTAATCCAAAGACAGGTCTACTCTTCGTAATCCTCAGCATCGTCTTCATGAAGGGGGGTGTGGTCAAGGAGAGTGAGTGTTCCGTTGGCTTTGTCCCAATTCTGACACCAGTGTAGCCAATGGGGGGGCCACAAATAAATAAAAAATTGTAAAAAAACAAACATATATTTGGCAATTCTTGTCTGTCCCCCCCACTTATTGATGACATCACAGTGTCGTGTGTATGCCCCTTCTCCTCACTGAGATGTCCCATCATGCTTTGTGTTTGTAGGTATGGTGTGGAACACACTGAAGAAGCTGAGAGTTGATCAAGGGTAAGTCTGTGTGGCTGATGATCATAGGTTCCTTCACTGTCCCAGTCCCATCACCAGGTTTGATCATCACGAGCCAGTTGTGGAGTGAGATTAAAGTATGATCTGTGTTGACTGTTTTGACCCACCCAGGGAGAGACACGACCTTTTTGGAGACGTGAAGAAGGTCGTTACTGATGAGTTTGTCCGTCAGAGGTGAGTCTCTCGACCCTGAAAGGGTTAATGTGTGGTAAGATATGAGTTGTGAACTCCTATACCAGTTCACCTGCAGTGAAACAATAATATAATATATAATAATAATATATGCCATTTAGCAGACGCTTTTATCCAAAGCGACTTACAGTCATGTGTGCATACATTCTACGTATGGGTGGTCCCGGGGATCGAACCCACTACCCTGGCGTTACAAGCGCCATGCTCTACCAACTGAGCTACAGAAGGACCATATTGTCTGGGTGTGAAACAACTAGGAGGTCGGTTGTATTGTCTGGATGTGATGGTCTGTTGTATTGTCTGGGTGTGATGGTGGGTTGTATTGTCTGGGTGTGATGGTCGGTTGTATTGTCTGGGTGTGATGGTCGGTTGTATTGTCTGGGTGTGATGGTAGGTTGTATTGTCTGGGTGAGATGGTCGGTTGTATTGTCTGGGTGTGATGGTCGGTTGTATTGTCTGGGTGTGATGGTCGGTTGTATTGTCTGGGTGTGATGGTCGGTTGTATTGTCTGGGTGTGATGGTCTGTTGTATTGTCTGGGTGTGATGGTCTGTTGTATTGTCTGGGTGTGATGGTCGGTTGTAGTGTCTGGGTGTGATGGTCGGTTGCATTGTCTGGGTGTGATGGTCGGTTGCATTGTCTGGGTGTGATGGTCGGTTGTAGTGTCTGGGTGTGATGGTCGGTTGTATTGTCTGGGTGTGATGGTCGGTTGTATTGTCTGGGTGTGATGGTCTGTTGTATTGTCTGGGTGTGATGGTCGGTTGTAGTGTCTGGGTGTGACGGTCGGTTGTATTGTCTGGGTGTGACGGTCGGTTGTATTGTCTGGGTGTGACGGTCGGTTGTATTGTCTGGGTGTGACGGTCGGTTGTAGTGTCTGGGTGTGACGGTCGGTTGTAGTGTCTGGGTGTGACGGTCGGTTGTAGTGTCTGGGTGTGACGGTCGGTTGTATTGTCTGGGTGTGACGGTTGGTTGTATTGTCTGGGTGTGATGGTCGGTTGTATTGTCTGGGTGTGACGGTCGGTTGTATTGTCTGGGTGTGATGGTCGGTTGCATTGTCTGGGTGTGATGGTCGGTTGCATTGTCTGGGTGTGATGGTCGGTTGTAGTGTCTGGGTGTGATGGTCGGTTGTATTGTCTGGGTGTGATGGTCGGTTGTATTGTCTGGGTGTGATGGTCTGTTGTATTGTCTGGGTGTGATGGTCGGTTGTAGTGTCTGGGTGTGATGGTCGGTTGTATTGTCTGGGTGTGACGGTGGTTGTATTGTCTGGGTGTGACGGTCGGTTGTATTGTCTGGGTGTGACGGTCGGTTGTAGTGTCTGGGTGTGACGGTCGGTTGTAGTGTCTGGGTGTGACGGTCGGTTGTAGTGTCTGGGTGTGACGGTGGTTGTATTGTCTGGGTGTGACGGTTGGTTGTATTGTCTGGGTGTGATGGTCGGTTGTATTGTCTGGGTGTGACGGTCGGTTGTATTGTCTGGGTGTGACGGTCCGTTGTATTGTCTGGGTGTGACGGTCGCTTGTATTGTCTGGGTGTGACGGTCTGTTGTATTGTCTGGGTGTGACGGTCGGTTGTATTGTCTGGGTGTGATGGTCGGTTGTATTGTCTGGGTGTGATGGTCGGTTGTATTGTCTGGGTGTGATGGTCTGTTGTATTGTCTGGGTGTGATGGTCGGTTGTATTGTCTGGGTGTGACGGTCGGTTGTATTGTCTGGGTGTGACGGTCCGTTGTATTGTCTGGGTGTGACGGTCCGTTGTATTGTCTGGGTGTGACGGTCTGTTGTATTGTCTGGGTGTGACGGTCGGTTGTATTGTCTGGGTGTGACGGTCGGTTGTATTGTCTGGGTGAGAACCTGTCGGTTGTATTGTCTGGGTGTGACGGGGTTGTATTGTCTGGGTGTGACGGAAGATTGTATTGTCTGGGTGTGATGGTCGGTTGTATTGTCTGGGTGTGATGGTCTGTTGTATTGTCTGGGTGTGATGGTCTGTTGTATTGTCTGGGTGTGATGGTCGAATTGTCTGGGTGTGATGGTCGGTTGTATTGTCTGGGTGTGATGGTCGGTTGTATTGTCTGGGTGTGATGGTCAGTTGTATTGTCTGGGTGTGATGGTCGGTTGTATTGTCTGGGTGTGATGGTCGCTTGTATTGTCTGGGTGTGATGGTCGCTTGTATTGTCTGGGTGTGATGGTCGCTTGTATTGTCTGGGTGTGATGGTCGCTTGTATTGTCTGGGTGTGATGGTCGCTTGTATTGTCTGGGTGTGATGGTCGCTTGTATTGTCTGGGTGTGATGGTCGCTTGTATTGTCTGGGTGTGATGGTCGCTTGTATTGTCTGGGTGTGATGGTCGCTTGTATTGTCTGGGTGTGATGGTCGCTTGTATTGTCTGATGGTCGGTTGTATTATCTGGGTGTGATGGTCGCTTGTATTGTCTGGGTGTGATGGTCGCTTGGAAGATGAGAACCTGTCTATACCGTAGGACAGTAGTAGGAAGATGAGAACCTGTCTATACCACAGGGCAGCAGTAGGAAGATGAGAACCTGTCTATACCATAGGACAGCAGTAGGAAGATGAGAACCTGTCTATACCACACCCTAGGACAGCAGTAGGAAGATGAGAACCTGTCTATACCGTAGGACAGCAGTAGGAAGATGAGAACCTGTCTATACCATAGGGCAGTAGTAGGAAGATGAGAACCTGTCTATACCATAGGGCAGTAGTAGGAAGATGAGAACCTGTCTATACCATAGGGCAGTAGTAGGAAGATGAGAACCTGTCTATACCACAGGACAGTAGTAGGAAGATGAGAACCTGTCTATACCATAGGACAGTAGTAGGAAGATGAGAACCTGTCTATACCATAGGGCAGCAGTAGGAAGATGAGAACCTGTCTATACCATAGGACAGGACAGTAGTAGGAAGATGAGAACCTGTCTATACCATAGGACAGGACAGTAGTAGGAAGATGAGAACCTGTCTATACCACAGGACAGGACAGTAGTAGGAAGATGAGAACCTGTCTATACCATAGGACAGTAGTAGGAAGATGAGAACCTGTCTATACCATAGGACAGTAGTAGGAAGATGAGAACCTGTCTATACCATAGGACAGTAGTAGGAAGATGAGAACCTGTCTATACCATAGGACAGTAGTAGGAAGATGAGAACCTGTCTATACCATAGGACAGTAGTAGGAAGATGAGAACCTGTCTATACCACCCCATAGGACAGTAGTAGGAAGATGAGAACCTGTCTATACCATAGGACAGCAGTAGGAAGATGAGAACCTGTCTATACCACCCCATAGGACAGTAGTAGGAAGATGAGAACCTGTCTATAACACCCCATAGGACAGTAGTAGGAAGATGAGAACCTGTCTATACCATAGGACAGTAGTAGGAAGATGAGAACCTGTCTATACCATAGGACAGTAGTAGGAAGATGAGAACCTGTCTATACCATAGGACAGTAGTAGGAAGATGAGAATCTGTCTATACCACACCAAGGACAGTAGTAGGAAGATGAGAACCTGTCTATACCATAGGACAGTAGTAGGAAGATGAGAACCTGTCTATACCATAGGACAGTAGTAGGAAGATGAGAACCTGTCTATACCATAGGACAGTAGTAGGAAGATGAGAACCTGTCTATACCATAGGACAGTAGTAGGAAGATGAGAACCTGTCTATACCGTAGGACAGTAGTAGGAAGATGAGAACCTGTCTATACCGTAGGACAGTAGTAGGAAGATGAGAACCTGTCTATACCATAGGACAGTAGTAGGAAGATGAGAACCTGTCTATACCATAGGACAGTAGTAGGAAGATGAGAACCTGTCTATACCATAGGGCAGTAGTAGGAAGATGAGAACCTGTCTATACCACCCCATAGGACAGTAGTAGGAAGATGAGAACCTGTCTATACCACCCCATAGGACAGTAGTAGGAAGATGAGAACCTGTCTATACCATAGGACAGTAGTAGGAAGATGAGAACCTGTCTATACCATAGGGCAGTAGTAGGAAGATGAGAACCTGTCTATACCACCCCATAGGACAGTAGTAGGAAGATGAGAACCTGTCTATACCACCCCATAGGACAGTAGTAGGAAGATGAGAACCTGTCTATACCATAGGACAGTAGTAGGAAGATGAGAACCTGTCTATACCATAGGACAGTAGTAGGAAGATGAGAACCTGTCTATACCATAGGACAGTAGTAGGAAGATGAGAACCTGTCTATACCATAGGGCAGTAGTAGGAAGATGAGAACCTGTCTATACCACCCCATAGGACAGTAGTAGGAAGATGAGAACCTGTCTATACCACCCCATAGGACAGTAGTAGGAAGATGAGAACCTGTCTATACCATAGGACAGTAGTAGGAAGATGAGAACCTGTCTATACCATAGGGCAGTAGTAGGAAGATGAGAACCTGTCTATACCACCCCATAGGACAGTAGTAGGAAGATGAGAACCTGTCTATACCACCCCATAGGACAGTAGTAGGAAGATGAGAACCTGTCTATACCATAGGACAGTAGTAGGAAGATGAGAACCTGTCTATACCATAGGACAGTAGTAGGAAGATGAGAACCTGTCTATACCACACCATAGGACAGTAGTAGGAAGATGAGAACCTGTCTATACCACACCTTAGGACAGTAGTAGGAAGATGAGAACCTGTCTATACCATAGGACAGTAGTAGGAAGATGAGAACCTGTCTATACCATAGGACAGTAGTAGGAAGATGAGAACCTGTCTATACCATAGGGCAGCAGTAGGAAGATGAGAACTGTGACCACATCACTGTCAGCACCTCCTTCCACTCCTCACATTTTAAACGCTATACTACGTGTGAGAGAACAGGGTGTGTGTAACCAGGGTGACGTGAGTATCTGTATGATAACCAGAGACTGTGAGTATCTGTATGATAACCAGAGACTGAGTATCTGTATGATAACCAGAGACTGAGTATCTGTATGATAACCAGAGACTGTGAGTATCTGTATGATAACCAGAGACTGTGAGTATCTGTATGATAACCAGAGACTGTGAGTATCTGTATGATAACCAGAGACTGTGAGTATCTGTATGATAACCAGAGACTGTGAGTATCTGTATGATAACCAGAGACTGTGAGTATCTGTATGATAACCAGAGACTGTGAGTATCTGTATGATAACCAGAGACTGTGAGTATCTGTATGATAACCAGAGACTGTGAGTATCTGTATGATAACCAGAGACTGTGAGTATCTGTATGATAACCAGAGACTGTGAGTATCTGTATGATAACCAGAGACTGTGAGTATCTGTATGATAACCAGAGACTGTGAGTATCTGTATGATAACCAGAGACTGTGAGTATCTGTATGATAACCAGAGACTGTGAGTATCTGTATGATAACCAGAGACTGTGAGTATCTGTATGATAACCAGAGACTGAGTATCTGTATGATAACCAGAGACTGTGAGTATCTGTATGATAACCAGAGACTGTGAGTATCTGTATGATAACCAGAGACTGTGAGTATCTGTATGATAACCAGAGACTGTGAGTATCTGTATGATAACCAGAGACTGAGTATCTGTATGATAACCAGAGACTGTGAGTATCTGTATGATAACCAGAGACTGTGAGTATCTGTATGATAACCAGAGACTGTGAGTATCTGTATGATAACCAGAGACTGTGAGTAGGTGACTTTATAAAATGTGCTGATCTGTTCTTGGACCTCTGGTGTTTCTCTAAATACTGTTTACCCGTCAGTTGATTCAACTTTCCGTAAAATGAATGGACTAAACCTGTGTGTGTGTGTGTGTGTGTGTGTGTGTGTGTGTGTGTGTGTGTGTGTGTGTGTGTGTGTGTGTGTGTGTGTGTGTGTGTGTGTGTGTGTGTGTGTGTGTGTGTGTGTGTGTAGGTACCTGGAGTATGTGCGTATCCCACACACAGAGCCGTTGGAGTTTGAGTTCCGTTGGGGTCAGAGGGCAGACATGGAGGTGTCAAAGGTTAAACTACTGGAGTTCATTGGACAGGTGAGACACTGCCGCCTCCCGGGGTAGGGGTGTGTGTGTTTAGTGCATAGTGAAAGTCTACACACCCCTTGTTGTTCATCACTAGAAGGCAGTTTACAGGTCTTGTTGTTTGATTGTCAAGCCGATATGAGTCATCTGTAACTAGGCCCATCAGGAACATTCACTCTTAGTAAGCAACTCCAGTGTATACAGTGCACTTGGAAAGTATTCAGACCCCTTGACATTTTCCACATTTTGTTACGTTACAGCCTTATTTTAAAATTGATTAAATTAATCTACATACAATTCCCCATAATGACAAATAGGAAGTAGATTTTTAGAAATTTTAGCAAATGTATTACAAATAAAAAAACTGAAACCTTATTTACTTAATTATTCAGACCCTTTGCTATGAGACTTGAAATTGAGCTCAGGTGCATCCTGTTTCCATTGATCATCCTTGAGATGTTTCTACAACTTGATTGGAGTCCACCTGTGGTAAATTCAATTGGATTGGACATGATTGATTTGGAAAGGCACACACCTGTCTATATATGGTCCCACAGTTGACAGTGTATGTCAGAGCAACAACCAAGACATGAGGTTGAAGGAATGTAGAGATCTGGCACAGATCTGGGTACCAAACATTTCTGCTGCATTGAAGATCACCAGTGGCCTCCATCATTCTTAAATTAAAGACGTTTGGAACCACCAAGACTCTTCCTAGAGCTGGCCACCAGGCCAAACTGAGCAATCGGGGGGAAGGGCCTTGGTCAGGGAGGTGACCAAGAAACTGATCGTCACTCTGACAGAGCTCCAGAGTTCCTCTGTTGAGATGGGAGAATCTTCCAGAAGGACAACCATGTCTGCAGCACTCCACCAATCAGGCCTTTATGGTAGAGTGACCAGACGGAAGCCACACCTCAGTAAAAGGCACATGACAGTCCACTTGGAGTTTGCCAAAAGACACCTACAGACTCTCAGACCATAAGAAATAAGATTCTCTGGTCTGATGAATCCAAGATTGAATTCTTTGGCCTGAATGCCAAGTGTCACGTCCCGAGGAAACCTGGCACCATCCCTACTGTGAAGCATGCAAATGTAATATTTCTGTTTATTTTTTAAATAAATTTGCTAACATTTCTAAAAACCTGTTTTTGCTTTGTAATTATGGGTAGTATGTGTAGATTGGGGGGGGGGACAGTTTAATCAATTTTAGAATAAGACTAACGTAACAAAAACACAGTATAATTCTATTTGTGGGGTACAGGGATGGGGTAGTTAATCATGTTTGCATAATAAGTTGCATTGACTCATTCTGTGTTAAATAATAGTGACTATTTGTTAAGCATATTTTTTTCTCCTGAACGTATTTAGACTTGCCATAACAAAGTGGTTGAATACTTATCGACTCAAGACATTTCAGCTTTTAATTTCGTATTATTACAAATTAAATTTCACTTTAACTTTCTGGGGTGTGGTGTGTAGATGAGTGATACAACATCTCAATGTAATCCATTTTAAATTCAGGCTGTAACACAACAAACAACATGTGGAAAAGTCAAGCGGTGTGAACACTTTGTAGGCGCTGTCTCGTCATTGAGCAGCTCAAGCAGAACAGTTGCTGTGGAAACGCGCACACTGAGAGCCGCCATGTGGAGCGAGCTGGCCAGGGAGAGATCGCGTGACGGAGCGGCTGATGTGTTTACTAACGGAGGAAGTTATTTCTGGTTTCGGCTGGGCTTTGCCTTAAATTTGGCAGAGGCAAACAGGCCAGGATAGTGTTGGGAGGGCTCGGGCTTAAAATTCAGGGCCGTTCAGGGCTCTACCTACTAGCTTCGTCTTCCTCAGGATCGTGCTCTGTGTTTTAAATAACTCAACTGGCTAGTTTGCCTGTCTGTAAAGGGAAGGGCGGGCTGTACCCCTCTGATTGGATAGAGCCAAACTGTCTTTGATCACTCGCTTCATACTTCACCCGATAACTTCTCATTGCACTCATTGCACTGTTCAACTCCCGAGCTGCAACTCTCCACAACCATGCAGCTACTGATCACTACTGAGCACAACCACACAGCTACTGAGCACAACCACACAGCTACTGAGCACAACCACACAGCTACTGAGCACAACCACACAGCTACTGATCACAACCACACAGCTACTGAGCACAACCACACAGCTACTGAGCACAACCACACAGCTACTGATCACAACCACACAACTACTGAGCACAACCACACAGCTACTGAGCACAACCACACAGCTACTGAGCACAACCACACAACTACTGAGCACAACCACACAGCTACTGAGCACAACCACACAGCTACTGCGCACAACCACACAGCTACTGAGCACAACCACACAGCTACTGAGCACAACCACACAGCTACTGAGCACAACCACACAGCTACTGAGCACAACCACACAGCTACTGAACACAACCACACAACTACTGAGCACAACCACACAACTACTGAGCACAACCACACAGCTACTGAACACAACCACACAACTACTGAGCACAACCACACAGCTACTGACCCGCAACTCTCCACAACCACACAGCTACTGACCCGCAACTCTCCACAACCACACAGCTACTGACCACAATTACTGATCACCACGCAACTACTGAACCAACTCTCCACAACCATGCAACTATCACTAACCAGTCACTACCACTACTACTGTAGACACTACCGCTACTATAACCAGTCACTACCACTACTATAACCAGTCACTACCACTACTACTGTAGACACTACCGCTACTATAACCAGTCACTACCACTACTATAACCAGTCACTACCACTACTACTGTAGACACTACCGCTACTATAACCAGTCACTACCGCTACTATAACTATAACCAGTCACTACCGCTACTATAACCAGTCACTACCGCTACTATAACCAGTCACTACCACTACTATAACCAGTCACTACCACTACTATAACTATAACCAGTCACTACCATTACTACTGTAGACACTACCACTACCACAACTATAACCAGTCACTACCACAACTATAACCAGTCACTACCACAACTATAACCAGTCACTACCACTACTTCAACCAGTCACTACCACTACTATAACCAGTCACTACCACTACTATAACTACAACCAGTCACTCATTACTACTGTAGACACTACCACAACCAGTCACTACCACTACTATAACCAGTCACTACCACTACTATAACCAGTCACTACTACTACTATAACCAGTCACTACCACTACTATAACCAGTCACTACCACTACTCTCACCAGTCACTACCACTACTATAACCAGTCACTACCACTACTATAACCAGTCACTACCACTACTATAACCAGTCACTACTATAACTATAACCAGTCACTACCACTACTATAACTATAACCAGTCACTACCACTACTATAACTAGTCACTACCACTACTATAACCAGTCACTACCACTACTCTCACCAGTCACTGCCACTACTATAACCAGTCACTACCACTACTATAACCAGTCACTACCACAACTATAACTATAACCAGTCACTACCACAACTATAACCAGTCACTACCACAACTATAACTATAACCAGTCACTACCACAACTATAACTATAACCAGTCACTACCACAACTATAACTATAACCAGTCACTACCACAACTATAACTATAACCAGTCTCTACCACAACTATAACTATAACCAGTCACTACCACAACTATAACCAGTCACTACCATAACTATAACCAGTCACTACCACTACTATAACTATAACCAGTCACTACCACTACTATAACCAATCACTACCACTACTATAACCAGTCACTACCACTACTATAACTATAACCAGTCACTACCACTACTATAACCAGTCACTACCACTACTACAACCAGTTACTACCACTACTATAACCAGTCACTAACACTACTATAACTATAACCAGTCACTACCACTACTATAACCAGTCACTACCACTACTATAACCAGTCACTACCACTACTATAACCAGTCACTACCACTACTATAACTATAACCAGTCACTACCACTACTATAACCAGTCACTACCACTACTATAACCAGTCACTACCACTACTATAACTATAACCACTATAACCAGTCACTACCACTACTATAACCAGTCACTACCACTACTATAACCAGTCACTACCACTACTATAACCAGTCACTACCATTACTATAACCAGTCACTACCACTACTATAACCAGTCACTACCACTACTATAACCAGTCACTACCACTACTATAACCAGTCACTACCACTACTATAACCAGTCACTACCACTACTATAACCAGTCACTACCACTACTATAACTATAACCAGTCACTACCACTACTATAACTATAACCAGTCACTACCACTACTATAACTATAACCAGTCCTACTACAACTATAACTATAACCAGTCACTACCACTACTATAACCAGTCACTACCACTACTATAACCAGTCACTACCATACTATAACCAGTCACTACCACTACCAGTCACTACCATAACTATAACCAGTCACTACCACTACTATAACCAGTCACTACCACTACTATAACCAGTCACTACCACTACTATAACTATAACCAGTCACTACCACTACTATAACTATAACCAGTCACTACCACTACTATAACCAGTCACTACCACTACTATAACCAGTCACTACCACTACTATAACCAGTCACTACACACTACTATAACCAGTCACTACCACTACTATAACCAGTCACTACCACTACTATAACCCAGTCACTACCACTATAACTATAACCAGTCACTACCACTACTACAACCAGTTACTACCACTACTATAACCAGTCACTACCTACTACTATAACCAGTCACTACCACTACTATAACCAGTCATTACCACTACTATAACCAGTCACTACCACTACTATAACCAGTCACTACCACTACTATAACCAGTCACTACCACTACTATAACCAGTCACTACCACTACTATAACCAGTCACTACCACTACTATAACCAGTCACTACCACTACTATAACCAGTCACTACCACTACTATAACCAGTCACTACCACTACTATAACCAGTCACTACCACTACTACTATAACCAGTCACTACCTACTATAACCAGTCACTACCACTACTATAACCAGTCACTACACTACTATAACCAGTCACTACCACTACTATAACCAGTCACTACCACTACTATAACCAGTCACTACCACTACTATAACCAGTCACTACCACTACTATAACTATAACCAACTACCACTACTATAACCAGTCACTACCACTACTATAACCAGTCACTACTATAATCAGTCACTACCACTTATAACCAGTCACTACCACTACTATAACCAGTCACTACCACTACTTAACCAGTCACTACCACTACTATAACCAGTCACTACCACTACTATAACCAGTCACTACCACTACTATAACCAGTCATTACCACTACTATAACCAGTCACTACCACTACTATAACCAGTCACTACTACTACTATAACCAGTCACTACCACTACTACCAGTCTACTACTACTATAACCAGTCTCTAGTCACTACCACTACTATAACTATAACCAGTCACTACCACTACTATAACCAGTCACTACCACTCTGTTTCTGTCACTGGACTGTTAACTGTTACCACTACTATAACCAGTCACTACTACTACACTACTACTACTATAACAGTCACTACCACTACTATAACCAGTCACTACCAGTCACTACCACTATAACCAGTTAACTACAGTCACTACCACTACTATAACCAGTCACTACCACTACTATAACCAGTCACTACTTTTACTACTATAACCAGTCACTACCACTACTATAACTATAACCAGTCACTGACACTACTATAACCAGTCACTACCACTACTATAACCAGTCACTACCACTACTATAACTACAACAGTCACTACATTACTACTGTAGACACTACACAACCAGTTACTACCACTACTATAACCAGTTATACCACCTATAACTACAACCAGTCACTATCATTACTACTGTTATAACTATTTTTATAACCAGTCACTACCATACTATTAAACCCCACTACCACACTAACTACCAGTCACTACCACTACTATAACCAGTACTACCATTACTACTATAACCAGTCACTGACAACTATAACCAGTATACACTGACTGTAAGTCACTACCATAACTATAACCAGTCACTACCATTACTATAATCATTCAACCCCATAACCGTTAGTCTGATGGTCATGTAACCAGTCACTACCACTACTATTACAACCAGTCACTCATTACTACTGTAGACACTACCACAACCAGTTACTTACTATAACCAGTTACTACCACTACTATAACTACAACAAGCAGTCACTATCATGTCTGGACTACTAGCCAGACACTACCACACTATAACTATAACCAGTCACTACCATAGATAACTATAACACAGTCACTACCACACTATATTCTATAACCAGTCACTACCACTACTATAACCAGTCACTACCACTCTTACTAGGTAAATCTATAACCAGTCAGTCACTACCATTACTCTATATCTAGTAACCAGTGACTACCACAACTATAACTGAACCAGTCACTACCACTATAACCAGTCACTACCACAACTAGTCACTACCAGAACTATAACCAGTCACTAGAAACCAGTCACTACCACTATAACTCACTAATTAAACAGTCACTACCACTAAACCAGTCACTACCACCTATCACTACCACTCCTATAACTGGATAACCAGTCTCTACATCTATAACCTAATCAGTCACTACCACAACTATAACTATAACCAGTTACCATAACTATAACCAGTCACTCCATAATGGAGGAGTGGATAACTATAACCATTCACTATCATCCCACTACTGGAGGAGTACTACCATTACATCTAGTCACTACCACCTATAACTGGAACCAGTTCTATTACATCTAGTCATCCACTACTATAACCAGTTACTACCACTACTACAACCATTACATCTATAACATCCTAATACTATAATTACATCTATCATCTAATGGAGGACTAGATTACATCTATCATCTGTTAGATTATAACATCTATCATCCTAATGGAACTAGTCATTACACAACTCTATCATAACTAAACCAGTCAGTTACCATACTATCTATCCAGTCATAATATAACCAGTCATTACCATCTATCACTACCATACTACATCCTAGTCACTGGATAACCAGTCACCCACTACTATAACCAGTCACTTCATTTAATGGAGGAGTAGATTACATCTATCATCTTAATGGAACCAGTTACTACCACTATAACCATCACTAACTACTATAAATAACCAGTCAGATTACATACTATAACCAGTCACTTAATAACCAGTCAGAGTCACTACATACAACTATCATCTTAATGGAGTCACTAGATTACATCTATCATCTTAATGGAGGAGTAGAGTCACTACATCTGTCATCCTGTCACTACCATACTATAACCAGTCATCTACATCCTAATGGAGGACTACATATCACTACCATGGAGGAGTAGATTACAGTCTACCATACTATAACCAGTCACTACCACTACTACATAACTATCATCCACTACTATAAACCAGTCACTTACTATCTATAACCATCTTAATAACCAGTCAGATTATAACATCACTACTACACCAGTCACTACTACTGGATACTACCACTACTATAACCAGTCATCATATAACCAGTCACTACCACTACTATGGAGGAGTACACTACTACAGTCACTACCACTATAACTAGTCATACTAATAACCAGTCACTATTACATCTATCATCACTAATAGTCACTAGACTACTATAACCAGTCACTACTACTGGACCAGTCACTACCACTCTGTCATCCTGTCACTACTACTATAACCAGTTACATATATCATCTATAACCAGTTACCACTATTATAATCTATAATGTCACTACCACTAGATTACCAGTCACTACCATACTAAACCAGTCACTACACTACATCTATATCACTTAATGGAGGAGTCACTACCACTACATCTATCACTACCACTTACATATATCATCTATAATGGAGTACTACCATACTATAACCAGTCACTAATACTATAACCAGTCACTATCATCTACTATAACCAGTCACTACCACTACTATAACCAGTCATACCACTACTATAACCAGTCACTACCACTACTATAATGGAGTCACTACCACTACTATAATCAGTCATAACTACTATAACCAGTCATTACCACTACTATAACCAGTCATTACCACTACTATAACCAGTCACTAATGGAGTCACTACCACTACTATAACCAGTCACTCCACTACTATAACCAGACTACATTATAACCAGTCACTAACTACTATAACCAGTCACTACCACTACTATAACCAGTCACTACCACTACTATAACTGTCACTGACTACTAGTCATACCACTAGTGTCTGGACCAGTCATTACCACTAGCCAGTCACACTACTATAACCAGTCACTACCACTACTATAACCAGTCACTACCACTACTATAACTATAACCAGTCACTATTAACTACTACCTGGAGTCACTAGATACTATAACCAGTCACTACCACTACTATAACCAGTCTATAACCAGTCACTACCACTACTATAACTATACCAGTCACTACCACTATATTCACTACCACTGACTAAACTATAACCAGTTGACTACCACTACTACATATAACCAGTCACTACCATACTATGTGTCACTACCACTACTATAACCAGTCACTACCACTACTGGAACCAGTCACTACCACTACTATAACCAGTCACTACCACTACTATAACCAGTCACTACCACTACTATAACTGTCACTACACTACTATAACCTCACTACCACTACTCTCTAGAGTCACTGTAACCAGTTACCACTACTATAACCAGTCACTACCACTACTATAACCAGTCACTACCACTACTATAACCAGTCAGAACACTACCACTACTGATAAAGTTTTGGAGTTGTACTACCAGGTGACTACCACTACTATAACTATAACAGTCACTACCACTATATCACCAGTCACTACCACTACTCCAGTCACTACCACTACTATAACCAGACACTACTACTACTATAACCAGTCACTACTACTACTATAACCAGTCACTACTACTACTATAACCAGTCATGTACCAGGGTACCACTATATAACCAGTCACTACCACTACTATCACTACCACCTAGTCACTACCAGGTGTGGGGGGTACTATCACCAGACACTACCACTACTATAACCAGTCACTACCACTACTATAACTATAGAGTCACTACCATACTATAACCAGTCATACCACTATGGAGGGTACCACTACTATAACCAGTCACTACTACTACTATAACCAGGTCACTACTATACTATAACCAGTCACTACTACTACTATAACCAGTCACTAATGGATAACCAGTCACTACCACTATATAACTCATCATCACTAACCACTGGGGGACCAGTCACTACCACTACTCTCACCAGTCACTGCCACTATTAAACAGCTAGCTGGGGGTTACACCACATTTTCTTGGAGGAAATGTACTTTTCTAATTTTACAATTTTCCTTAATTTCTTTCACTTTGAAAATGTGGAGTAGATTGTGTAGATCAGTGGGGATTTATTTTTTTGTTTAATCCATTTTGAGATTAAATTCAACATTTTAAGGCAACAGAATGTAAACCTTGCAAAGATGTGGACTGTAGCTGTGTAACTGAGGTGGTCCTCTCTCCCGTCTGTTAGCTCCATGAACAGGATCTAGAGCTCTCAGCAGTACCCTGCCGCCCCGGCAGTTGTCACCTCTGCTAACACGGCGCCAGTGTTAGCCAGAGATAGGGGGGGTTGTGGGAAGTCATTCTGTGTGTTTAGTGTGTTCTACTAGTCTGTTTCTGTTGGACTGTTCTGTTAGTGAAACAATAACAGTAGATCATCACTGGTTCATTCAGTGGATTAATTTAAGGTGACATTGTTTTCATTTGTCAAGTTCAACAATAAAAATGATTTTATACATCTATTTACCCTCAATCTTGCTTTTCTTTACTTTTACACACATGAAGACAATGTAGTTGTGTCTTGGTTATGCATCTATTAGTAGCATCTAAGATGGACAACAAGGGTACAACAGTCAGTACACCCCAAAACGCTACACCTGTTAGACCCTTTACATCTATCATCTAATGGAGGATCATGTAGATTTGCACATCATTATCATCACCCCGTCAAGCTCAGTTGGTAGAGATTACATCTATCATCTTGCAATGGAGGCTTTGCATAAAAGTCTGCTAAATGGCATATATTATTATATTATCATTAGTCTGATGGTCATTAAATGTTAGTTCTGACATTTCTTAACAATCTATCTGCTGTTATCTAGCATACATGTCTGGACTACTAGAGCACAGAGTGAAACCACATAGATTATTATCATAGATGGAGGAGTCTATATTCAATGAGATTTACATGACATATCATCTGAATGGAGGTGGAAATCTGTTGGAGATGTCAGATTACATCTACCTCATCCACACCCCCCTGGAGGAAGGAGATTAATGATGCTCAAATTAAACATCTAACTAAATAATAATCATCTTAATGGAGGAGTAGATTACATCTATCATCCTAATGGAGGAGTAGATTACATCTATCATCCTAATGGAGGAGAGATTACATCTATCATCCTAATGGAGGAGTAGATTACATCTATCATCCTAATGGAGGAGTAGATTACATCTATCATCTAATGGAGGAGTAGATTTCATCTATCATCCTAATGGAGGAGTAGATTACATCTATCATCCTAATGGAGGAGTAGATTACATCTATCATCTTAATGGAGGAGTAGATTACATCTATCATCTTAATGGAGGAGTAGATTACATCTGTCATCCTGACCAGATTACATCTATCATCTTAATGGAGGAGTAGATTACATCTATCATCTTAATGGAGGAGTAGATTACATTATCATCTTAATGGAGGAGTAGATTACATCTATCATCTTAATGGAGGAGTAGATTACATCTATCATCCTAATGGAACAGATTACATCTATCATCCTGTACATCTATCATCTTAATGGAGGAGTAGATTACATCTATCATCTTAATGGAGGAGTAGATTACATCTATCATCTTAATGGAGGAGTAGATTACATCTGTCATCCTGAATTACATACATCTATCATCTTAATGGAGGAGTAGATTACATTATCATCCTAATGGAGGAGTAGATTACATTATCATCCTAATGGAGGAGTAGATTACATCTATCATCCTAATGGAGGAGTAGATTACATCTATCATCCTAATGGAACAGATTACATCTATCATCCTAATGTGCTGCCCAATACCATCCCTGATGTGCTGTGCTGCCCTAATGTGCTGCCCTGATGTGCTGCCCCTGATGTGCTGCCCTGATGTGGTGCCATGATGTGTTCTCCTGACAACCATTGATGTGTTGTTGCAGTGGCGTCATTTCAGCTGAACCTGTTGGAAAAACTTACCATGTTCGTATCTGTTGAGGAGAAAGTGTGATAGACAGCAGAGGATGAGGTTTTTTATTAGTTACAAAACCACAGAGAGCATAGAGGAGTACTGCAGTGCTGTGGATATGAACAACAGAAACACACAAACATTAATTTGAGCTACAGTAGGGGTACATGTGTTACATTCCATTTGGTGTCCAAATGTCCCGTGTGGCTCAGTGGGTGGAGCAAGGCACTGGCAACGCCAGGGTTGTGGGCTCGATTCCCACGGGGGACCAGTACCAATGAAAATGTATGCACTCACTAAGTGGCTCTGGATAAGAGTGACTGAAATGCAACTGTACTCCCCACTAGACCCTCCCCCATCAGGGCTGCATGCGGATGGCTCCGTCCAGCCTGATGACCTCTCCGTTGATCATGGGGTTCTCAGCCAGTGATGTCACCAGGTGAGCAAACTCTGCAGGGTCTCCCAGGCGGGACGGGAAGGGCACCTGATCTGCCAGGAATGACTGCACCTGGGGAGGGAGACCATGTGGGGGGTTAGTATAGAGAGAGAGATGTGGGGGGGTTAGTATAGAGATACCATCTGTGGGGGGGGTTAGTATAGAGAGAGGTGAGGGGGTAGTATAGAGAGAGGTGGGGGGGTTATTATAGAGAAAGAGGTGGGGGGTAGTATAGAGAGGTGTGGGGGGTTATTATAGAGAGAGGGGTGGGGGGTAGTATAGTGAGAGAGGTGTATGTAGAGAGAGAGGTGGGGGGGTAGTATAGTGAGAGAGGTGTATGTAGAGAGAGAGGTGGGGGGTAGTATAGAGAGAAGTGGGGGGATTAGTATAGAGAGAGGTGGGGGGTAGTATAGAGAGGTGTGGGGGTTATTATAGAGAGAGGTGGGGGGTAGTATAGAGAGGTGTGGGGGTTATTATAGAGAGAGGTGTGGGGGGTAGTATAGAGAGGTGTGGGGGGTTATTATAGAGAGATGTGGGGATTAGTATAGAGAGAGGTGGGGGTTATTATAGAGAGAGAGGTGGGGGGTAGTATAGTGAGAGAGGTGTATGTAGAGAGAGAGGTGGGGGGGGGTAGTATAGAGAGAAGTGGGGGGATTAGTATAGAGAGAGGTGGGGGGTAGTATAGAGAGGTGTGGGGGTTATTATAGACCAGGGGTGGGGGGTAGTATAGTGAGATGTATGTAGAGAGAGAGGTGGGGGGTAGTATAGTGAGAGAGGTGTATGTAGAGAGAGAGGTGGGGGGTAGTATAGAGAGAATGTGGGGGTTATTATAGAGAGAGGTGGGGGGGTAGTATAGTGAGAGTGGGGGTTATGTAGAGAGAGGGGGGTAGTATAGGGGGGTATATGAGAGAAGGTGGGGGGTTAGTATAGAGAGGTGTGGGGGGGTTAATTATAGAGAGAGAGGTGGGGGGTAGTATAGTGAGAGTGTATGTTATTATAGAGAGAGATCTGGGGGGTAGTATAGAGAGAATGGGGGGGATTAGTATAGAGAGGTGTGGGGGTTATTATAGAGAGGGTGGGGGTAGTATAGAGAGGTGTGGGGGTTATTATAGAGAGAGATGGGGGGTTATTATAGAGAGAGGTGTGGGGGTTATTATAGAGAGGTGTGGGGGTTATTATAGAGAGGTTGGGGGTAGTATAGAGAGGTGTGGGGGGTTATTATAGAGAGGTGTGGGGGTTATTATAGTGAGAGGTGTGGGGGTTATTATAGAGATAGGTGTGGGGGTAGTATAGAGAGGTGTGGGGGGTTATTATAGAGAGGGGTGGGGGGTAGTATATCTGAGAGAGGTGTATGTAGAGAGAGAGGTGGGGGGTAGTATAGAGAGGTGTGGGGGTAGTATACCTTCTCAGGTAGACCTGCCAGGAGAGGAGTAGCAAACAGACCTGGGGAAGGAAGGAGGGCTCATGTTAATGTCTCACTGATTAAATACTAATAAAGCTTGTTTCAAGTTCATAAATATGTGACCAATACCATCTGCTGAATACGCGACCAATACCATCTGACCAATACCATCTGACCAATACCATCTGCTGAATACCATCTGACCAATACCATCTGACCAATACCATCTGACCAATACCATCTGACCAATACCATCTGACCAATACCATCTGCTGAATACTACCATCTGACCAATACCATCTGACCAATACCATCTGCTGAATACCATCGACCAATACCATCTGCTGAATACACGACCAATACCATCTGCTGAATACGTGACCAATACCATCTGCTGAATACGTGACCAATACCATCTGCTGAATACGTGACCAATACCATCTGCTGAATACCACGACCAATACCATCTGCTGAATACACGACCAATACCATCTGACCAATACCATCTGACCAATACCATGACCAATACTCTGCTGAATACTTACGACCAATACCATCTGCTGAATACCGACCAATACCATCTGACCAATACCATCTGACCAATACCATCTGCTGAATACTCCGCAATACCATCTGCTGAATACGTGACCAATACCATCTGCTGAATACAGGACCAATACCATCTGCTGAATACGGGACCAATACCATCTGACCAATACCATCTGACCAATACCATCTGCTGAATACCACGACCAATACCATCTGCTGAATACACGACCAATACCATCTGCTGAATACGTGACCAATACCATCTGCTGAATACCGACCAATACCATCTGCTGAATACACGACCAATACCATCTGCTGAATACCATGACCAATACCATCTGCTGAATACACGACCAATACCATCTGCTGAATACGGGACCAATACCATCTGCTGAATAGCCCACCAATACCATCTGCTGAATACCAGACCAATACCATCTGCTGAATAGGACCAATACCATCTGCTGAATACGGACCAATACCATCTGCTGAATACGCGACCAATACCATCTGCTGAATACGTGACCAATACCATCTGCTGAATACGTGACCAATACCATCTGCTGAATACAGGATCACGACCAATATCATCTGCTGAATACGGACCAATCCCATCTGCTGAATACGTGATGACCAATATCATCTGCTGAATACGCGACCAATACCATCTGCTGAATACGCTCCGTGACCAATATCATCTGCTGAATGGTGACCATACCATCTGCTGAATACGTGACCATACCATCTGCTGAATACGTACACGCCACCAATACCATCTGCTGAATACGTGACCAATACCATCTGCTGAATACGTACACGCGACCAAGACCATCTGCTGAATGACAGACCAATACCATCTGCTGAATACGCGACCAATATCATCTGCTGAATACGCGACCAATACCATCTGCTGAATACGCGACCAATACCATCTGCTGAATACGCGACCAATAGCATCTGCTGAATACGCACCAATACCATCTGCTGAATACGCGACCATACCATCTGCTGAATACGTGACCATACCATCTGCTGAATCACGTGACCAATACCATCTGCTGAATACGATGACAGCGACCAATACCATCTGCTGAATACGCGACCAATACCATCTGCTGAATACGCGACCAATACCATCTGACCAATACCATCTGACCAATACCATCTGACCAATACCATCTGCTGAATACGCGACCAATACCATCTGACCAATACCATCTGACCAATACCATCTGACCAATACCATCTGACCAATACCATCTGCTGAATACGACCAATACCATCTGCTGAATACGGACCAATACCATCTGCTGAATACCACGACCAATACCATCTGCTGAATACGTGACCAATACCATCTGCTGAATACGGACCAATACCATCTGCTGAATACGTGACCAATACCATCTGCTGAATACACTCCAATACCATCTGCTGAATACGTGACCAATACCATCTGCTGAATACGTGACCAATACCATCTGCTGAATACACGACCAATACCATCTGCTGAATACGCGACCAATACCATCTGCTGAATAGGGCAGTGACCAATACCATCTGCTGAATTACGCACCAATACCATCTGCTGAATACGTGACCAATACCATCTGCTGAATACACGACCAATACCATCTGCTGAATACGTGACCAATACCATCTGCTGAATACGTGACCAATACCATCTGCTGAATACGTGACCAATACCATCTGCTGAATACACGACCATTACCATCTGCTGAATACGCGACCAATACCATCTGACCAATACCATCTGACCAATACCATCTGCTGAATACACGACCAATACCATCTGCTGAATACACGACCAATACCATCTGCTGAATACGTGACCAATACCATCTGCTGAATACACGACCAATACCATCTGCTGAATACGTGACCAATACCATCTGCTGAATACACAGACCAATACCATCTGCTGAATACACGACCAATACCATCTGCTGAATACGTGACCAATACCATCTGCTGAATACGACCAATACCATCTGCTGAATACGCGACCAATACCATCTGCTGAATACACGACCAATACCATCTGCTGAATACGTGACCAATACCATCTGCTGAATACGCGACTTACCATCTGCTGAATACACGAAGAATACCATCTGCTGAATACGTGACCAATACCATCTGCTGAATACACGACCAATAACATCTGCTGAATCGCGACCAATACCATCTGCTGAATACGCGACCAATACCATCTGCTGAATACGAGTCCAATACCATCTGCTGAATACGCGACCAATACCATCTGCTGAATACGCGACCAATACCATCTGCTGAATACGTGACCATACCATCTGCTGAATACATGACCAATACCATCTGCTGAATACGTGGAGCGATAAATATCATCTGCTGAATACGGGACCAATAACCATCTGCTGAATGGAATTCAAAGCGACCAATATCATCTGCTGAATACGAGAATGCGACCAATACCATCTGCTGAATACGTGACCAATACCATCTGCTGAATACACGACCAATACCATCTGCTGAATACACGACCAATACCATCTGCTGAATACACGACCAATACCATCTGACCAATACCATCTGACCAATACCATCTGCTGAATACACGACCAATACCATCTGCTGAATACGTGACCAATACCATCTGCTGAATACACGACCAATACCATCTGCTGAATACACGACCAATACCATCTGACCAATACCATCTGACCAATACCATCTGCTGAATACACGACCAATACCATCTGCTGAATACACGACCAATACCATCTGCTGAATACACGACCAATACCATCTGCTGAATACGTGACCAATACCATCTGCTGAATACACGACCAATACCATCTGCTGAATACGTGACCATACCATCTGCTGAATACACGACCAATACCATCTGCTGAATACACGACCAATACCATCTGCTGAATACGTGACCAATACCATCTGCTGAATACGCGACCAATACCATCTGCTGAATACACGACCAATACCATCTGCTGAATACGTGACCATACCATCTGCTGAATACACGACCAATACCATCTGCTGAATACACGACCAATACCATCTGCTGAATACGTGACCAATACCATCTGCTGAATACGCGACCAATACCATCTGCTGAATACACGACCAATACCATCTGCTGAATACGTGACCAATACCATCTGCTGAATACGCGACCAATACCATCTGCTGAATACACGACCAATACCATCTGCTGAATACGTGACCAATACCATCTGCTGAATACACGACCAATACCATCTGCTGAATACGCGACCAATACCATCTGCTGAATACGCGACCAATACCATCTGCTGAATACGCGACCAATACCATCTGCTGAATACGCGACCAATACCATCTGCTGAATACGCGACCAATACCATCTGCTGAATACGTACACGCGACCAATACCATCTGCTGAATACGTGACCATACCATCTGCTGAATACGTGACCAATACCATCTGCTGAATACGTACACGCGACCAATATCATCTGCTGAATACGCGACCAATCCCATCTGCTGAATACGTACACGCGACCAATATCATCTGCTGAATACGCGACCAATACCATCTGCTGAATACGTACCATCTGCGACCAATATCATCTGCTGAATACGTGACCATACCATCTGCTGAATACGTGACCATACCATCTGCTGAATACGTACACGCGACCAATACCATCTGCGGAATACGTACACGCGACCAATACCATCTGCGGAATACGTACACGCGACCAATACCATCTGCTGAATACGCGACCAATATCATCTGCTGAATACGCGACCAATACCATCTGCTGAATACGCGACCAATAGCATCTGCTGAATACGCGACCAATAGCATCTGCTGAATACGCGACCAATAGCATCTGCTGAATACGCGACCATACCATCTGCTGAATACGCGACCATACCATCTGCTGAATACGTGACCAATACCATCTGCTGAATACGTACACGCGACCAATACCATCTGCTGAATACGCGACCAATACCATCTGCTGAATACGTACACGCGACCAATACCATCTACTGAATACGTACACGCGACCAATACCATCTGCTGAATACGCGACCAATACCATCTGCTGAATACGCGACCAATACCATCTGCTGAATACGCGACCAATACCATCTGCTGAATACGCGACCAATACCATCTGCTGAATACGTACACGCGACCAATACCATCTGCTGAATACGTACACGCGACCAATACCATCTGCTGAATACGTGACCATACCATCTGCTGAATACGCGACCAATACCATCTGCTGAATACGTACACGCGACCAATACCATCTGCTGAATACGTACACGCGACCAATACCATCTGCTGAATACGCGACCAATACCATCTGCTGAATACGCGACCAATACCATCTGCTGAATACGCGACCAATACCATCTGCTGAATACGCGACCAATACCATCTGCTGAATACGCGACCAATACCATCTGCTGAATACGCAACCAATACCATCTGCTGAATACGCGACCAATACCATCTGCTGAATACGTATACGTGACCAATACCATCAGCTGAATGCGTACACGCGACCAATACCATCTGCTGAATGCGTACACGCGACCAATACCATCTGCTGAATGAGTACACGCGACCAATACCATCTGCTGAATATGTGACCAATACCATCTGCTGAATGCGTACACGCGACCAATACCATCTGCTGAATGAGTACACACGACCAATACCATCTGCTGAATGTGTACACGCGACCAATACCATCTGCTGAATGCGTACACGCGACCAATACCATCTGATCAATACGTATGTGACCAATACCATCTGATCAATACGTATGTGACCAATACCATCTATCTGATCGATACGTATGTGACCAATACCATCTGATTGATACGTATGTGACCAATACCATCTGATCGATACGTATGTGACCAATACCATCTGATCGATACGTATGTGACCAATACCATCTGATCGATACGTATGTGACCAATACGTATGTGACCAATACCATCTGATCAATATGTATGTGACCAATACCATCTGATCAATACGTATGTGACCAATACCAAATTGAATTGATTTATATACAGTGTGTGTGTCTGTATACAGTGTGTGTCTGTATACTGACCGGGAGCTATAGTAACCACTCTGATGCCCATGGGTGCCAGGTCTCTAGCGATGGGTAGAGTCATTCCTACGATACCTCCTTTAGACGCAGAGTACGCTGCCTGGCCCACCTAGAGAGAGAGAGAGAGAGAGAGAGAGAGAGACAGAGAGAGAGAGAGAGAGAGAGAGAGAGACAGAGAGACAGAGAGAGAGAGAGAGACAGAGAGAGAGAGAGACAGAGACAGAGAGAGACACAGAGACACAGAGACACAGAGACAGAGAGACAGAGAGAGACAGAGAGACAGAGAGAGAGAGAGAGAGAGAGAGAGAGAGAGAGAGAGAGAGAGAGAGAGAGAGAGAGAGAGAGAGAGAGAGAGAGAGAGAGACAGAGAGAGACAGAGAGAGAGAGAGAGAGAGAGAGAGACAGAGAGACAGAGAGACAGAGAGACAGAGAGACAGAGAGACAGAGACAGAGAGACAGAGGAGAGAGAGAGAGACGGGTAGAGTCATTCCTATAATACCTCCTTCAGACAGAGAGAGAGACAGAGTACGCTGCCTGGCCCACCTAGAGAGAGAGAGAGAGAGAGAGAGAGAGAGAGAGAGAGAGAGAGAGAGAGAGAGAGACAGAGAGACAGAGGAGAGAGAGAGAGACGGGTAGAGTCATTCCTATAATACCTCCTTCAGACAGAGAGAGAGACAGAGTACGCTGCCTGGCCCACCCAGAGGGAGAGGGAAGCTTTCATCAAATCAGATTTTTCAAGTGCTCCGAACACAACCTTACAGTGAAATGCTCCCTTAACACTTATTTTTCTTAAAACTGCATTGTTGGTTAAGTATAATATATATTTTTTAAAGTTAACATAATTAAAGAGCAGCAGTAAAACAACAATAGTGAGGCTATATACAGGGTTTTACGGTACAGAGTCAATGTGGAGACTATATGCAGGGGGTACCGGTACAGAGTCAATGTGGAGGCTATATGCAGGGGGTACCGGTACAGAGTCAATGTGGAGGCTATATGCAGGGGGTACCGGTACAGAGTCAATGTGGAGGCTATATACAGGGGGTACCGGTACAGAGTCACTGTGGAGGCTATATGCAGGGGGTACCGGTACAGAGTCAATGTGGAGGCTTTATGCAGGGGGTACCGGTACAAAGTCAATGTGGAGGCTATATGCTTCCGGTTTGGAGCGAGTGGTCGCATCGCACTTCGCTCCCGCAGGTAGTATAACTTTTTCATTACATTTCATTACATTTCATTATATTTCATTATAGCACAACGGTTTGATTTGTCTAATCTTAGCAATTTCTTCTCAGCTAGCTATTATCAAAGATAATTGCGTAATTATCGTATTTCGCCGTCCTAACGTAGTCTTCACTAGCCAGCTAGCTAACGTCCACTGATTAGCTCCACTGGAGAAACTATTACACTCAACTGAACGACTTGATTAGTGTAGTGTTAGCTAGCTACATAGCTGTCTTTGCTGTCTTCGTATCTTCGTTCCAAGATAATTGTGTTGTTTAGGTTTAGAGTGTGTAGTCTTAGAGTGATTATCTTAATTTACCGAGGTTAGCTAGCCAGCTATTTGTCGTCCTTAACGTAGGAGACTCTGCTAGCTAGCCAACAGCTAGCCAACGCTAGCCAACGTCTACTGAATAGAACTCAACAACCCGGTCGCATTCACAGGTAGTATCACATTTTCATTTCATTTCATTACAGTACAACGGTTTGATTTGTTTGATCGTAGCTAGCTACATAGCTAGCTACATAGCCGTCTTTGTATCAAAGATAATTGTGTAGTCTAGAGCGATTTTCTAGGTTAGCTAGCCAGCTATTGTCGTTCTTTTAACGCAACGTAACGTAAACAACACTACTAGCTAGCCAGCTAGCCCCCGAATAGCAGCACTGCAGAAACTATTACACTCAACGGAACGACTTGATTAGTGTAGTGTCAACAACGCACCCACTGCCAGCTAGCCTACTTCAGCAGTACTGTATCATTTTAATCATTTTAGTCAATAAGATTCTTGCTACGTAGCTTAACTTTCTGAACATTCGAGACGTGTAGTCCACTTGTCATTCCAATCTCATTTGCATTAGCGTAGCCTCTTCTGTAGCCTGTCAATGTGTCTGTTTATCCCTGTTCTCTCTTCTCTGCACAGACCATACAAACGCTCCACACCGCGTGGCCGCGGCCACCCTAATCTGGTGGTCCCAGCGCGCACGACCCACGTGGAGTTCCAGGTCTCCGGTAGCCTCTGGAACTGCCGATCTGCGGTCAACAAGGCAGAGTTCATCTCAGCCTATGCCTCCCTCCAGTCCCTCGACTTCTTGGCACTAACGGAAACATGGATCACCACAGACAACACTGCTACTCCTACTGCTCTCTCTTCGTCCGCCCACGTGTTCTCGCACACCCGAGAGCTTCTGGTCAGCGGGGTGGTGGCACCGGGATCCTCATCTCTCCCAAGTGGTCATTCTCTCTTTCTCCCCTTACCCATCTGTCTATCGCCTCCTTTGAATTCCATGCTGTCACAGTTACCAGCCCTTTCAAGCTTAACATCCTTATCATTTATCGCCCTCCAGGTTCCTCGGAGAGTTCATCAATGAGCTTGATGCCTTGATAAGCTCCTTTCCTGAGGACGGCTCACCTCTCACAGTTCTGGGCGACTTTAACCTCCCCACGTCTACCTTTGACTCATTCCTATCTGCCTCCTTCTTTCCACTCCTCTCCTCTTTTGACCTCACCCTCTCACCTTCCCCCCTACTCACAAGGCAGGCAATACGCTCGACCTCTTCTTTACTAGATGCTGTTCTTCCACTAACCTCATTGCAACTCCCCTCCAAGTCTCCGACCACTACCTTGTATCCTTTTCCCTCTCGCTCTCATCCAACACCTCCCACACTGCCCCTACTCGGATGGTATCGCGCCGTCCCAACCTTCGCTCTCTCTCCCCCGCTACTCTCTCCTCTTCCATCCTATCATCTCTTCCCTCCGCTCAAACCTTCTCCAACCTATCTCCTGATTCTGCCTCCTCAACCCTCCTCTCCACCCTCTCTGCATCCTTTGACTCTCTATGTCCCCTATCCTCCAGGCCGGCTCGGTCCTCCCCTCCCGCTCCGTGGCTCGATGACTCATTGCGAGCTCACAGAACAGGGCTCCGGGCAGCCGAGCGGAAATGGAGGAAAACTCGCCTCCCTGCGGACCTGGCATCCTTTCACTCCCTCCTCTCTACATTTTCCTCCTCTGTCTCTGCTGCTAAAGCCACTTTCTACCACGCTAAATTCCAAGCATCTGCCTCTAACCCTAGGAAGCTCTTTGCCACCTTCTCCTCCCTCCTGAATCCTCCTCCCCCTCCTCCCCCTCTCTGCAGACGACTTTGTCAACCATTTTGAAAAGAAGGTCGACGACATCCGATCCTCGTTTGCTAAGTCAAACGACACCGCTGGTTCTGCTCACACTGCCCTACCCTGTGCTCTGACCTCTTTCTCCCCTCTCTCTCCAGATGAAATCTCGCGTCTTGTGACGGCCGGCCGCCCAACAACCTGCCCGCTTGACCCTATCCCCTCCCCTCTTCTCCAGACCATTTCCGGAGACCTTCTCCCTTACCTCACCTCGCTCATCAACTCATCCCTGACCGCTGGCTACGTCCCTTCCGTCTTCAAGAGAGCGAGAGTTGCACCCCTTCTGAAAAAACCTACACTCGATCCCTCCGATGTCAACAATTACAGACCAGTATCCCTTCTTTCTTTTCTCTCCAAAACTCTTGAACGTGCCGTCCTTGGCCAGCTCTCCCGCTATCTCTCTCTGAATGACCTTCTTGATCCAAATCAGTCAGGTTTCAAGACTAGTCATTCAACTGAGACTGCTCTCCTCTGTATCACGGAGGCGCTCCGCACTGCTAAAGCTAACTCTCTCTCCTCTGCTCTCATCCTTCTAGATCTATCGGCTGCCTTCGATACTGTGAACCATCAGATCCTCCTCTCCACCCTCTCCGAGTTGGGCATCTCCGGCGCGGCCCACGCTTGGATTGCGTCCTACCTGACAGGTCGCTCCTACCAGGTGGCGTGGCGAGAATCTGTCTCCTCACCACGCGCTCTCACCACTGGTGTCCCCCAGGGCTCTGTTCTAGGCCCTCTCCTATTCTCGCTATACACCAAGTCACTTGGCTCTGTCATACCCTCACATGGTCTCTCCTATCATTGCTATGCAGACGACACACAACTAATCTTCTCCTTTCCCCCTTCTGATGACCAGGTGGCGAATCGCATCTCTGCATGTCTGGCAGACATATCAGTGTGGATGACGGATCACCACCTCAAGCTGAACCTCGGCAAGACGGAGTTGCTCTTCCTCCCGGGGAAGGACTGCCCGTTCCATGATCTCGCCATCACGGTTGACAACTCCATTGTGTCCTCCTCCCAGAGCGCTAAGAACATTGGCGTGATCCTGGACAACACCCTGTCGTTCTCAACCAACATCAAGGCGGTGGCCCGTTCCTGTAGGTTCATGCTCTACAACATCCGCAGAGTACGACCCTGCCTCACACAGGAAGCGGCGCAGGTCCTAATCCAGGCACTTGTCATCTCCCGTCTGGATTACTGCAACTCGCTGTTGGCTGGGCTCCCTGCCTGTGCCATTAAACCCCTTCAACTCATCCAGAACGCCGCAGCCCGTCTGGTGTTCAACCTTCCCAAGTTCTCTCACGTCACCCCGCTCCTCCGTTCTCTCCACTGGCTTCCAGTTGAAGCTCGCATCCGCTACAAGACCATGGTGCTTGCCTACGGAGCTGTGAAGGGAACGGCACCTCAATGGCATATATTACCTCCAGGCTCTGATCAGGCCCTACACCCAAACAAGGGCACTGCGTTCATCCACCTCTGGCCTGCTCGCCTCCCTACCACTGAGGAAGTACAGCTCCCGCTCAGCCCAGTCAAAACTGTTCGCTGCTCTGGCCCCCCAATGGTGGAACAAACTCCCTCACGACGCCAGGACAGCGGAGTCAATCACCACCTTCCGGAGACACCTGAAACCCCACCTCTTTAAGGAATACCTAGGATAGAATAAGTAATCCCTCTCACCCCCCCTTTAAGATTTAGATGCACTATTGTAAAGTGACTGTTCCACTGGATGTCATAAGGTGAATGCACCAATTTGTAAGTCGCTCTGGATAAGAGCGTCTGCTAAATGACTTAAATGTAAATGTACCGGTACAGAGTCAATGTGGAGGCTATATGCAAGGGAGTCAATGTGGAGGCTATATGCGGGGGTACAGAGTCAATGTGGAGGCTATATGCAGGGGGTACCGGTACAGAGTCACTGTGGAGGCTAAATGCAGGGGTACCGGTACAGAGTCAATGTGCGGGGTCACCGGTTAGTCGAGGTAATATGAACATGTAGGTAGAGTTATCGAAGTGACTATGCATAGATAATAACAGCAGCAGGTGTAAAGGGGGGGGGGGCAATGCAAATAGTCTGGGTAGCCATTTGATTAGACATTCAGGAGTCTTATGGCTTGGGGGTAGAATCTCTTTAGAAGCCTCTTGGACCTAGACTTGGTGCTCTGGTACCGCTTGCCGAGCAGTAACAGAGAGAACAGTTTATGACTAGGGTGGCTGGAGTCTGACACACCGGAGTCTGACAAATTTTAGGGTCTTCCTCTGACACCGCCTGGTATAGAGGTTCTGGATGGCAGGAAGCTTGGCCCCAGTGTACTGGGCCGTGCGGACTACACTCTGTAGTGCCTTGTGGTCGGAAGCCGAGCAGTTGCCACATACCAGGCAGTGCTGCAACAAGTCAGGATGCTCTCGATGGTGCAGCTGCAGAACCTTTTGAGGATCTGAGTACCAATGCCAAATCTAGTCAGTCTCCTGAGGGGGAATAGGTTTTGTCGTGCCCTCTTCATGACTGTCTTGGTGTGTTTAGACCATGACAGTTTGTTGGTGACGTGTACATTGAGGAACTTGAAGCTCTCAACCTGCTCCACTACATCCCCGTTGATGAGAATGGGGGCATGCTCGGTCCTCCATTTTCTGTAGTCCACAATCATCTCCATTGTCTTGATCACGTTAAGGGAGAGGTTGATATCCTGGCACCACACGGCCATGTCTCTGACCTCCTCCCTATAGGCTGTCTCGTCGTTGGGGTATTTTGTCACTGTTGGTGATCAGGCCTACCACTGTTGTGTCGTCAGCAAACTTAATGATGGTGTTGGAGTCGTGCCTGGCCACACAGTCGTGGGTGAACAGGGAGTAAAGGATGGGACTAAGCACGCACCCCTGAGGGGCCCCCGTGTTGAGGATCAGCATGGAGGATGTGTTGTTACTTACCCTTATCACCTGGGGGCGACCCATCAGGAAGTCCAGGATCCAGTTGCAGAGGGAGGTGTTTAGTCCCAGGATCCTTAGCTTGGTGATGAGCTTTGAGGGCACTATGGTGTTGAACACTGAGCTGTAGTCAATGAACAGCATTCTCACATAGGTGTTCCTTTTGTCCAGGTCTGAAAGGGCAGTGTGGAGTGGAATAGAAATGGCATCATCTGAGGATCTGTTTGTGCAGTATGCAAATTGGTGTGGGTCTAGGGATTCTGGGATGATGGTGTTAATGTGAGCCATGACCAGCCTTTCAAATCATTTCATGACTACAGAGTGCTACATGTCGGTAATCATTTAGGCAGGTTACCTTGGTGTTCTTGGGCACAGGGACTATGTTGGTATTTCAGACTCAGACAGGGAGAGGTTGAAAATGTCAGTGAAGACACTTGCCAGTTGTTCAGCACATGGTCGCAGTGCAGGTTATGGTAATCCGTCTGGCCCTGCGGCCTTCTGAATGTTGACCTGTTTAAAGGTCTTACTCACATCGGCTGTGGAGAGTGTGATCACACAGTCGTCTGGAACAGCTGATGCGCTCATGCATGTTTCAGTGTTACTTGCCTCGAAGCGAGCATAGAAGTTATTTAGCTCGTCTGGTAGACTCGTGTCACTGGGCAGCTCTAGGCTGTGCTTCCCTTTGTAGTCTGTAATAGTTTGCAAGCCCTGCCACATCCGACGAGCGTCGGAGCCGGTGTAGTGCGATTCAATCTTAGTGTCAGTGATTGTTAGCAGGCTCATGTTGTACTGTACCGTCATAGGCCACCGTGGCTACCTGTCCGTCATAGGCCACCGTGGCTACCTGTCCGTCATAGGCCACCGTGGCTACCTGTCCGTCATAGGCCACCGTGGCTACCTGTCCGTCATAGGCCACCGTGGCTACCTGTCCGTCATAGGCCACCGTGGCTACCTGTCCGTCATAGGCCACCGTGGCTACCTGTCCGTCATAGGCCACCGGTGTGTGGGGTGTACCTGTCCGTCATAGGCCACAGGTGTGTGTGGGTGTACCTGTCCGTCATAGGCCACAGGTGTGTGTGGGTGTACCTGTCCGTCATAGGACACAGGTGTGTGTGTGTACCTGTCCATCATAGGTCACAGGTGTGTGTGTACCTGTCCGTCATAGGCCACAGGTGTGTGGGTGTACCTGTCCGTCATAGGCCACAGGTGTGTGTGTGTACCTGTCCATCATAGGTCACAGGTGTGTGTGTGTACCTGTCCATCATAGGTCACAGGTGTGTGTGTGTACCTGTCCATCATAGGTCACAGGTGTGTGTGTGTACCTGTCCATCATAGGTCACAGGTGTGTGTGTGTACCTGTCCATCATAGGCCGCTACACTTGCTGTGTTGATGATACAGCCTCTGTGTCCGTCTGCGTCTGGTTCGTTCTTCCCCATCTCACCAACAGCCAATCGGATCACATTAAACGTCCCAGCGATGTTCACCTACACACAAAGTTTTAAAGTATGTGAAATTTCAAAAATGGGTATGCTTTTAAAATCTCTAACGCTTTGTTAACACTGTAGGACATAATGCTCACTCCAGGTGTGTGCACTGGCCAATCAGTGAGCTTTACATCCAGACAGATTGAATAGCTGGACTCGGAGTTGTTCCTGGATCTGACCCTCTCTAAATCCCTGTTCACACTGCAGGCCTTAAAGCTCAAATCAGTTTGTTTTTTAAATTAGTTTTAGAATACTGACTGCCCAAACAACAAGTTATAACTGTAAAATGTATATAGGTTCAGAAATTTTGTGAAATAGCAGTTACAAATAGAAACCAAACTGGATGGACATCAGAAATAGAGGAAGGACATACAAACAAAATATAACTACTGAAAAATAGATTGTGTCTGTAAAATGTGTATAAGATGTATAAACTGAAGGTAGAAGCCGAAGTGTTTATTAGTTTACTCCAATTGGGGGAAGGGCGGTAGGGTTTGCGGGGAATAATAAAGGTATATTCTTAAAAAAGTATGTATATCTATATAGGTATGTGTATGTATACAGTGGGGCAAAAAAGTATTTAGTCAGCCACCAATTGTGCAAGTTCTCCCACTTAAAAAGATGAGGCCTGTAATTTTCATCATAGATACACTTCAACTATAACAGACAAAATGAGAAAAAAAAATCCAGAAAATCACATTGTATAATTTTTTATGAATTTATTTGCAAATTATGGTGGAAAATAAGTATTTGGTCAATAACAAAAGTTTATCTCAATACTTTGTTATATACCCTTTGTTGGCAATGACAGAGGTCAAACGTTTTCTGTAAGTCTTCACAAGGTTTTCACACACTGTTGCTGGTATTTTGGCCCATTCCTCCATGCAGATCTCCTCTAGAGCAGTGATGTTTTGGGTCTGTTGCTGGGCAACACAGACTTTCAACTCCCTCCAAAGATTTTCTATGGGGTTGAGATCTGGAGACTGGCTAGGCCACTCCAGGACCTTGAAATGCTTCTTACGACTCCTTCGTTGCCCGGGCGGTGTGTTTGGGATCATTGTCATGCTGAAAGATCCAGCCATGTTTCATCTTCAATGCCCTTGCTGATGGAAGGAGGTTTTCACTCAAAATCTCACGATACATGGCCCCATTCATTCTTTCCTTTACACGGATCAGTCGTCCTGGTCCCTTTGCAGAAAAACAGCCCCAAAGCATGATGTTTCCACCCCCATGCTTCACATTAGGTATGGTGTTCTTTGGATGCAACTCAGCATTCTTTGTCCTCCAAACAAGACGAGTTGAGCTTTTACCAAAAAGTTATATTTTGGTTTCATCTGACCATATGACATTCTCCCAATCTTCTGGATCATCCAAATGCTCTCTAGCAAACTTCAGATGGGCCTGGACATGTACTGGCTTAAGCAGGGGGACACGTCTGGCACTGCAGGATTTGAGTCCCTGGCGGCATAGTGTGTTACTGATGGTAGGCTTTGTTACTTTGGTCTCAGCTCTCTGCAGGTCATTCACTAGGTCCCCCCCATGTGGTTCTGGGATTTTTGCTCACCGTTCTTGTGATCATTTTGACCCCATGGGGTGAGATCTTGCGTGGAGCCCCAGATCGAGGGAGATTATCAGTGGTCTTGTATGTCTTCCATTTCCTAATAATTGCTCCCACAGTTAATTTCTTCAAACCAAGCTGCTTACCTATTGCAGATTCAGTCTTCCCAGCCTGGTGCAGGTCTACAATTTTGTTTCTGGTGTCCTTTGACAGCTCTTTGGTCTTGGCCATAGTGGAGTTTGGAGTGTGACTGTTTGAGGTTGTGGACAGTTATCTTTTATACTGATAACAAGTACAAACAGGTGCCATTAATACAGGTAACGAGTGGAGGACAGAGGAGCCTCGTAAAGAAGAAGTTACAGGTCTGTGGGAGCCAGAAATCTTGCTTGTTTGTAGGTGACCAAATACTTATTTTCCACTATAATTTGCAATAAATTCATAAAAAATCCTACAATGTGATTTTCTGGATTTTTTCCCCTAATTTTGTATTCTATAGTTGAAGTGTACCTATGATGAAAATTACAGACCTCTCTCATCTTTTTAAGTGGAAGAACTTGGTGGCTGACTAAATACTTTTTTGCCCCACTGTATATGTGTACATGTATATCTATATAGGTATGTGTATGTATATATGTGTACATGTATATCTATATAAGTATGTGTATATATGTATGCATGCGTGCATGTATATTGATATATAAATGATGCAGACAATTACATTGATGGAAGCAACAATCTGCCATATTAAGCTGATCCACCCCTTGGATGAAAAAAACCCAACAAGTTACAAATGACCCAATCAGATGGTGTGTTTTCAGACAGCAGTCATTAGTTGACATGGTTAAGCTAGTTGTCATAGTAATGACAGGTGTGTGAGCAGTGGCGTAGGCTGATTGGTGGTGGTGCTCATATTTCCTGTCACTCAGAAGTTATGTATCAAGATAAGTTGACAATGACTGTCATGGATGCTTC
The DNA here is from genome assembly GCF_021184085.1 of Oncorhynchus gorbuscha. Lineage (NCBI taxonomy): Eukaryota > Metazoa > Chordata > Actinopteri > Salmoniformes > Salmonidae > Oncorhynchus > Oncorhynchus gorbuscha. The sequence goes on along the minus strand of NC_060182.1, from coordinate 24,731 downwards.
TCAGTTGCTTTGAATGTTAAAAATCAGTGTCAGAACACTTTTAAAGCCTCAAAGGATAAGATGATTTAACTTTCAGCTTTTTGGCCAGCCACAGCAGTCAACTAGTTTGCTAGGTTATTTTACCTTTATTTAACTAGGCAAGTCAGTTAAGAACAAATTCTTATTTTCAATGACAGCCTAGGAACAGTGGGTTAACTGCCTGTTCAGGGGCAGAATGACAGATTTGCACCTTGTCATCTCGAGGATTCGAACTTGCAACCTTTCCGTTACTAGTCCAACACTAACCACTAGGCTACCCTGCCACCGCTGCTTACTAGCACATTCACTCATTTGTTTGTAAACAATTAACAAGCTAGTTAGCTAGCACATCCTCCTGTCAAACTGTCAACAGAGTAGCTAGCAAACAACAATTAACAAGCTCATTAGCTAGCACATCCTCCTGTCAAACTGTCAGAGTAGCTAAAGAAACAACAATTAACAAGCTAGTTAGCTAGCACATCTTCCTGTCAAACTGTCAACAGAGTAGCTAAAGAAACAACAATTAACAAGCTCATTAGCTAGCACATCCTCCTGTCAAACTGTCAGAGTAGCTAGCAAACAACAATTAACAAGCTAGTTAGCTAGCACATCCTCCTGTCAAACTGTCAGAGTAGCTAAAGAAACAACAACTAACAAGCTCATTAGCTAGCACATCCTCCTGTCAAACTGTCAACAGAGTAGCTAAAGAAACAACAATTAACAAGCTAGTTAGCTAGCACATCCTCCTGTCAAACTGTCAACAGAGTAGCTAGCAAACAACAATTAACAAGCTCATTAGCTAGCACATCCTCCTGTCAAACTGTCAGAGTAGCTAAAGAAACAACAATTAACAAGCTAGTTAGCTAGCACATCTTCCTGTCAAACTGTCAACAGAGTAGCTAAAGAAACAACAATTAACAAGCTCATTAGCTAGCACATCCTCCTGTCAAACTGTCAGAGTAGCTAAAGAAACAACAATTAACAAGCTAGTTAGCTAGCACATCCTCCTGTCAAACTGTCAGAGTAGCTAAAGAAACAACAACTAACAAGCTCATTAGCTAGCACATCCTCCTGTCAAACTGTCAGAGTAGCTAAAGAAACAACAACTAACAAGCTCATTAGCTAGCACATCCTCCTGTCAAACTGTCAGAGTAGCTAAAGAAACAACAATTAACAAGCTAGTTAGCTAGCACATCCTCCTGTCAAACTGTCAACAAAGTAGCTAGCAAACAACAATTAACAAGCTCATTAGCTAGCACATCCTCCTGTCAAACTGTCAGAGTAGCTAAAGAAACAACAATTAACAAGCTCATTAGCTAGCACATCCTCCTGTCAAACTGTCAGAGTAGCTAAAGAAACAACAATTAACAAGCTAGTTAGCTAGCACATCCTCCTGTCAAACTGTCAACAGAGTAGCTAAAGAAACAACAATTAACAAGCTCATTAGCTAGCACATCCTCCTGTCAAACTGTCAGAGTAGCTAAAGAAACAACAATTAACAAGCTAGTTAGCTAGCACATCCTCCTGTCAAACTGTCAGAGTAGCTAAAGAAACAACAATTAACAAGCTCATTAGCTAGCACATCCTCCTGTCAAACTGTCAGAGTAGCTAAAGAAACAACAATTAACAAGCTAGTTAGCTAGCACATCCTCCTGTCAAACTGTCAGAGTAGCTAAAGAAACAACAACTAACAAGCTCATTAGCTAGCACATCCTCCTGTCAAACTGTCAGAGTAGCTAAAGAAACAACAACTAACAAGCTCATTAGCTAGCACATCCTCCTGTCAAACTGTCAACAGAGTAGCTAAAGAAACAACAATTAACAAGCTAGTTAGCTAGCACATCCTCCTGTCAAACTGTCAGAGTAGCTAAAGAAACAACAATTAACAAGCTCATTAGCTAGCACATCCTCCTGTCAAACTGTCAGAGTAGCTAAAGAAACAACAATTAACAAGCTCATTAGCTAGCACATCCTCCTGTCAAACTGTCAGAGTAGCTAAAGAAACAACAATTAACAAGCTAGTTAGCTAGCACATCCTCCTGTCAAACTGTCAGAGTAGCTAAAGAAACAACAATTAACAAGCTCATTAGCTAGCACATCCTCCTGTCAAACTGTCAGAGTAGCTAAAGAAACAACAACTAACAAGCTAGTTAGCTAGCACATCCTCCTGTCAAACTGTCAGAGTAGCTAAAGAAACAACAATTAACAAGCTCATTAGCTAGCACATCCTCCTGTCAAACTGTCAGAGTAGCTAAAGAAACAACAACTAACAAGCTCATTAGCTAGCACATCCTCCTGTCAAACTGTCAGAGTAGCTAGCAAACAACAATTAACAAGCTAGTTAGCTAGCACATCCTCCTGTCAAACTGTCAACAAAGTAGCTAGCAAACAACAATTAACAAGCTCATTAGTTAGCACATCCGCCTGTCAAACTGTCAACAGAGTAGCTAGCAAACAACAATTAACAAAGCTCATTAGCTAGCACATTCTCCTGTCAAACTGTCAGAGTAGCTAAAGAAACAACAATTAACAAGCTAGTTAGCTAGCACATCTTCCTGTCAAACTGTCAACAGAGTAGCTAGCAAACAACAATTAACAAGCTCATTAGCTAGCACATCTTCCTGTCAAACTGTCAGAGTAGCTAAAGAAACAACAACTAACAAGCTCATTAGCTAGCACATCCTCCTGTCAGAGTAGCTAGCAAACAACAATTAACAAGCTAGTTAGCTAGCACATCCGCCTGTCAAACTGTCAACAGAGTAGCTAGCAAACAACAATTACCAAGCTAGTTAACTAGCACATCCTCCTGTCAAACTGTCAACAGAGTAGCTAGCAAACAACAAAAGATGCAAAATAGTCTAAAAACCACTTGAGGGCAAATAAATCCGATTTAACAGTTCAGACAGTTGTATTGCCAGAATCAGATTTGGCTTGAAATATCTGATTCCATGTGCTTTTGGGCTGGTCAGACTGCAGGAAAAATAACAGATTAGAGTCAGATGTGGGGGGAAAAAATGTGATTTGAGTCACTTCAAAACTGCCAATGTGAACAAGATGTTAAGTCCCCTATTTGGAGGGCTCTGAGCAGTTCCGATTGACATTTGTGTACAAAGCGCTCTGTGACCGTCGTAGGGTCCCATGTCTTATAATACCTAAAAGCCCCATCTCACCGCTGGCGAGAAGAGGCAGGTTCCAGACCTTACATTTGCATAGGGATGTCGCATTTTCTAGCCTATCCAGACGAAATTAACAATTTCCTGTGCCTAAAACTCACAGCTCCACCTAAAATAGCACACAGAGGAAGACCCTGCAGCAATGTTCCAAAATCTAGTGGAAAGCCTTCCCAGAAGAGTGGAGGCTGTTATAGCAGCAATGTTCCAACATCTAGTGGAAAGCCTTCCCAGAAGAGTGGAGGCTGTTATAGCAGCAATGTTCCAACATCTAGTGGAAAGCCTTCCCAGAAGAGTGGAGGCTGTTATAGCAGCAATGTTCCAACATCTAGTGGAAAGCCTTCCCAGAAGAGTAGAGTCTGTTATAGCAGCAATGTTCCAACATCTAAAAAGCCTTCCCAGAAGAGTGGAGGCTGTTATAGCAGCAATGTTCCAACATCTAGTGGAAAGCCTTCCCAGAAGAGTGGAGGCTGTTATAGCAGCAATGTTCCAACATCTAGTGGAAAGCCTTCCCAGAAGAGTGGAGGCTGTTATAGCAACAATGTTCCAACATCTAGTGGAAAGCCTTCCCAGAAGAGTGGAGGCTGTTATAGCAGCAATGTTCCAACATCTAGTGGAAAGCCTTCCCAGAAGAGTAGTCTGTTATAGCAGCAATGTTCCAACATCTAGTGGAAAGCCTTCCCAGAAGAGTGGAGGCTGTTATAGCAACAATGTTCCATCATCTAGTGGAAAGCCTTCCCAGAAGAGTGGAGGCTGTTATAGCAACAATGTTCCAACATCTAGTGGAAAGCCTTCCCAGAAGAGTGGAGGCTGTTATAGCAGCAATGTTCCAACATCTAGTGGAAAGCCTTCCCAGAAGAGTAGTCTGTTATAGCAGCAATGTTCCAACATCTAGTGGAAAGCCTTCCCAGAAGAGTGGAGGCTGTTACAGCAGCAATGTTCCAACATCTAGTGGAAAGCCTTCCCAGAAGAGTGGAGGCTGTTATAGCAACAATGTTCCAACATCTAGTGGAAAGCCTTCCCAGAAGAGTGGAGGCTGTTATAGCAGCAATGTTCCAACATCTAGTGGAAAGCCTTCCCAGAAGAGTGGAGGCTGTTATAGCAGCAAATGGGGGACCAACTCCATATTAATGCTCATAATTCTGGAATGAGATGTTTGACGAGCAGGTGTCTACATACTGTTGGTAATGTAGAGTATACTACAGTCTGACAGTAGGTTCAGTAAGCAGTAGACAATGTCTTACAGTGATAACTCTAGTGAAGTCTTCTAGACTGTGGGGAACATCCTTTTTGAAGTTATAAGTCTTGACAGCAACGGCGATGCCAGCACAGTTCACCGCCAGGTCCAGCTTCCCAAACCGCTGCCGGGCCAGCTCCACCGCAGAACGCACATCTGCCTCCGACGTTACCTAGACAACCAGGACACAGAGGGGCAGGGTTTAGATGTTTCCCAAACTGGCCTGAGCAAAGTACTCCTGAAAGAGGAGTAGGGGTCACAGAGGGTAGGGGTCACAGAGTACGGTGCAGGGGTCAGCCTCAATGTAGTGTTCAATGAAGACCTAAGACCTGTTTTTACATGAGTAAGGGCTTGACATGAATGAATGTGTTTAACTTGATCTGTAGCACCATGGTCCAAATAGGTGACTGCAGATTGTATTGTGTTGAAATAGGTGACTGCAGATTGTATTGTGTTGAAACAGGTGACTGCAGATTGTATTGTGTTGAAACAGGTGACTGCAGATTGTATTGTGTTGAAACAGGTGACTGCAGATTGTATTGTGTTGAAATAGGTGACTGTAGATTGAATTGTATGACACAAGAAACCACTTTACAAAATACAATTCATGATTATTACCATACAGAGAATTAGACAATGTAAGCTACCCGTCTGCCTACTCGCTTAATTGCATATTTAAGCCTGTTTCAAAACACAACACCGCCCCTTTAATTAAGACATATGTTTAGCTGACTGACTTGTCAGAGACAGCTTGAAACCTCCACATGTTGTGCTCTTGTAGGAAGCAGTAGGCTAACTTCCCATTACTGACCTATACTTATCTACAGTATAACTGGGCTAACAACTCGCTAACTCGTAAAGAAAATCAACAAATGTGCACACGAGGGCTACTCCAAATCACAGACTCAATCCTGTAAACTTAGATGTGTTTTGGTTTGTTGCATTGAAAAGAGGCTGATATAATGTTGTTCCTAGGCCGTCATTGAAAATAAGAATTTGTTCTTAACTGACTTGCCTAGTTAAATAAAGGTCAAATTAAAAAATGTAAAATAATTTGTCACATAAAAAACCCCACATTGATCTATGTAGTGCAAACTAACGGGGTGAACTTGGCTTAGTTGAATCTCCTGCATCTCGGAGTGGCGTTTCTTCTGCGCGGCAGTCCTGGAGGAGGTGCGCAGCTTAGAGGGAATATTGGTTAGGGGTGAAAGGTCAGACTCACGTCAGCGGGGGCAAAGGTGCAGCGTTCTCCGAGGCTGGCTGCCAGGGTGTGTCCGTCTGAAGAGGGAAGGTCCAGAATGACAGCACACGCCCCCTGCTGCACCAACCTCTCCACTGTAGCCCGGCCCAGCCCTGAAGCACCGCCTGTCACCAGGCCAACCATACCCTGGGGGTGACATGGTTTAGGTCAGGGGGACCGAGAGGCAGGGATGCAGACACACACACACACACACACACACAGTTATTGGAGTTTTTACTGTGCCCTTGTAGGATGACCAGCATTACAGTGACTAAATATATTATAATTGATATCTACATGGATGTGAACAACACCCTAACCAAGACCAGGTGGAGAACTCACATTACACTGGTTTTAAGGTCTCTGCACTGGCTGTCAGTTTTAGAATTTATTTTTAAGTTTATTCTATTGGTTTTAAAATAAATCCAAGTTTGTGCACCTCAATACATGTCAGACATACTTTTAAGTTATGTACCCAGTAGGTCCCTCAGGTCCTCTGGCCTTTTAACTACCACAAAGCCAAGGACCAAGCGGCATGGAGAGGCAGCCTTTTAACTACCACAAAGCCAAGGACCAAGCGGCATGGAGTGGCAGCCTTTATAGTTACAGCCTCTCCCCCCCCCCAAGCCATCAGACTGCTGAACAACTTCTACCCCCAAGCCATCAGACTGCTGAACAACTTCTACCCCCAAGCCATCAGACTGCTGAACAGCTTCTCCCCCAGGCCATCAGACTGCTGAACAGCTTCTCCCCCAGGCCATCAGACTGCTGAACAGCTTCTCCCCCAAGCCATCAGACTGCTGAACAGCTTCTCCCCCAAGCCATCAGACTGCTGAACAACTTCTCCCCCAGTGCATCAGACTGCTGAACAGCTTCTACCCCCAGGCCATCAGACTGCTGAACAGCTTCTCCCCCAGTGCATCAGACTGCTGAACAGCTTCTCCCCCCAGTGCATCAAACTGCTGAACAGCTTCTCCCCCTGACACTCCAACACACACATACGTTGACGCTACTCTGTTTATAATGTCACTTTACCCCTACCTACATGTACATATTACCTCCACTACCAACACATAATAATATATGCACAAACTCTTCCGAACTGTTTAAGCTGGGAAGTATGTGGACATTGATAATAATGTCATGTAGACTAGCCTAACTCCACTGTAGCCTATCTGAGAGCTGTTGGCTAGAGCGCTGGTTGCAAGACCATAAGGTACTGCTTCATGTGATGTATTGTTGTCACTACCTTCTTGCCCTTTGTGCTGTTGTCTGAGCCCAACAATGTTTGTACCATGTTTTGTGCTGCTACCGTGTTGTCATGTTGTGCTGCTACCATGTTTTTGTCATGTTGTGTTATGTTGCTACCATGTGTTGTCATGTTGTCTTGCTGCCATGTGTTGCGGTCTTAGGTCATGCTGTGTTGCCGTCTCAGGTCATGCTGTGTTGCCGTCTCAGGTCATGCTGTGTTGCCGTCTCAGGTCATGCTGTGTTGCCGTCTCAGGTCATGCTGTGTTGCCGTCTCAGGTCATGCTGTGTTGCCGTCTCAGGTCATGCTGTGTTGCCGTCTCAGGTCATGCTGTGTTGCCGTCTGAGAGGTCATGCTGTGTTGCCGTCTGAGAGGTCATGCTGTGTTGCCGTCTGAGAGGTCATGCTGTGTTGCCGTCTGAGAGGTCATGCTGTGTTGCCGTCTGAGAGGTCATGCTGTGTTGCCGTCTGAGAGGTCATGCTGTGTTGCCGTCTGAGAGGTCATGCTGTGTTGCCGTCTGAGAGGTCATGCTGTGTTGCCGTCTGAGAGGTCATGCTGTGTTGCCGTCTGAGAGGTCATGCTGTGTTGCCGTCTGAGAGGTCATGCTGTGTTGCCGTCTGAGAGGTCATGCTGTGTTGCCGTCTGAGAGGTCATGCTGTGTTGCCGTCTCAGGTCATGCTGTGTTGCCGTCTCAGGTCATGCTGTGTTGCCGTCTCAGGTCATGCTGTGTTGCCGTCTCAGGTCATGCTGTGTTGCCGTCTCAGGTCATGCTGTGTTGCCGTCTCAGGTCATGCTGTGTTGCCGTCTCAGGTCATGCTGTGTTGCCGTCTCAGGTCATGCTGTGTTGCCGTCTCAGGTAGCTTGTCATGATGTTGGTGGCTCACAATTGGCCCAGCGTCGTCCGGGTTTGGCCCGGAGTAGGTCTCATTGTAAATAAGAATGTGTTCTTAACAACTGACTTACCTAGTTAAATACAGGTTATATAAATAAATAGCATAATTTAAACGAAAAAGTACACTGTGCGCACTACGTCATCACGCACTGAAGTCCGTTTGAAAAAGCCCATATTTCATTTCTGTTGATTCTAGAATATTCGCATGAAAATCTGTCGCCAATTGGATGGAAGCCCGACTGATAGCCTTCCATAACTGGCTCGCTTTGCAGCGCACAACAACCCTAACCTGCACCAAATAACCTTTATACGGAGTAGGACAGTACGTCAATGTGTCAACTAATTGACGTGTCAACTAAGGCGACAGCAATTGAGGGAAGGTGCACACTGGCATTAGCTAGCAACACAAAATAAACTTGACAGTGAGTCCAACTGACAAACTACAGTATCCTCCTCAATTCTAGAGCTAAACCCCCGCTAACATATACCGCCTGATGTGACAGAAATTGAAAACACCAAAGAACCGTAACTAACAAGCTCTGCTGCCATAGATATCTACTAACCTTGATACTTCTAATGTTCGCCATGTCTGCGAGCTCTGCTCAACCGGACGCTGTTACCACCGTGTCGTGAGCAACAATAGTGTATTGGGTGGTTCACCTTCAAAATAAAAGTCACCCGTTGACACTGTACAATAGAATGACTGGAAAGGTGATTTCCCAAAGTCAAACACTTTCCATCGATGTCTCGCCAGCAACGCAAAAACTACTGCCGGGTCACGGAATTTCGGCCATATTCTAAATAAAAGTCCCCCAGGTAATAATAGAAAAATGTCAATAGCCTGTATTTATTAATGATCTATATAAGGGTGTTTTCACACGTGGTCCCTTTCATACAATTCTTGAGAACTATGTGCAGTACACTGAATTTTTTGTAGTGTGAACACTCCAGAGGAACTCAGACCCTCAAAAGAGTCCCTGAAGCAAACCGAACTGAGACCATCTCGAGAGGTTGTCTGGGATCAGTTCGCTTGAATTCCACAGTTGTGATATCACTTTCTGTGTCAAGCAGGGAAAATACACTGAACAATAATATAAACGCAACATACAACAACTTCAACGATTTTACTGAGTTTCGCAACTACTCTTCCTGGGGTTTCTTATGGATCCCCATTAGTTCCTGCCAAGGCAGCAGCTACTCTTCCTGGTGTTTATTATGGATCCCCATTAGTTCCTGCCAAGGCAGCAGCTACTCTTCCTGGGGTTTATTTAGGATCCCCATTAGTTCCTGCCAAGGCAGCAGCTACTCTTCCTGGGGTTTATTATGGATCCCCATTAGTTCCTGCCAAGTCAGCAGCTACTCTTCCTGGGGTTTATTATGGATCCCCATTAGTTCCTGCCAAGTCAGCAGCTACTATTCCTGGGGTTTATTATGGATCCCCATTAGTTCCTGCCAAGTCAGAAGCTACTCTTCCTGGGGTTTATTATGGATCCCCATTAGTTCCTGCCAAGTCAGCAGCTACTCTTCCTGGGGTTTATTATGGATCCCCACTAGTTCCTGCCAAGTCAGCAGCTACTCTTCCTGGGGTTTATTATGGATCCCCACTAGTTCCTGCCAAGGCAGCAGCTACTCTTCCTGGGGTTTATTATGGATCCCCATTAGTTCCTGCCAAGTCAGCAGCTACTCTTCCTGGGGTTTATTATGGATCCCCACTAGTTCCTGCCAAGTCAGCAGCTACTCTTCCTGGGGTCCAAACACATTAAGACAGTTACATTACATTACATATAAAACACAAGATAAAACAGTACATTATATAACATTACTACACCACTACATATCTACAATACAACATGTATAATACCACCATACAACAATATTACAATGTACAGTGCATTCAGAAAATATTCAGACCCCTTGACATTTTCCACATTTTGTCACCTTACAGCCTTATTCTAAAATTGATTAAATTGTTTTTTTCCGTCATCAATCTACACACAATACCCCATAATGACAAAGAAAAAATAGATTTTGAGACATTTTTGCATATTTATAGAAAATACAAAACAGAAATATCACATTTCTATACAGTACCAGTCAATAGTTTGGACACACCTCCCCATTCCAGGTTTTTCTTTATTGTTGCTATTTTCTACATTGTATTTTATATTTGAGATTTTTCTACGTAGCCATCCTTTGCCTTGATGACAGCTTTGCACACTCTTGGCATACTCTCAACCAGCTTCATCAGGTAGTCACCTGGAATGCAGTTATATTAACAGGTGTGCCTAGTTTCCATCTTCATGCATTTGAGTCAAGCAGTTGTGCTATGACAAGGTAGGGGTGGTATACAGAAGATAGCCCTATTTGGTAAAAGACCAAGTCCATATTATGGTAAGAACAGCTCAAATAAGCAAAGAGAAATGACAGCCCATCATTACTTTAAGACATGAGGGTCAGTCAATACAACAGTCCATCATTACTTTAAGACATGAAGGTCAGTCAATACAACAGCCCATCATTACTTTAAGACATGAGGGTCAGTCAATACAATAGCCCATCATTACTTTAAGACATGAAGGTCAGTCAATACAACAGCCCATCATTACTTTAAGACATGAGGGTCAGTCAATACAACAGTCCATCATTACTTTAAGACATGAGGGTCAGTCAATACAACAGTCCATCATTACTTTAAGACATGAGGGTCAGTCAATACAACAGTCCATCATTACTTTAAGACATGAGGGTCAGTCAATACAACAGTCCATCATTACTTTAAGACATGAGGGTCAGTCAATACAACAGTCCATCATTACTTTAAGACATGAAGGTCAGTCAATACAACAGTCCATCATTACTTTAAGACATGAGTGTCAGTCAATACAACAGCCCATCGTTACTTTAAGACATGAAGGTCAGTCAATACAACAGCCCATCGTTACCTTAAGACATGAAGGTCAGTCAATACAACAGTCCATCGTTACTTTAAGACATGAAGGTCAGTCAATACAACAGTCCATCATTACTTTAAGACATGAAGGTCAGTCAATACAACAGTCCATCATTACTTTAAGACATGAGGGTCAGTCAATCCGGAAAATTTCAAGTGCAGTCACAAAACACCATCAAGAGCTATGATGAAGCTGGCTCTCATGAGAACCACCACAGGAAAGGAAGACCCAGAGTTACCTCTGCTGCAGAGGATAAGTTCATTAAAGTTACAAGCCTCAGAAATTGCAGCCCAAATATATGCTTCACAGAGTTCAGGTAAAAGACACATCTCAACATCAACTGTTCAGAAGAGACTGAGTGAATCAGGCCTTCATGGTCGAATTGCTGCAAAGAAACCACTACTAAAGGACAACAATAATAAGAAGAGACTTACTTGGGCAAAGAAACACGAGCAGTGGACATTAAACCGGTGGAAATCTGTCCTTTGATCCGATGGGTCCAAAATTGAGATTTTTGGTTCCAACCACCTTGTCTTTGTGAGACGCAGAGTAGGTGAACGGTTGATCTCCGCATGTGTGGTTCCCACCGTGAATGTAACCCTCTGTTCTGGTACAGATCTACTACACCAGTCCTCTCAGGATCCCTCCCTCTGTTCTGGTACAGATCTACTACACCAGTCCTCTCAGGATCCCTCCCTCTTTTCTGGTACAGATCTACTACACCAGTCCTCTCAGGATCCCTCCCTCTGTTCTGGAACAGATCTACTAGTCACACCACTCCTCTCAGGATCCCTCCCCTTTACCCATCTTCCTCTACTTTCTTCACTGCCTCAGCATAGGTCAACTTCTGCACTAATCTAACCCTGGAAACCTCAACCTGCCTCTCTCACACGGGACATTTCTGATCCCCAGTCCCATGGGCACCCCTGCAGTTAACACATACCACTACTTTCCCCAATGCTACACATTCCTTTGTCTCATTCCCTTCGGCACACGTCTCACACCTTGGAACCTCCCTCCTACACATTGCTGCCACATAGGAACCTCCCTCCTACACACTGCTGTCACATAGGAACCTCCCTCCTACACACTGCTGTCACATAGGAACCTCCCTCCTACACATTGCTGCCACATAGGAACCTCCCTCCTACACACTGCTGTCACATAGGAACCTCCCACCTACACACTGCTGTCACATAGGAACCTCCCTCCTACACACTGCTGTCACATAGGAACCTCCCTCCTACACACTGCTGCTACATAGGAACCTCCCTCCTACACACTGCTGCCACATAGGAACCTCCCTCCTACACACTGCTGCCACATAGGAACCTCCCTCCTACACACTGCTGCTACATAGGAACACATAGGAACCTCCCTCCTACACACTGCTGTCACATAGGAACCTCCCTCCTACACACTGCTGTCACATAGGAACATCTAGGAACCTCCCTCCTACACACTGCTGCTACATAGGAACCTCCCTCCTACACACTGCTGTCACATAGGAACCTCCCTCCTACACACTGCTGCTACATAGGAACCTCCCTCCTACACACTGCTGTCACATAGGAACCTCCCTCCTACACACTGCTGTCACATAGGAACCTCCCTCCTACACACTGCTGCCACATAGGAACCTCCCTCCTACACACTGCTGTCACATAGGAACCTCCCTCCTACACACTGCTGTCACATAGGAACCTCCCTCCTACACACTGCTGCCACATAGGAACCTCCCTCCTACACACTGCTGTCACATAGGAACCTCCCTCCTACACACTGCTGCCACATAGGAACCTCCCCCCTACACACTGCTGCCACATAGGAACCTCCCTCCTACACACTGCTGTCACATAGGAACCTCCCTCCTACACACTGCTGCCACATAGGAACATCTAGGAACCTCCCTCCTACACACTGCTGCCACATAGGAACATCTAGGAACCTCCCTCCTACACACTGCTGTCACATAGGAACATCTAGGAACCTCCCTCCTACACACTGCTGTCACATAGGAACCTCCCTCCTACACACTGCTGTCACATAGGAACATCTAGGAACCTCCCTCCTACACACTGCTGTCACATAGGAACATCTAGGAACCTCCCTCCTACACACTGCTGTCACATAGGAACCTCCCTCCTACACACTGCTGTCACATAGGAACCTCCCTCCTACACACTGCTGTCACATAGGAACATCTAGGAACCTCCCTCCTACACACTGCTGCCACATAGGAACCTCCCTCCTACACACTGCTGTCACATAGGAACCTCCCTCCTACACACTGCTGCCACATAGGAACCTCCCTCCTACACACTGCTGCCACATAGGAACCTCCCTCCTACACACTGCTGTCACATAGGAACCTCCCTCCTACACACTGCTGCCACATAGGAACCTCCCTCCTACACACTGCTGTCACATAGGAACCTCCCTCCTACACACTGCTGCCACATAGGAACCTCCCTCCTACACACTGCTGTCACATAGGAACCTCCCTCCTACACACTGCTGTCACATAGGAACATCTAGGAACCTCCCTCCTACACACTGCTGCCCATAAGCTTGACATCTGTAACAACGTAATGTATTCGACACAAAAGTTTGTACAGATTAACTCCTATATCCTAACATCACTTTGTCGGGAAAAGACTCAACATCACAGGACAGACAACGACTCTTCTGTTTCACCACTCACGCCACCCTGTCTGAGTCACACCAAACAACGAGCATCACAAGCACTGAGAATCTTCCCGTTCAGTTGGTCGACTTTCACATTTACCTCTATCCCAGTAATCACTCCTTTCAGTGGAGCCCTTTCCTTGAGAGCAAAACAATTCACATCTCTTCCCCCATTAGTTTAACACAGAGCGCCTTCTCCCTCTAACCAGCAGAAACACAAAGAATTATCACAAGACCACTTCTGGTTACCCTCACCGATTCCACAGCACCCAACTCTGTTTTCACTCATCCTGAACCCCAAATGGATCAGCCAAGAGACAGGGGTCCACTTTTTCCAAAAACGTCACTCCTACTAATGTAGAATCATCTTTAACCTGACCCTCGGTGTAAGCCTCAGGCTCCGAGAACTTCACCACACCTACCACCTCAGATACTTCACCCTCCTTCACTTCCATTCCTCCTCCTGTATTCAACTCACTCTGCTTACACTTTCTACCATTCTTCTTTAACAAACCATCTCCCTTTGTTCACAATTTTTAATCAACTCAAGTTCACCCTCTTCCTCCCTCTCTATCTTAGACCTCCTCTTCCTCCCTCTCTCTCTTAGACCTCCTCTGCCTCTCTTTTTCCCTCCATTCCTCCTCTGTATTCCAAGTATACATCTCCTTACTATAATGCTGCACTTCTCCTGACATACATCTTGTTCTTACCTTCTCAAGGCATGCCATTTAACCGGTTGTGTAAATCTCTGTACAGTCAGCACAAACCCCTGGGGATGTAGTGATCGATGGTCTGAAAGCTGTGGTTTATCAGACCATATACCACGGGTATGACAAAACGTTACTTTTTACTGCTCTAATTACATTGGTAACCAGTTTATAATGGCGATAAGGCACCCCTGGTGTTTATGGTATATGGCCAATATACCACGGCTAACGGCTATATCCAGGCACTCCACATTTTGTTGTGCTTAAGATAAGCCCTTAGCCGTGGTATATTGACCTTATTGCTTAATCATAGCAGTCAAACGAGTTAAACCGACATCCACTGATGGAAACTTATCTGGCGAGTATAATAAGGGCAGACGATCTTTTCTAATGCCACAAATTCAAATGACTTTATTATGTCGTCATAGCTTGCAATAATGATTATTTTGAGGAAACCACAATGAAGCCATCAGATTGTTAAACCACCACCACTAGCACAGAGAGGCGGCTGGCTACCTACAGACCTGATATCATTGGCCACTTTAATAAATGGAACACTAGTCACTTTAATAATGCCACTTTAAGAATCTTTACATATCTCGCACAACTCACCTCATATGTACAGTAGTACTGTATACTGTATCCTTCACTATCTATTCTTTACTATCTATTGCATTTTAGCCACTCTGTCACTGCTCATCCATGTATTTTATACTTATATATTCTCATGCCATTCCTTTACTAGATTGTGTTTATTAGGTTTGGTTGTGGAATATATTAGATATTAGGTTTTGTTGTGGAATTTGTTAGATATTAGGTTTTGTTGCGGAATTCTTAGATATTACCTGTTAGATACTGCTGCACTGTCGGATCTAGAAGCATAAGCATTACACTCGCAATAACATCTGCTTACCATGTGTATGTGACCAATACAATTGGATTTTCAGGCCTTTTGGGTGGGTTTTGAGTGGTCATTGGGCAATTTCTTTATTTGACCTGGCAACCCTAGTGTCATAAGCAGTGTTCGAATACTCATACTACCCACACTAACCGTTCTGTTTGTGACAGGAACATAGTTTATAGTATGCTTTTTGGTCATAGTATGGATATAGTTAGTATGGCAAAATTTCCCGGATGTCGTACTAAATTCGCCAAAATATGAAGTATACAGGCAGAGGACACTATTTCCATACTTTAAGGTCCAAAATGCAATTCTTCAGGAAATTACCGTGGCTTCACATCGTTTTAAGATTTGAAGAAAATTGAGGAAAATATGCAGCAAAAGTCCAACAATAGCGGATACAAATTCATTGCTTTAACTAATTATCACAAATGTTAACACAGTGTTGAGCAATGTAATAAAGTAATTACTTTTCAAATAAGTTACCTTACATGTTATATTGGCTGATAATTTATTAGCTTCGCTGGCCTTACGAACCACATAGCATATCATTGCAGCAGTATGTACCGGTATGTTAGTTAGCTACACTGTCCTTATGAACCACATAGCATATCATTGCAGCAGTATGTACTGGTATGTTAGTTAGCTACACTGTCCTTATGAACCACATAGCATATCATTACAGCGGTATGTACTGGTATGTTAGTTAGCTGTCCTTATGAACCACATAGCATATCATTACAGCAGTATGTACTGGTATGTTAGTTAGCTACGCTGTCCTTATGAACCACATAGCATATCATTACAGCAGTATGTACTGGTATGTTAGTTAGCTACGCTGTCCTTATGAACCACATAGCATATCATTACAGCAGTATGTACTGGTATGTTAGTTAGCTACGCTGTCCTTATGAACCACATAGCATATCATTACAGCAGTATGTACTGGTATGTTAGCTACGCTGTCCTTATGAACCACATAGCATATCATTACAGCAGTATGTACTGGTATGTTAGTTAGCTACGCTGTCCTTATGAACCACATAGCATATCATTACAGCAGTATGTACTGGTATGTTAGTTAGCTACGCTGTCCTTATGAACCAAATAGCATATCATTACAGCAGTATGTACTGGTATGTTAGTTAGCTACACTGTCCTTATGAACCACATAGCATATCATTACAGCAGTATGTACTGGTATGTTAGTTAGCTACGCTGTCCTTATGAACCACATAGCATATCATTACAGCAGTATGTACTAGTATGTTAGTTAGCTGTCCTTATGAACCACATAGCATATCATTACAGCAGTATGTACTGGTATGTTAGTTAGCTACGCTGTCCTTATGAACCACATAGCATATCATTACAGCAGTATGTACTGGTATGTTTGTTAGCTACGCTGTCCTTATGAACCACATAGCATATCATTACAGCAGTATGTACTAGTATGTTAGTTAGCTACACTGTCCTTATGAACCACATAGCATATCATTACAGCAGTATGTACTGGTATGTTAGTTAGCTGTCCTTATGAACCACATAGCATATCATTACAGCGGTATGTACTGGTATGTTAGTTAGCTGTCCTTATGAACCACATAGCATATCATTACAGCAGTATGTACTGGTATGTTAGTTAGCTGTCCTTATGAACCACATAGCATATCATTGCAGCAGTATGTACCGGTATCGTTACGCTCGTTACCTACGTTAGTTGGCTATTTATATATAAAACTTGCCAACTGTAGGCTATCTAACTAAACCCAAAGTTAATTGACTTGATTATTCCCGTCATTTTTAGCTAAATGGTATAGTCGTGCGTTCTCACTGGACATTCGGGTGCTTTTGTAAACTCTCTCTGGCTATCTATTCCGATTTCAGAGCACTGAGCGCAGAATAATGAATTTACTAGCGCTCAACACCGGTTGAATGGCCTTCACTTCCGAGCTTAATTCAATTGTTGCCAGCAACAGTTAATCACCAACGCTCTGGGTAACATGAAAACTGCCTATCCAGCTCAGCTAGGGCGAGTAAAATGGTCAGAGGTGTTCTCTCATTTATGTCTGGAAGTAGCTAGCAAGCTAAACAGTTTGGGTGCTTGACTGCTGTTGTTAGGTCAAAACGCTCAAATCTGCCCGAGCATCCAGTGTGCGCTCTGAATTTACAAACGGGCAATCTGAAAAAGCTCTGAATTTATGAGCCCACTCTGGCACTCCAGATTGAATTTAAGAACACACATGTTGTCGTAAAATGTCTAACTAGTCATTTGTTATGCTAACTAGCTAGCAAGAGGTTGCATAGCAACAGCATCAACTTCCGGTAGACCGCCCGAAGAGCTACTACGCTCAACTGAAAGGATACTGTTCCGTTTACAGCATACTAAAATAAACTAATAGTATTGTAATGACCCGACTAGATCATAAAGGAACAATTGTCCAGACAGTATTGTAATGACCCGACTAGATCATAAAGGAACAATTGTCCAGACAGAGGCTTGAGTTTACGAATTGACGGTTTATTACACCAACTTTACACAGGCTACTGTTTGGGCCGTAGCACACGCCAAATAGATGACACAAGCCAATCGTGACCTTCTCTTGTGAAGCCCAGACGTAAGAGAGAGAGAACAAAAGCTGAACCTGGTCTTAACTTCCAATGCTCCACCCCCCTGCCCAACCCCCCTCCACGCCACTCCACCAACCACCAGGATGCCCGGCATCAGAACATTCCAGGCATTCCCGTGATTGGCAGATAGCAGGTTGATTGACAGGTTGGACCCCGCGAACACCGTGTACTGGTCAGTACAACACAACCACCTCCTAGCCTAACACATAACACACAGCTGTCTGTGCGGGTCGCTACAGTATGTAGTATATACTCATTAAGTATGTAGTATACAGGATGTTAGTATGGGTATTCTAACACAGCTATGGAGTCTGTCAGGTCAGTATAGTTGTGGCAGTTCTCAATCAAAGTATTTGTCTCCTGCTTTTACACCTGCATTGTTTGCTGTTTGGGGTTTTAGGCTGGGTTTCTGTACAGCACTTTGAGATATCAGCTGATGTACGAAGGGCTATATAAATAAATTTGATTAAATAATGATATTGGATGAAGTCTGAGCATTGCTAGCTGAGGTGTTAGCCATGAGATTTCTCTTTCTATCAGCGCGCTGTGACATTTAGAAAAATACAATCTTAAATCGTCAATGATCTGGTTGTTTCTAGCAAGCAAAATATTAATTTGGTAATTCAAAATAATACACTTTCAACTATCTTTCAAAAGTTGGAAGCATATGTTCAAGCTGCCATCTTGGAGCCCACCCGGATATTTAAAAATATATTTTAACAACAAATCAATACAGGAAGTACATGTGGGAACACAAGTATATATAAATAATATACAAAGGACAATTGGGCTATGGGAGGGGCTGGAGGCGGGGCTGGAGGCGGGGCTGGAGGCGGGGCTGGAGGCGGGGCTGGAGGCTGGGCTGGAGGCTGGGCTGGAGGCTGGGCTAGGGGATACAAGATCACGTTACACAAGGACATACATACACTTTTTTGTTAGAGTATTTAATTGTCTTAAAATACAGTTAAATTACATTTGGTAAGGTATGAAAATGTGGTGTTTTGTTTGTAAATGTACATTTGTGTGAAATTTGGCCAAAAGAATAATGAAATTAATTACCTAAAATTGTTTCAGCTTATTTCTATCGTAGGTAAAGAGTCCAAGTAGTACATCTCTCCATAATAGTGTAAAATCTTCATAAATCTGTTCAATTATAAATCTACTGATGTCTTGCCAGAGTTTTCTTACATGAATACAATGCCAAAAAGATACAACACTGTTTCTGGGTGGTAATTACAAAATGTACAACTTGAGTTTATGTTTTTCTTAAAACTTCTTCATATAGTGGTTGGCAGGATAATATTTATGAATCATTTTAAAGGAAACTTCCTTAATTTTGTTAACAAGTAGGTATGTGTGTGGCAACATCCAAACCTTTTTCCAACAGATATGATCAATAAATCCATTCCAATAAGGCATGACATTTAGATACAACATCCTGCTGAAACAAGGTTCGTATCACTCTGTTGTTGAATGGACCAAAGGAGAAACACTTTCCTACTGATGAGTCAACAGGGTTAATGGAAGGTAGGCTCTGAGGGTCAGGTCTTTCCTACTGATGAGTCAACAGGGTTAATGGAAGGTAGGCTCTGAGGGTCAGGTCTTTCCTACTGATGAGTCAACAGGGTTAATGGAAGGTAGGCTCTGAGGGTCAGGTCTTTCCTACTGATGAGTCAACAGGGTTAATGGAAGGTAGGCTCTGAGGGTCAGGTCTTTCCTACTGATGAGTCAACAGGGTTAATGGAAGGTAGGCTCTGAGGGTCAGGTCTTTCCTACTGATGAGTCAACAGGGTTAATGGAAGGTAGGCTCTGAGGGTCTGGACACACTCCTGAATAATAAAACAACCCCTGAGGGAATGGCATCTAAAACCATTGTATAATCTTTAGGTGTTACAGGGACCTTGTAAAGTGAAAACCATTGTATAATCTTTAGGTGTTACAGGGACCTTGTAAAGTGATAAGAATTCCTTTTAACTAAGTAAAAAACCCTCTGCATTTACCAGTTGGCTCACCAATAGGATATTATTTCGGAACCAATATTCTAAAAACAAAGAAATATTTTTATACAATATATCCCGATTATTCCATATATAATATATGTGTGGAGAAAAGTTATGCTTATAAATTAAGGACCATGACAAGAAAACCTGCCGATGAAAAGCAGAACGTTTCACTGGAACTTTGTCAATATTATAATTGCAAACCAACATGAAGTTAAGGCCATCAAAAGTAGAGAAGACATGATGAGGAATAAAATTCCAGATAGAAGTGGGTCTATTTAGGAATTGTTTTATCCAATTGATCTTAAAAATATTAAGGTAGTAAAGCCCAGAAAAGTCAGCCCACCATACTCATAAGTGTTCATTACAACAGTTTTCCTAATGGGTACGGTTTCTTCATAGAAAGTTGAAAAGCATCTGGTCTATCTCCTTGCTTATTTTACCGTCAAGATATACAGATAGAGCGTCATATATTAGTCTAGAGATACCTTCAGCCTTGGTATTTAGGACTCTACCTTTTAAAGATAAGTCCCTCTGTAGCCATTGATATATTTTCTACAGGGTTTTTTAATAAGCACCGCCGGTTCCGCGGTGCGCAGTCGTCACTAGTTACCACAAACACATAAACCCCGCCTATTCCTAAAATGGGATGTAAACCCTAAATTGAGCCACACTGCTAGCCGTATGCCTAATAGTAACCTTTAAATTAAGACAACAAAAAAAACATGTGATATAACCTATTTTTACTTTGTGTTTGTGATAACTAGTGACAACCAGTCCTCAGCGAGAACCTGGAGCATCTCAAGATGGCGGCCGAACGGAGGATGAGGATGATATCGGGTCGGGGTTGTGTGTCTGTGTTTCTGGCCGTGTTGTGCACATTCTCCGTCGGGACCTGCGACGAACAGGTGCCGCTGATGCTATGGACGAGTGAAGGGTAAGAGCCGTGTGTGTGGTTTTGGTCTGGGGATGCCTTTGTAACCCTGCAAGCTGGTTGACATCTTGTCATTCATTTTCCTAGCGGGGATCTTGTCCTATTTGCGCACTATCAAGCCACTTTATATTTTGGGAATTCATCTGTGAAGCCACTAGCCAGTAAGGGAAATAAAAAATGTTACTCGGCGTATCATAAAAAAAAAAAAAAAACATTAACAATATTTTCACATGACCCTCTCCTTATACTGTACATTTTTTTTTGCACACCCTCTCCCCTATAAAATAATGAATGCGACCACAAATAACAACCCTGTGTTTATAGACGTGGTTATCGACTTCACCACTTCAGCATGGTTTGATGGCACTGTCGATGCCACACTGTGTTATGGGCCAGAAGGTTGAGGACTGACCGACCACCACAACCCATTACTTTACTATCATAGCCGGCTGCAAACAATTATCAGCTAGGGGGAAGTTATATTTTGATGCTATATTTATAATTATGTTAAATATATGCACATTTTCCACCAACAAGTTTCTGTGCCGACGCACCACACAACCAATAAGCATACCCAACCTGGTCTCAGAACATTTCGTATTACTCTTTAGGTAGCCCAAGACGCAGGGTTTCTGAAAGAAAGGCTGCGTAGTATGCGACCAATCGTCTGATTGGCCCTCTCTGCTTGACCGTTAGACTGGGGATGAAACCCGGAAGAGAGACTGACGGACGCACCAATCAAACGACAGAACTCCCTCCAAAACTGTGACGTGAATTGCGGGCCTCTGTCTGAAACGGCGTCTAACGGGAGGCCATGAATTCTGAATACATTCTCGATAATGATTTGTGCCGTCTCCTTAGCGGAAGGAAGTTTAGCGAGGGGAATGAAATGTGCCGCCTTAGAGAACCTATCGACAACCGTAAGAATCACAGTCTTCCCGCAGACAAAGGCAGACCGGTAATGAAGTCTAGGGCGATGTGAGACCATGGTCGAGAAGGAATGGGGAGCGGTCTGAGACGACCGGCAGGAGGAGAGTTACCCGACTTAGTCTGCGCGCAGTCCGAACAAGCAGCCACGAAACGGCGCGTGTCACGCTCCTGAGTCGGCCACCAAAAGCGCTGGCGAATAGACGCAAGAGTGCCTCGAACACCGGGATGACCAGCTAACTTGGCAGAGTGAGCCCACTGAAGAACAGCCAGACGAGTGGAAACAGGAACGAAAAGGAGGTTACTAGGACAAGCGCGCGGCGACGCAGTGTGCGTGAGTGCTTGCTTAACCTGTCTTTCAATTCCCCAGACTGTTAACCCGACAACACGCCCATAAGGAAGAATCCCCTCGGGATCAGTAGAAGCCACAGAAGAACTAAACAGACGGGATAAGGCATCAGGCTTGGTGTTCTTGCTACCCGGACGGTAAGAAATCACAAACTCGAAACGAGCGAAAAACAACGCCCAACGAGCTTGACGGGCATTAAGTCGTTTGGCAGAACGGATGTACTCAAGGTTCTTATGGTCTGTCCAAACGACAAAAGGAACGGTCGCCCCTCCAACCACTGTCGCCATTCGCCTAGGGCTAAGCGGATGGCGAGCAGTTCACGGTTACCCACATCATAGTTGCGCTCAGATGGCGACAGGCGATGAGAAAAATAAGCGCAAGGATGAACCTTATCGTCAGACTGGAAGCGCTGGGATAGAATGGCTCCCACGCCTACCTCTGAAGCGCCAACCTCGACAATGAATTGTCTAGTGACGTCAGGAGTAACGAGGATAGGAGCGGACGTAAAACGTTCTTTTTAGAAGATCAAAAGCTCCCTGGGCGGAACCGGACCACTTAAAACACGTCTTGACAGAAGTAAGAGCTGTGAGAGGGGCAGCAACTTGACCGAAATTACGAATGAAACGCCGATAGAAATTAGCGAAACCTAAAAAGCGCTGCAACTCGACACGTGACCTTGGAACGGGCCAATCACTGACAGCTTGGACCTTAGCGGAATCCATCTGAATGCCTTCAGCGGAAATAACGGAACCGAGAAAAGTAACGGAGGAGACATGAAAAGAGCACTTCTCAGCCTTTACGTAGAGACAATTCTCTAAAAGGCGCTGTAGAACACGTCGAACGTGCTGAACATGAATCTCGAGTGACGGAGAAAAATCAGGATATCGTCAAGATAGACAAAAACAAAGATGTTCAGCATGTCTCTCAGAACATCATTAACTAATGCCTGAAAAACAGCTGGCGCATTGGCGAGACCAAACGGCAGAACCCGGTACTCAAAATGCCCTAACGGAGTGTTAAACGCCGTTTTCCACTCGTCCCCCTCTCTGATGCGCACGAGATGGTAAGCGTTACGAAGGTCCAACTTAGTAAAGCACCTGGCTCCCTGCAGAATCTCGAAGGCTGATGACATAAGGGGAAGCGGATAACGATTCTTAACCGTTATGTCATTCAGCCTCGATAATCCACGCAGGGGCGCAGAGTACCGTCCTTCTTCTTAACAAAAAGAACCCCGCCCCGGCCGGAGAGGAAGAAGGCACTATGGTACCGGCGCCAAGAGACACAGACAAATAATCCTCGAGAGCCTTACGTTCGGGAGCCGACAGAGAGTATAGTCTACCCCGAGGAGGAGTGGTCCCCGGAAGGAGATCAATACTACAATCATACGACCGGTGAGGAGGAAGGGAGTTGGCTCGGGACCGACTGAAGACCGTGCGCAGATCATGATATTCCTCCGGCACTCCTGTCAAATCGCCAGGTTCCTCCTGAGAAGTAGGGACAGAAGAAACGGGAGGGATGGCAGACATTAAACACTTCACATGACAAGAAACGTTCCAGGATAGGATAGAATTACTAGACCAATTAATAGAAGGATTATGACATACTAGCCAGGGATGACCCAAAACAACAGGTGTAAACGGTGAACGAAAAATCAAAAAAGAAATAGTCTCACTGTGGTTACCAGATACTGTGAGGGTTAAAGGTAGTGTCTCAAATCTGATACTGGGAAGATGACTACCATCTAAGGCGAACATGGGCGTAGGCTTCTCTAACTCTCTGAAAGGAATGTCATGTTTCCGAACCCATGCTTCGTCCATGAAACAACCCTCAGCCCCAGAGTCTATCAAGGCACTACATGTAGCACCCGAACCGGTCCAGCGTAGATGGACCGACAAAGTAGTACAGGATTTTGATGGAGAGACTTGAGTAGTTGCGCTCACCTGTAGCCCTCCGCTTACAGATGAGCTCTGGCTTTTACTGGACATGAATTAACAAAATGTCCAGCAACTC
Organism: Oncorhynchus gorbuscha; assembly: GCF_021184085.1. NCBI lineage: Eukaryota > Metazoa > Chordata > Actinopteri > Salmoniformes > Salmonidae > Oncorhynchus > Oncorhynchus gorbuscha. Next base: position 827 of record NC_060182.1, on the reverse strand, counting down.
CGCAATAGAGGCACAGGCGGTTGGTGATCCTCCGTTCCCTCTCCTTAGTCGAGATGCGAATCCCTCCCAGCTGCATGGGCTCAGACTCTGAGCCAGAGGAGGGAGATGGTTGCGATGCGGAGCAGGGAAACACCGTTGATGCGAGCTCTCTTCCACGAGCCCGGTGACGAAGATCTACCCGTCGTTCTATGCGGATGGCGAGAGCAATCAAAGAGTCCACATCTGAAGGAACCTCCCGGGAGAGAATCTCATCCTTAACCACTGCGTGGAGTCCCTCCAGAAAACGAGCGAGCAGCGCCGGCTCGTTCCACTCACTAGAGGCAGCAAGAGTGCGAAACTCAATAGAATAATCCGTTATGGACCGTTCACCTTGGCATAAGGAAGCCAGGGCCCTAGAAGCCTCCCTACCAAAAACTGAACGGTCAAAAACCCGAATCATCTCCTCTTTAAAGTTCTGGAACTTGTTAGAGCAATCAGCCCTTGCCTCCCAGATAGCTGTGCCCCATTCTCGAGCCCGGCCAGTAAGGAGTGAAATGACGTAAGCAACCCGAGCTCTCTCTCTAGAGTATGTGTTGGGTTGGAGAGAGAACACAATCTCACACTGCGTGAGAAAGGAGCGGCACTCAGTGGGCTGCCCGGAGTAGCAAGGTGGGTTATTAACCCTAGGTTCTGGAGGCTCGGCAGGCCAGGAAGTAACAGGTGGCACGAGACGTAGACTCTGGAACTGTCCAGAGAGGTCGGAAACCTGAGCGGCCAGGTTCTCCACGGCATGGCGAGCAGCAGACAATTCCTGCTCGTGTCTGCCGAGCATGGCTCCTTGGATCTCG